>NC_091203.1:33613138-33910638 GCF_040958095.1 Procambarus clarkii | reverse complement strand
GAACTGCAGGCCAGTGTCCTTGACTTGTATACCATGCAAGGTGATGGAGAAGATCGTGAGAAAAAACCTGGTAACACATCTGGAGAGAAGGGACTTCGTGACAAATCGCCAACATGGATTCAGGGAGGGTAAATCTTGCCTTACAGGCTTGATAGAATTCTACGATCAGGTGACACAGATTAAGCAAGAAAGAGAGGGCTGGGCGGACTGCATTTTCTTGGATTGTCGGAAAGCCTTTGACACAGTACCGCATAAGAGGCTGGTACATAAGCTGGAGAGACAGGCAGGTGTAGCTGGTAAGGTGCTCCAGTGGATAAGGGAGTATCTAAGCAATAGGAAGCAGAGAGTTACGGTGAGGGGTGAGACCTCCGATTGGCGTGAAGTCACCAGTGGAGTCCCACAGGGCTCTGTACTCGGTCCTATCTTGTTTCTGATATATGTAAATGATCTCCCGGAGGGTATCGATTCATTTCTCTCAATGTTTGCGGACGATGCTAAAATTATGAGAAGGATTAAAACTGAAGAGGACTGTTTGAGGCTTCAAGAAGACCTAGACAAGCTGAAGGAATGGTCGAACAAATGGTTGTTAGAGTTTAACCCAACCAAATGTAATGTAATGAAGATAGGTGTAGGGAGCAGGAGGCCAGATACAAGGTATCATTTGGGAGAGGAAATTCTTCAGGAGTCAGAGAAGGAAAAAGACTTGGGGGTTGATATCACGCCAGACCTGTCTCCTGCAGCACATATCAAGTGGATAACATCAGCGGCATATGCCAGGCTGGCCAACATACGAACGGCATTCAGAAACTTGTGTAAAGAATCATTCAGAACTTTGTATACCACATATGTCAGGCCAATCCTGGAGTATGCAGCCCCAGCATGGAGTCCATATCTAGTCAAGGATAAGACTAAACTGGAAAAGGTTCAAAGGTTTGCCACCAGACTAGTACCCGAGCTGAGAGGTATGAGCTACGAGGAGAGACTACGGGAATTAAACCTCACTTCGCTGGAAGACAGAAGAGTTAGGGGGGACATGATCACCACATTCAAGATTCTGAAGGGGATTGATAGGGTAGATAAAGACAGTCTATTTAACACAAGGGGAACACGCACAAGGGGACACAGGTGGAAACTGAGTGCCCAAATGAGCCACAGAGATATTAGAAAGAACTTTTTTAGTGTCAGAGTGGTTGACAAATGGAATGCATTAGGGGGTGATGTGGTGGAGGCTCACTCCATACACAGTTTCAAGTGTAGATATGAAAGAGCCCGATAGGCTCAGGAATCTGTACACCTGTTGATTGACGGTTGAGAGGCGGGACCAAAGAGCCAGAGCTCAACCCCCGCAAACACAACTAGGTGAGTACACACACACACACACACACACACACACACACACACACACACACACACACACACAGGTTATGAAATTAAGGATAGGGGCAGAAGGATTCACTACAAACGATAAGGAAGTGTGTGAGGAACTGAATAAGAAATTCCAAGAGGTCTTCACCTTAGAGCAAGGAGAAATCCCAGAGATAAGAGAGGGAATAGCTAACCAGGAACTACTGGAAGAGTTTGAGATTACCAGCGGGGAAGTAAGGAAGTGTTTACTAGAGTTGGATGTGACAAAGGCTATAGGCCCAGATGGAATCTCCCCTTGGATACTAAAGGAAGGAGCAGTTGAACTGTGCCTCCCGCTCTCCATAGTGTATAACAAATCACTGGCAACAGGGGAACTGCCAGAAATTTGGAAAGCTGCTGCCGTAGTCCCGATATACAAGAAAGGGGATGGACAGCAGGCACTGAATTACAGGCCAGTGTCCCTAACCTGCATACCATGCAAGCTGATGGAGAAGATTGTGCGAAGAAAGCTAGTGGAGCATCTGTAGCGAAAGAACTTTGTAACACAGCATCAACATGGATTCAGGGATGGCAGGTCCTGCCTCACAGGGTTACTTGAATTCTACGACCAGGCAACAAAAATAAGGCAAGAAAGAGAAGGGTGGGAAGACTGCATATTTTTGGATTGTCAGAAAGCCTTTGATACAGTGCCACACAAGAGGCTTGTGAAAAAACTGGAGATGCAGGCTGGAGTGAAAGGGAAGGTACTCCGTTGTACACCAGTTGATTGACAGTTTAGAGGCGGGACCAAAGAGCGAAAGCTCAACCCTCGCAAGCACAAATAGGTGAGTACAAATAGGTGAGTACAAACACACACCCCCACACAAACCCTCCCTTCCCCTCACCCTACCTGCCCTCACCCAACCCTCCCTCAACCCCCCCCCCCCCCCACCCCATTCTGACCCTGTCAGCCCTTCCCCATTCCCATCATGTCCCCCCTCCCACCATTCCCCCCTCCCCTTCATCCCATACCCTCCCTATCCCTCCTCCCCCCTCACCCCGTATCCTCCATGTCCCCCCTCCCTCATTAACCCCCACCCCACCTGTTCCCCCTACCCTTAAACCCCCACCCGCTACCCCAAAATCCTCTGAGACCCTGCAAACCACCTCACAGATCTTCTCACCCAAGGAACAGCTTCCCACACCAGCAGAATGCTCGCCAAGAAAGGGACAAGAAAATGAACATAAGAAAGGGAGCTTCAAGGCAATGTACACTAACATAGATGGAATTACAAATAAAACAAGTGAACTCAGAGAATGGGCACTAGGAGAAAACCCAGACATAACAGCACTCACAGAAACAAAGCTAACGAAAACTATAAGAAACACAGTGTTTCCACAGGGCTACTATGTAATGAGGAAAGAGAGAGAAGGGAGAGGAGGAGGTGGTGTAGCTTTGCTACTAAGAGAAGGTTGGAGTCTCGAGGAGATGGTAATTCAGAACTGTGAAGGTTTCAGTGAACACATATCAGGCACCATAGCAACTGGAGGACAGAAAATTATAGTAATAGTCATATATAACACCCCACCGAATGACAGAAGACCCAGACAGGAATATGATAGAAGCAACTTGGCCACCATCAATATAATAGAGAGAGCAGCTTCTGTGGCTAGCAGGAACGGATCCAGACTACTAATCATGGGAGACTTCAACCATGGAAAGATAGATTGGGGGAACAGAGACCCACATGGAGGTCCAGACACATGGAGAGCTAAGCTGCTGGATGTGGCAACAAGAAACTTTCTAAGTCAACACGTCAAAGGACCGACAAGAATTAGAGGAGGTGATAAACCAGCCCTGCTCTATCTGATATTTAGCCTAAATGAGTCGGATATAAGGGAATTTTTTTTTTTGAGATATATACAAGAGTTCTTACTTTCTTGTACAGCCGCTAGTACACGTAGCGTTTCGGGCAGGTCTCTGGAATACGATCCCCACCGTGAAGAATCGTTGTTACAACCATGTACACATTTTACTGTTGCGTTAAACAGAGGCTACAGTTAAGGATTTGCGCCCAGTAAATCCTCCCCAGCCAGGATACGAACCCATGACAAAGTGCTCGTGGAACGCCAGGCGAGTGTCTTACCACTACACCACGGAGACTGGTTAAGTTAAGTTGGAAGCCCCCTTGGGAATGAGTGATCATAATGTATTGAGCTTTAAGTACCTCGTTGAACTAGGAATTATCACCTCCCAAAAAAGAACTGGGAAACAAAGGGCTGGCATACCGAAAGGGAAACTATGAGGAGATGAATAAATTCCTATGGGATATACATTGGGACACAGAACTCGGAACCAAGTTCGTATAAGACATGATGGACTATGTCACCCAAAAATGTCAGGAGGCTGTAGGCAGGTTTGTCCCAGCCCGACAGGAAAAAAACAGAGAAGCAATGAAAGAATCCATTGTTTAATAGGGATTTTTTGAAACTTAGGGTGGGCGAGGACAGGTACACAGAGAATGACAAAGAGGTGTGTGAAGAACTCAACAAAAGGTTCCAGGAGGTCTTTACAATAGAACAGGGAGAAGTCACGGCGCTAGGAGATGTGAAAGCAAAGGAGCTGAACAAAAGGGCATGGAGGAACTTCCGTAATAACAGAACACCAGAAAGTAGAGAGAGATACCAGAGAACCAGGAACGAATATGTTAGTGTGAGAAGAGCAGCTGAGAAAAGGTATGAAAATGATATAGCTAATGAAGCCAAGACCGAAACAAAGCTGCTACACAGTCACATCAGGAGGAAGACAACAGTGAAGGAACAGGTGATGAAACTTAGGGTGGGTGAGGACAGGTACACAGAGAATGACAAAGAGGTGTGTGAAGAACTCAACAAAAGGTTCCAGGAGGTCTTTACAATAGAACAGGGAGACGTCACGGCGCTAGGAGAGGTGGCAGCAAACCAGGTGACCTTGGAAAGGTTCGAAATTACAAGAGATGAGGTCAAGAAGCACCTATTGGAGCTGGATGTGAGAAAAGCTGTTGGGCCGGACGGAATCTCACCATGGGTATTGAAAGAGTGTGCAGGAGCACTTTGCTTATCACACTCCATAGTGTGATAAGGTCACTGGAAACGGGAGACCTACCAGAAATATGGAAGACTGCTAATGTAATACCAATATACAAAAAGGGTGACAGACAAGAGGCACTGAACTACAGGCCAGTGTCCTTAACTTGTATACCATGCAAGGTGATGGAGAAGATTGTGAGAAAAAACCTAGAAACACATCTAGAGAGAAAAGACTTCGTGACAACCCATCAACATGGGTTCAGGGTGAGTAAATCTTGCCTTACAGGCTTGATAGAATTCTACGATCAGGAGACAAAGATTAAGCAAGAAAGAGAAGGATGGGCGGACTGCATTTTTTTGGACTGTCGGCAAGCCTTTGACACAGTACCCCAAAAAAAGTTGATGCATAAGCTGGAGAAACAGGCAAGGAGTAACTGGTAGGGCGCTCCAGTGGATAAGGGAGTACCTAAGCAATAGGAAGCAGAGAGTTCCAGTGAGGGGTGAGATCTCAGAATGGCGCAAAGTCACCAGTGGAGTCCCACAGGGCTCTGTACTTGGACCTATCCTGTTTCTGATATACGTAAATGATCTCCTAGAGGGTATAGACTCATTCCTCTCAATGTTTGCTGACGACGCCAAAATTATGAGAAGGATTAAGACAGAAGAGGACAGCTTGATGCTTCAAGAAGACCTGGACAAGCTGCAGGAATGGTCGAATAAATGGTTGTTCGAGTTTAACCCAAGCAAATGTAATGCAATGAAGGTAGGGGTAGGAAGCAGGAGACCAGATACAAAGTATCATTTGGGAGATGAGATACTGCAAGAGTCAGAGAGAGAGAAAGACCTGGGGTTTGATAACACGCCAAACCTGTCCCCTGAAGCTCATATCAAGAGGATAACATCAGAAGCATATGCCAGGTTGGCTAACATAAGAACGGCCTTTAGAAACTTGTGTAAGGAATCTTTCAGAACATTATATACGACATATGTCAGACCAATCCTGGAGTATGCGGCTCCAGCATGGAGTCCATATCTAGTCAAGCATAAGACTAAACTGGAAAAGGTTCAAAGGTTTGCCAACAGACTAGTACCCGAGCTGAGAGGTATGAGCTACGATTAGAGACTACGGGAATTAAACATCACTTCATTAGAAGACATAAGAGTTACGGGGGACATGATCACTACATTCAAGATTCTGAAGGGAATTGATAGGGTAGATAAAGTCAGGCTATTTAACACAAGGGGAACACGCACAAGGGGACACAAGTGGAAACTGAGTGCCCAAATGAGCCACAGAGATATTAGAAAGAACTTTTTTAGTGTCAGAGTGGTTGACAAATGGAATGCATTAGGAAGTGATGTGGTGGATGCTGACTCCATACACAGTTTCAAGTGTAGATATGAAAGAGCCCGATAGGCTCAGGAATCTGTACACCTGTTGATTGACGGTTGAGAGGCGGGACCAAAGAGCCAGAGCTCAACCCCCGCAAACACAACTAGGTGAGTACAACTAGGTGAGTACACACACACACACACACACACACACACACACAAACCCTCCCTTCCCCTCCCCCTACCTGCCCCCACGCAACCCTCCCTCAACCCCCCCACCCCATTCTGACCCTGTCAGCCCTTCCCCATTCCCATCATGTCCCCCCTCCCACCATTCCCCCCTCTCTCCCCCTCCCCCTTCATCCCATACCCTCCCTATCCCTCCTCCCCCCTCACCCCGTATCCTCCATGTCCCCCCTCCCTCATTAACCCACACCCCACCTGTTCCCCCTACCCTTAAACCCCCACCCGCTACCCCAAAATCCTCTGAGACCCTGCAAACCACCTCACAGATCTTCTCACCCACGGAACAGCTTCCCACACCAGCAGAATGCTCGCCAAGAAAGGGACAAGAAAATGAACATAAGAAAGTGAGCTTCAAGGCAATGTACACTAACATAGATGGAATTACAAATAAAACAAGTGAACTCAGAGAATGGGCACTTGGAGAAAACCCAGACATAATAGCACTCACAGAAACAAAGCTAACGAAAACTATAAGAAACACAGTGTTTCCACATGGCTACTATGAAGTGAGGAAAAAGAGAGAAGGGAGAGGAGGAGGTGGTGTAGGTGCTACTAAGAGAAGGTTGGAGTTTCGAAGAGAAGGTAATTCAGAACTGTGAAGGTTTCAGTGAACACATATCAGGCCCCATAGCAACTGGAGGACAGAAAATTATAGTAGTAGGTATATAACACCTATATTCGGTGGGGTATATAACACCCCACCGAATGACAGAAGACCCAGACAGGAATATGATAGAAGCAACTTGGCCACTATCAATATAATAGAGAGAGCAGCTTCTGTGGCTAGCAGGAACGGATCCAGACTACTAATCATGAGAGACTTCAACCATGGGAAGATAGATTAGGGGAACAGAGACCCACATGGAGGCCCAGACACATGGAGAGCTAAGCTGCTGGATGTGGCAACAAGAAACTTTCTAAGTCAACACGTCAAAGGACCAACAAGAATTAGAGGAGGTGATGAACCAGCCCTGCTCTATCTGATATTTAGCCTAAATGAGTCGGATATAAGGGAAGTTTTTTTTTTGAGATATATAAAAGAGTTGTTACTTTCTTGTACAGCCACTAGTACACATAGCGTTTCGGGCAGGTCCCTGGAATACGATCCCCACCGTGAAGAATCGTTGTTACAACCATGTACACATTTTACTGTTGCGTTAAACAGAGGCTACAGTTAAAAATTTGCGCCCAGTAAATCCTCCCCAGCCAGGATACGAACCCATGACAAAGCGCTGGCGGAACGCCAGGCGAGTGTCTTACCACTACACCACGAAGACTGGTTAAGTTAAGTTATGTTGGAAGCCCCCTTGGGAATGAGTGATCATAATGTATTGAGCTTTGAGTACCTGGTTGATCTAGGAATTATCACCTCCCAAAAAAGAACTGGGAAACAAAGGGCTGGCATACCGAAAGGGAAACTATGAGGAGATGAATAAATTCCTATGGGATATACATTGGGACACAGAACTCGGAACCAAGTTCGTATAAGACATGATGGACTATGTCACCCAAAAATGTCAGGAGGCTGTAAGCAGGTTTGTCCCAGCCCGACAGGAAAAAAACAGAGAAGCAATGAAAGAATCCATGGTTTAATAGGGAATTTTTGAAACTTAGGGTGGGCGAGGACATGTACACAAAGAATGACAAAGAGGTGTGTGAAGAACTCAACAAAAGGTTCCAGGAGGTCTTTACAATAGAACAGGGAGAAGTCACGGCGCTAGGAGATGTGAAAGCAAAGGAGCTGAACAAAAGGGCATGGAGGAACTTCCATAATAACAGAACACCAGAAAGTAGAGAGAGATACCAGAGAACCAGGAACGAGTATGTTAGTGTGAGAAGAGCAGCTGAGAAAAGGTATGAAAATGATATAGCTAATAAAGCCAAGACCGAAACAAAGCTGCTACACAGTCACATCAGGAGGAAGACAACAGTGAAGGAACAGGTGATGAAACTTAGGGTGGGTGAGGACAGGTACACAGAGAATGACAAAGAGGTTTGTGAAGAACTCAACAAAAGGTTCCAGGAGGTCTTTACAATAGAACAGGGAGACGTCACGGCGCTAGGAGAGGTGGCAGCAAACCATGTGACCTTGGAAAGGTTCGAAATTACAAGAGATGAGGTCAAGAAGCACCTATTACAGCTGGATGTGAGAAAAGCTGTTGGGCCGGACGGAATCTCACCATGGGTATTGAAAGAGTGTGCAGGAGCACTTTGCTTATCACACTCCAGAGTGTATAGTAGGTCACTGGAAATGGGAGACCTACCAGAAATATGGAAGACTGCTAATGTATTACCAATATACAAAATGGGTGACAGACAAAAGGCACTGAACTACAGGCCAGTGTCCTTAACTTGTATAAAATGCAAGGTGATGGAGAAGATCGAGAGAAAAAAACTAGTAACACATCTAGAGAGAAGAGACTTCGTGACAACCCATCAACATGGGTTCAAGGTGAGTAAATCTTGCCTTACAGGCTTGATAGAATTCTACGATTAGGAGACAAAGATTAAGCAAGAAAGAGAAGGATGGGCGGACTGCATTTTTTTGGACTGTCGGAAAGCCTTTGACACAGTACCCCAAAAAAAGTTGATGCATAAGCTGGAGAAACAGGCAGGAGTAACTGGTAGGGCGCTCCATTGGATAAGGGAGTACCTAAGCAATAGGAAGCAGAGAGTTACAGTGAGGGGTGAGACCTCAGAATGGCGCAAAGTCACCAGTGGAGTCCCACAGGGCTCTGTACTTGGACCTATCCTGTTTCTGATATTCGTAAATGATCTCCTAGAGGGTATAGACTCATTCCTCTCAATGTTTGCTGACGACGCCAAAATTATGAGAAGGATTAAGACAGAAGAGGACAGCTTGATGCTTCAAGAAGACCTGGACAAGCTGCAGGAATGGTCGAATAAATGGTTGTTAGAGTTTAACCCAAGCAAATGTAATGCAACGAAGGTAGGGTAGGAAGCAGGAGACCAGATACAAGGTGTCATTTGGGAGATGAGATACTGCAAGAGTCAGAGAGAAAGACCTGGGGGTTGATAACACGCCAGACCTGTCCCCTGAAGCTCATATCAAGAGGATAACATCAGAAGCATATGCCAGGTTGGCTAACATAAGAACGGCCTTTAGAAACTTGTGTAAGGAATCTTTCAGAACATTATATACGACATATGTCAGACTAATCCTGGAGTATGCGGCTCCAGCATGGAGTCCATATCTAGTCAAGCGTAAGATTAAACTGGAAAAGGTTCAAAGGTTTGCCAACAGACTAGTACCCGAGCTGAGAGGTATGAGCTACGAGGAGAGACTACGGGAATTAAACATCACTTCGTTGGAAGACATAAGAGTTACGGGGGACATGATCACTACATTCAAGATTCTGAAGGGAATCGATAGAGTTGATAAAGACAGTCTATTTAACACAAGGGGAACACGCACAAGGGGACACAGGTGGAAACTGAGTGCCCAAATGAGCCACAGAGATATTAGAAAGAACTTTTTTAGTGTCAGAGTGGTTGACAAATGGAACGCATTAGAAAGTAATGTGGTGGAGGCTGACTCCATACACAGTATTAAGTGTAGATATGACAGAGCCCAATAGGCTCAGGAACTTGTACACCTGTTGATTGATGGTTGAGAGATGGGACCAAAGAGCCAGAGCTCAACCCCTGCAAGCACAACTAGGTGAGTACAACTAGGTGAGTACACATACACACACACACACACACACAATCACACACACACACACAATCACACACACACACACACACACACTTGTCTTGTGACCATCGTGTTGGGTGGACGTGGGGTTGGGAGCTCCTGGTTCACTAGTGGAGTGGGAGGGGTAATCAGGCAACTTCGAAGTGAAAAAGTGTGTACAAGTGAATGAAAAAACCTTGGGTTTTGACCAGAGCCATAAGGTAGTGAAGAAAAACAGTTTAAATAGCGTAATTCAAAATAGTTGAGGAAGTACTGTGGCAGTGTGCAGTGTGGAAGCAGACCTCACCGACCTCTGACCGCGTGACCTCACCTCCAGCAGTAACCCTTCTACCACCACGTGGGACGACGATTGGAGATTCACTCACCTATTGTGTTAGCAGGACGGTAAGACACTTGGAACCCCTGTGGGTTAGGTTGCATTATAGCAATGACTAGGTCAGGAAGGGGGTCTAGGTCCAACAGTATTATGATTGAGGAAGAAGATAGGTTTGTGGAGAAGATGATTGGGAAATTTGTAGAGAAGAGGGATGTTTGGATAGGTGATCTAATCCAGGGGATTAAAAGTGAAGTCTTTAATAAGATACAGGGCGAGGTTCAAAGACTCAAACAAGAGTTTATGGATTATATTCAAGAGGAAATCACGAAGAGCAGGGTAGAATGGCAAGGAGAAATATCTAGGCTTACTAATGAATTTGGCAGGAATAAGGGAAGCTTGGCAGGGGAAGGGGGAGTAGTAGTAGGTGGAGTAGCGGGTGTAGGAGGGGTGGGGGTCAGCCAGGGAGGGGGCCACCAGCATGACCCTGAACTGAGAAAGAGGACAATCATAATCCATGGATTACTTGAAGCCAGGGCACCATCGAGGCAGGAAAGGATGGAGATTGAGGATTTAGAGCTACAGGGGATCTTGAGAGACATGAGAGCCCAGATGGCAGGGAATGAGGTGCAAGTTCAACGACGCATTGGACCATACAACTGTAACAGGAAACGACCTGTCCTGGTACAGTTCACTAACGAAGAGGCAGTGGATTACATACTACATCACAAACACTTACTCAGAGGTAGCGAAAATTACTACAATGTATATATTGACAAATTCATGACAAAGGAGGAACAGATAGCCCACAGAGCAAGCAAACAACAATACGACTCTTCCCATTTGAGCGCAGCTACACACCCCAGTGCTAATCCACCCCATGCTAACCAGCTCACATTTGCTTCTCAGGTCACCCCTTCCCCAAATCAGCCGCCCCTGCTTATCTCCCCAACACATCCCTTGACCCCTCTGACCCCACTGGAGTCAAATTCATCCCACATTCCAAGGACCCCCTCATCACCTCAACCCCCAAAACCCATCCAGCCCTCATCCCCTCAACCCCCAAAACCCACCCAGCCCTCATCCCCTAAACCCCCAAAACCCACCCAGCCCTCATCCCCTCAACACCCAAAGCCTACCCAGCCCTCACCCCTCCTCATCCCCTCTCCTTCCATGTGACCCCCCACCCTTGCGAGGGGGGTGGGAGGTTTCCCCCACCCCCTCTATCCTTCCCCCTCCCAACCTCTCAACCTCTATCTGACTCCCAACCTTACGCTATCTCCCAACCCCTCTATGCCCTCCCTAATCTTCAGACCCAGTATGCCCTTCCTACTCCAGATCTACCTACCCAGGCCCTACCCCAGACCCTCCTACCTACCTTCCTAGAAGCCCAGCCCCCAGTAGCCCCCAAGCACCCCTCCTGAACTCTTTCACCCCCCATACACCTCCCGGACCCCCCCAGACACCCCCCGGATCCCCCCAGACATCCCCCAGACCCTCCCCGCCCCCAGTCATCCCCCAGACACCCCCCAGATCCCCTAGATCCCCCCTGCCCCCAGTCACCCCCCAGACATCCCCCAGATCCCCCCCAGACCCCCAGAGAAAGGGAGAACTCTGGTACAAGAGTTTCCATGAAGAATCTCAAGGTTTGGTACACCAATGCTGATGGGGTATCTAATAAAGCAGAAGAGATAAAAGAAAGAGTGAGTGAAGCAGATCCTGACATAGTTGCAATTGTGGAAACTAAAATTAATGACATGATCTCAGATGCAATCTTTCCTGAAGGGTACCAGGTGATATGAAAAGAGAGGACATAGAGACAGGGAGGGGGAGTAGCACTCCCAATAAAGCAGAAATGGAAGTTTGAAGACCTGGGAAATCGAGTTACCAATGAGGGCACAAGCTTCATACATGGAACTCTGACAGTAGATGGGAGGAAGATTGTGATCTTGGAAATCTACAATCCCCCACCAAACAGTAGAAGACCCAGGCAGGAGTATGATGAGAACAACAAAGCATGTATAGATGAACTGCAGACGGCAGCAACACTAGCCCACAGAATGAGAGCGAAGCTGCTGATCATGGGGGACCTAAATCATGGAGAGATAAATTGGGAATCAAGGAATCCCCATGGAGGGGACGAAACGTGGGGAGCAAAATTAGTAGATGTTATAGACAGGAATTTCCTGACACAACATGTGAAAGAAGACACAAAGGAAAGAGGAGGAGATGCACCGAGCCTATTAGACCTGATTTTCACCCAGAACGTAGAAGATATCGAGAATTTAAAGCATGAAATACCTCTAGGGGCCAGTGACCATTGTGTCCTAGTCTTTGACTACATGATGGAATTCAAACTTATGACCATGGGACAAGAGATCTGGGAAAGGAGAGCTGACTACAGAAAAGGGGACTATATGAGGATAAGGGACTATCTGGATGAAGTGCAGTGGGAGGAAGAAATTAGAGGAAAAACAGTCCAAGATATGATGGACCTAGTCATACAGAAATGCCAGGAGGCCGAAGAGAGATTTATACCAACGGTAAAGGGAAAAAATAAGAAGGAATATAATAACCCATGGTTTAATAGACAGTGTCAGGAAGCAAAAATGGCCAGCAGGCGGGAGTGGAGGAAGTACAGAAGACAAAGAACAGAGGACAACAGAAGCAGATACAACAGAGCTAGGAACGATTACATTAACATAAGACGAACATCGGAAAGGGACTATGAGAACGATATTGCAATCAAAGCGAAAAAACAACCTAAGTTACTACACAGTCATATAAGAAGAAAAATGTCGGTGAACGACCAAGTGACAAGACTAAGGAAGACAGAGGGGGCATATACTGAAAGTGACAAGGAAATCTGCGAGGCACTGAATGCCAGTTTCCATGGAGTGTTCACTACCGAGCCTGAGCAGCTCCCATTGTTGGAAGGGGTTACCCTAGATGAAAGACTATCAGATATAGAGGTGACAGCAGAGGAGGTAATGAAACAGTTGACAACTCTAGATGCAACTAAAGCAATTGGACCAGACAAAGTATCACCGTGGATACTAAAAGAAGCAGCACAGGCCCTCAGCGTGCCTCTGGCAATGATCTTTAATGAGTCACTTATGTCAGGAGAATTTCCCAGTTGCTGGAAGAAGGCAAATGTCGTGCCGATCTTCAAGAAAGGTGATAGGGAGGAGGCACTTAACTATAGACCTGTATCACTGACAAGCATCCCCTGTAAAATACTGGAAAGAATAATTAGGCTACGACTGGTTGCACACCTGGAGAACATTAGGTTTGTGAACAAACATCAACATGGGTTCTGGACAGGGAAATCGTGCCTAACAAACCTTCTGGAATTCTATGATAAAATAACGAGGATAAGACAGGACAGAGATGGTTGGGCAGACTGCATATTTCTGGACTGCCAAAAAGCCTTTGATACAGTACCGCACATGAGACTGCTGTTCAAGCTCGAGAGGCAGGCGGGGGTGGGGGGAAAGGTCCTAGCATGGATAAGGAACTACCTAACAGGAAGGAGCCAAAGAGTTACGGTAAGGGGCGAGAAGTCGGACTGGCGAACAGTAACAAGTGGAGTACCACAAGGATCGGTGCTGGGACCAATTCTATTTCTTGTATATGTTAACGACATGTTTACAGGCGTAGAGTCCTACATGTCGATGTTTGCGGATGATGCAAAGTTGATGAGAAGAGTTGTGACAGATGAGGATTGCAGGATCCTCCAAGAGGACCTGAACAGATTGCAGAGATGGTCAGAGAAATGGCTACTAGAATTCAACACGAGCAAATGTAAAGTTATGGAAATGGGACTAGGAGATAGGAGACCAAAGGGTCAGTACACAATGAAGGGGAACAGCCTACCTGTAACGACGCGTAAAAGAGACCTGGGGGTGGACGTAACACCTAATCTATCTCCTGAGGCACATATTAATAAGATAACGACAGCAGCGTACTCTACACTGGCAAAAGTTAGAACATCATTCAGAAATCTAAGTAAGGAGGCATTTAGGGCGCTTTACACTGCCTACGTAAGGCCAGTCTTAGAGTATGCCGCCTCATCATGGAGTCCCCATCTGAAGAAGCATATAATGAAACTGGAAAAGGCTCAGAGGTTTGCAACGAGACTCGTCCCAGAGCTACGAGGGATGGGGCATGAGGAGCGCCTGAGGGAACTGTGCCTTACGACACTAGAAAGAAGAAGGGAGAGGGGGGACATGATAGGAACGTATAAGATACGCAGAGGGATTGACAGAGTGGACATAGACGAAATGTTCACACGGAATAGTAACAGAACGAGAGGACATGGATGGAAGCTTGAAACTCAGATGAGTCACAGAGATGTTAGGAAGTTTTCTTTTAGCGTGAGAGTAGTGGGGAAATGGAATGCACTTCAGGAACAGGTTGTGGAAGCAAATACTATTCATAATTTTAAAACCAGGTATGATAGGGAAATGGGACAGGAGTCATTGCTGTAAACAACCGATGCTCGAAAGGCGGGATCCAAGAGTCAATGCTCGATCCTGCAGACACAACTAGGTGAGTACAACTAGGTGAGTACACACACACACACACACACACACACACACACACACACACACACACACACACACACACACACACACACACACACACACACACACACACACACACACATCACACTAGTTGTGATCAGACAGCCGTGGTGGAAAGAAGGGTCTGGGAAGCTCCTCCTCTGGGATGCTAGTGAATTGGGAGGGATAACAAGTGTATATGCGCATATGAGTGTATATGAGTGATTTAATAACTAGTAAGTTTACTCAAACCACAAGAAAGTGAAGAAAAACAGTAGAAACAACACTATTGCAAATAAGTGTTGAGTACATGGTGGCATTGTGGAATTGTGGAGCCGACTAGAGCGGACGTGACCTCACCAGCTGTGACGCCGGGAAGCCGCGACCTCACATCTTGACCAACCACTTGGACTGCTTTCTTGCCTGTTTGTGCTGTAGATTGTGCAAGGTATTGACGAGCACCTTTTTTGGCTAGGTTGTTACTGCAATTACAAGATCAGGAAGGGGCTCAAGGTCAATCACCAGCAGGGACGAGGAGGAGGACAGATTTATAGACAAACTAATAATAGGTAAATTTGTAGAGAGAAGGAGTGATTGGATGGAGGATCTAATCCAAGGGATTAAAAGCAAGTTATTTCAGCAAATACATGATGTAGTAGAGAGGCAGAAACAGGAGCTTATGCTCTATATTCAGGAAGAGATTAGGAAGGGAAGAGAGGATTGGGAGAGGGAATGTGCTTGGATCTCAAACGAATTAGGAAGGATTAACAGCATGGCTAATGACAGAGGATTAGTGGGAGATGGGTTAGTGAGTGCGGTTGGAATGGGGAATCCCCAAGGGACGGGCTACCAGCATGACAATGAATTACTGAGGAGAAGGACCATTATAATACACGGGTTATTCGAATCTGGGGCACCAACAAGACAAGAAAGGATAGAGACGGAAAAATATGAATTGCGTGAGATATTGAGATGTATTATATGTATATAATACCTTAATACCTTACATACCTTGTATGTATATACCTTACCTGAATAAACATCTGAATCTGAATCTGAATTAGAGCATTGATGGCAGAAAACGAGGTTGATATCAGCCGCCGGGAGGAACCTTACAATTGTACCAAGAATAGACCTGTTCTGGTGCAATTCTCCAATGAGGAGGCTATGGAGTACATAATGAGGAACAAGCATTTACTTAGAGGAAGTGAAACCCATTACAATGTGTTTATTGAAAAGTTTATGACGAAAGGTGAGCAAATAGCCTACAAGAATAGATGGCAAGCATGACACTGTACCCCTAGCCTCTCAGGTAGCCTGACCTCCCAGGTCACCTCACAGGCCACCTCTCAGGTCACCTCCCAGGTCACCTCCCAGGCCACCTCCCAGGTCACCTCCCAGGTCACCTCCCAGGCCACCTCCCAGGTCACCTCTCAGGCCACCTCCCAGGTCACATCCTCCCCAACTCAGTCCTCCTATACCTCCCACCTGCCTTATCCCCCCAAAACCCCCCTGCCCCTTCTACATTTGCACTTCCCCAACAACTCCCCTGCCCCTGCTACATCACACCTGTCAACGACCCCAGTGGGTCAAGCCATGCCCTCCCCAAACCCACCTTCCCATCCTTCCTCCCCTACTACCCCCTCCCACTCCCCTGCCCCTTCTACCCCATTGCCTTCAATTCCATCTGCTCCATCCCAGCTTCCACTGCACCCCTCTTCCACTCACCCCCAAAGCAAACCCAACCCTCACCCCTCCTATGCATCTCCAGCTCACATTTAACCCCTTCACCTGTGACCCCTTAACACCTTCCCCCATCTCCCTCTTCCCCTCTTCTACCCCAAAAGTCACCTACTCCCGATTCCCCCCTAATTAATACACACTCTCTTCCACCCCCAACACCCATACTCCAATCTCCTCTCAGCCCTCTGCCCTCAATATCCCTCTCCCCCCCAACCTCTCAACCTCTATCTGACTCTCAGTCTCACTCTATTTCTCAACCTCCCTATGCCATTCAGACTCTCACTAACTTTCAGACTCATTATGCCCTTCTTATCCCCCTAGATGCCCAGACCCCATTCGCCTACCAGGCACTCCCAGGAACCCCCCTAGCACCCTCCCAGACATCCCCACAGCCCCCACTCGCCCCCCAAACACCCCCCAGTTCCCCCCAGACCCCCCTGCAAAAGGGGGAACTCTGGCACCAGAGTTTCCAAGAAGAGTCTCAAGGTTTGGTACACTAATGCTGATGGGGTATCCAATAAAGCAGAAGAGATAAAAGAAAGAGTTAGTGAGGCAGACCCAGACATAGTGGCAATAGTGGAAACTAAAATCAATGGCATGATCTCGGATGCAATCTTTCCAGAGGGGTACCAGGTGATAAGAAAAGAATGGACACAGAGACAGGGAGGAGGAGTGGCACTCCTAATAAAGTGGAAATGGAAGTTTGATGAGCTGGAAAATCTGGGTACCAATGAAAGCACGAACTCCATACATGGAACTCTGACAGTGGATGGGAAGAAGATTGTAATCTTTTTACTCTACAATCCCCGACCAAACAGTAGAAGGCCCAGGCAGGAGTATGAGGACAGCAACAAGGCATGTATAGATGAACTGCAGAGGACAGCAACTATAGCGCATAGAATGAGAGCGATGCTGCTGGTCATGGGGGACCTAAATCATGGAGAGATAGATTGGGAAACGAAGAATCCCCATGGCGGGGAGGAGACCTGGGGAGCGAAGCTGGTAGACGTTTTTGACAGGAATTTCCTAACACAGCATGTGAAGGAAGACACTAGGGAAAGAGGACGGGATACGCCCAGCCTATTAGACATCATTTTCACCCAGAATGTAGAAGACATCGAGCATTTAGAACATGAAATACTACTAGGAACCAGTGACCATTGTGTCCTAGTCTTTGACTACATGATGGAGCTTAAAATTATGACCAAAGGACAAGAGGTCCAAGTAAGGAGTCTTGATTACAGAAGAGAGGACTGCAGAAGGATAGGGGACTACCTGGGAGAATGCAGTGGGAGGAAGAAATTAGAGGAAAAACAGTGCAAGATATGATGAACCAAGTCATATGGAAATGCAAGGAGGCTGAAGAGAGATTTATTCCAACAGTAAAGGAAAAAAGCAGGAGGGAATATAATAACCCATGGTTTAATAGACAGTGTCAGGAAGCAAAAGTGAGAAACAGGAGGGAGTGGAGGAAGTACACAAGACAATGGACAGAGGACAACAGGATTACATGTAACAGAGCAAGGAATGATTACATTAACATAAGACGAGTGTCAGAAAGAAATTATGAGAATGATATTGCAATCAAAGTGAAAAAGCAACCTAAATTACTACATATCCATATAAGAAGGAAGGTGTCGGTAAATGACCAAGTGACAAGACTGAGGAAAACAAAAGGGGCATATACAGAAAGCGACAAGGAAATCTGTGAGGTACTGAATGCAAGTTTCCATGGAGTGTTCACAACCGAGCCTGAGTGGCTCCCATTGTTAGAAGAGATTACCCTAGATGGAAGGCTATCAGATATAGAGGTGACAGCAGAGGAGGTAATGAAACAGTTGACAACACTTGATGCAACTAAAGCGGTTGGACCAGAGAAAGTATCACTGTGGATACTAAAAGAGGCAGCACAGGCTCTCAGCGTGCCTCTGGCTATGATCTTTAATGAGTCACTTATGTCGGGAGAATTGCCCAGTTGCTGGAAGGAGGCAAATGTCGTACCGATTTTCAAGAAAGGTGATAGGGAGGAGGCACTTAACTACAGACCCGTATCACTGACAAGCATCCCCTGCAAAATACTTGAAAGAATAATTAGGCTAAGACTTGTTGAGCACCTGGAGAGCATTGGGTTTGTAAACAAGCACCAACATGGGTTCTGAACAGGGAAATCATGCCTAACAAACCTTTTAGAATTCTATGACAAAGTAACAAAGATAAGGCAGGACAGAGAAGGCTGGGCAGACTGCATATTTCTGGACTGCCAAAAGGCCTTTGATACAGTACCGCACATGAGACTACTTTACAAACTTGAGAGGCAGGCAGGAGTAACTAACAAGAAGGAGCCAGCGGGTAATGGTAAGGGCGAGAAGTCGGACTGGCGAACAATAACGAGTGGAGTACCTCAAGGATCGGTGCTGAGCCCAATCCTCTTTCTAATTTACGTAAATGATATGTCTACAGGAGTGGAATCGTACATGCCAATGTTTGAGCATGACGCAAAATTAATGAGAAGAGTTGTGACAGATTAGGATTGTAGGATCCTCCAAGAGGACTTAAACAGGTTGTAGAGATGGTCAGGGAAATGGCTACTGGAGTTCAACACCAGTAAATGTAAAGATATGGAAATTGGATCAGGTGATAGACGACCAAAAGGACAATACACAATGAAGGGGAACTGCCTACCGGTAACGATTCGAGAAAGAGACCTGGGAGTGGATGTGACACCTAATCTAACTCCTGAGGCACATATAAATAGGATAACGACAGCAACGTACTCTACACTGGCGAAAATTAGAACTTCATTAAGAAACCTAAGTGAGGACACACATCAAAGACACACTCATCTGTACTGAGCTGCTAAGCACCTCAAATGATATGGTGGAAGTGCTGACAGTCAAAATAGAGATCCTAAATGTAGTTGTTGTCCTTGTATATAAGTCACCGGAGGCAAACCCTCAGCAGTTTAAAGACCAACTAATGAAAATAGAGCACTGCTTGGAAAACCTCACAAATCCAGCTCCGAACATCATCCTGCTTGGGGACTTCAACCTACGGCACCTGAAATGGAAGCACCTGGCTAATACAGTAATATCAGAAAGAATATCAGGAAGTAGCCTAATTGAACAGGCACATGCAAATGACCTGCTACGGATGTGCGATAGGTTTGCCTTAAACCAGCAAATAGTAGAACCAACTAGGAAGGAGAACACGCTGGACCTCATTTTCACTAATAATGATGAGTTGATCGGGAACATAATGATTACAAATACCTGTTACTCCGATCACAACGTAATTGAAGTTATGACAACCATGGGGAATGGACCTTCAAAACCAGTCCAGATTCCCGGTGGAGGAGATTTCAGCAAATTCAACTTCAATAATAAACAGATAAACTGGGAGCAAATAAACCAGGACTTCACAGAAATAAACTGGGAAGAACAGCTAGAAAATGCAAACCTGAACCAGTGCTTGGAAAAAATAAGCTCAGTAGCACTAGAAATATGTTCAAACCGCATACCCCTAAGAAAAAAGAGAAAGAGATGCAGATTGGAACGGGAACGTCGTTCCCTATATAGGCGAAGAAAACGAATCGCGGAACAACTTGAGAGTCGCACCCTATCTCAAGAACGGCGAAGAAAGTTAGGTAGAGAAATAGAAACAATTGAACTCAAGCTACAAGAATCAAACAAAACTCAGGAGAGGCAAAGAGAGCAAAAGGCCACCAGTGAAATAGAGAGAAATCCGAAATATTTTTTCTCCTATGCAAAATCAAGATCAAAAACCACATCTAGTATCGGGCCCCTGCGAAAGGGAGATGGAACTTTCACCGATGACAACAAAGAAATGAGCGAGTTACTGAGGAAGCAGTACGACTGTTTTCAGCGAGCCATTAAATGCACTAAAGATTGATAGCCCAAATTAATTTTTCATGGATATGATACCAACATCAAATCATATATCAGACGTCGTCCTATCCCCACTAGATTTTGAAGAAGCCATAAACAGTATGCCTATGCACTCTGCACCAGGCCCAGATTCTTGGAACTCCATATTCATCAAGAACTGCAAAAAAACACTATCGCAGGCCCTTCACATTCTGTGGAGACAAAGCCTAGATACTGGCGTTATCACTGACATACTAAAAACAGCAGAGATAGCACCACTCCATAAAGGAGGAAATAAGGCGGAGGCAAAAAATTACAGACCGATAGCACTAACATCGCACATCATATAAAATTTTGAGAGTGCTAAGAAGTAAGATCACAAAATACATGGAATCACAGCATCTCCATAACCCCGGACAACATGGTTTCAGAACAGGGCGCTCTTGCCTGTCGCAGTTGCTGGACCACTATGATATGGCAATAGATGCTATGGAAGACAAACAAAACACTGATGTAATTTACACAGATTTCGCAAAATCTTTTGATAAATGTGACCATGGTGTTATTGCACATAAAATGCGTTCAAAAGGAATTACCGGGAAAATAGGCAGATGGATCTACAATTTCCTGACTAACAGAACCCAATGTGTAATAGTCAACAAAATAAAATCCAGCCCATCAACCGTGAAGAGCTCAGTTCCCCAGGGTACTGTGCTTGCTCCAGTACTTTTTCTCATCCTCATATCGGACATAGACCAGAACACAACCTATAGCACTGTATCATCCTTTGCAGATGACACTAGGATTTTCATGAGAGTTGGCAACATAGAGGACACGGCAAACCTCCAATCAGATGTAGATCAGGTTTTTCTATGGGCTACAGAAAATAATATGGTGTTTAACGAGGATAAGTTCCAGCTCATGCGCTACGGAAAAATTGAAAATATAAAAACAGAAACCACGTACAAAACTCAGGCAAATCATAACATAGAACGAAAAGGCAATGTAAAGGATCTGGGTGTACTCATGTCGGAAGACCTTACCTTTAAAGAACACAATAAAGTAGCCGTCACAACTGCAAGAAAAATGACAGGTTGGATAACAAGAACTTTTCACACTAGAGATGCTATACCGATGATGATACTTTTCAAAACGCTTGTGCTCTCTAGAGTGGAGTACTGCTGCACAATGACAGCCCCTTTCAAAGCTGGAGAAATTGCCGACCTGGAGAGCGTGCAGAGAGATCCTTTACTGCTAGAATCCACTCAGTAAAACATCTAAATTACTGGGACCGACTAAAGAGCCTAAATCTGTACTCCCTTGAGCGCAGGCGGGAGAGATACATAATAATTTACACGTGGAAAATAATTGAGGGGCTGGTCCCAAACCTGCACACAGAAATAACAGCACATGAGACCAGAAGGCATGGCAGGATGTGAAGAATACTCCCGTTGAAGAGCAGAGGTGCAACAGGTACTCTGAGAGAGAACTCTATCAACATCAGAGGCCCGAGACTGTTCAACACGCTTCCACTACACATAAGGGGCATAACTGGCCGACCCCTCACAGTGTTCAAGAGAGAACTGGATAAGCATCTACAAAGGATACCTGATCAACCAGGCTGTGACTCATACGTCAGGCTGCGAGCAGCCACATCTAACAGCCTGGTTGATCAGTCCAGCAACCAGGAGGCCTGGTCGACGACCGGGCCGCGGGGACACTAAGCCCCGGAAGCACCTCAAGGTAACCTCAAGGTAAGGAGGAGGCTTTTAGGGCGCTTTCCACTGCCTACGTGAGACCAGTCTTAGAGTATGTCGTGCCATCATGGAGCCCCCACCTGAAGAAACACATAAGGAAACTAGAGAAGGTTCAGAGGTTTACGACGAGGCTTGTCCCAGAGTTACGAGGGATGGGATATGTAGAACGTCTGACGGAACTGAACCTTACGACACTAGAGAAAAGAAGGGAGAGAGGAGATATGATAGGAACATATAAAATACTCAGGGGAATTGACAAAGAGAAATAGACGAAATGTTCACACGTAATAATAACAGAACGAGGGGACATGGGTGGAAACTGCAAACTCAGATGAGTCACAGAGATGTTAGGAAGTTTTCTTTTAGTGTGAGAGTAGTGGAAAAATGAAATGCACTTGGGGAACAGGTTGTGGAAGCAAACTCTATTCATAATTTTATAATTAGGTATGATAGGGAAATGGGACTGGAGTCATTCTTGTAAACAACCGATGGCTGGAAAGGCGGGATCCAAGAGCCAATGCTCGATCCTGCAAGCACAAATAGGTGAGTACACACACACTCACTCACACACACACACACACACACACACACACACACACACACACACACACACACACACACACACACAAACACACACACACACACACACACACACACACACACACACACACACACACACACACACACACACACACACACACACACACACACACACACACACATACACACACACACACACACACACAGAGGAAGCAGAGAGTTACGGTGAGGGGTGAGACCTCCAATTTGTGTGAAGTCACCAGTGGAGTCCCACATGGCTCTGTACTCGGTCCTATCTTGTTTCTGATATATGTAAATGATCTCCCAGAGGGTATCGATTCATTTCTCTCAATGTTTGCGGACGATGCCAAAATTATGAGAAGGATTAAAACAGAAGAGGACTGTTTGAAGCTTCAAAGAAGACCTAGACAAGCTGAAGGAATGGTCGAACAAATGGTTGTTAGAGTTTAACCCAACCAAATGTAATGTAATGAAGATAGGTGTAGGGAGCAGGAGGCCAGAAACAAGGTATTATCTGGGAGAGGAAATTCTTCAGGAGTCAGAGAAGGAAAAAGACTTGGAGGTTGATATCACGCTAGACCTGTCTCCTGCAGCACATATCAAGAGGATAACATCAGCGGCATATGCCAGGCTGGCCAACATACGAACGGCATTCAGAAACTTGTGTAAAGAATCATTCAGAATTTTGTATACCACATATGTCAGGCCAATCCTGGAGTATGCAGCCCCAGCATTGAGTTCATATCAAGTCAAGGATAAGACTAAACTGGAAAAGGTTCAAAGGTTTGCCACCAGACTAGTACCCGAGCTGAGAGGTATGAGCTCCGAGGAGAGACTACGGGAATTAAGCCTCACTTCGCTTTAAGACAGAAGAGTTAGGGGGTACATGATCACGACATTCAAGATTCTGAAGGGAATTGATAAGGTAGATAAAGACAGGCTATTTAACACAAGGGGCACACGCACAAGGGGACACAGGTGGAAACTGAGTGCCCAAATGAGCCTCAGAGATATTAGAAAGAACTTTTTTAGTGTCAGAGTGGTTGACAAATGGAATGCATTAGGAAGTGATGTGGTGGAGGCTGACTCCATACACAGTTTCAAGTGTAGATATGATAGAGCCCAATAGGCTCAGGAATCTGTACACCTGTTGATTGACGGTTGAGAGGCGGGACCAAAGAGCCAGAGCTCAACCCCCGCAAACACAACTAGGTGAGTACACACACACACACACAAAAGACTTCAAGAAGACCTGGACAAGCCGCAGGAATGGTCGAACATATGGTTGTTAGAATTTAACCCAAGCAAATGTAATGTAATGTAATGTAATGAAGATAGGGGTAGGAAGCAGGAGACCAGTTACAAGGTGTCATTTGGGAGACGAAATACTTCAGGAGTCAGAGAGAGAGAACGACCTGGGGGTTGATATCAGCCAGACCTGTCCCCTGAAGCTCATATCAAGAGGATAACATCAGCGGCATATGCCAGTTTGGCTAACATAAGAACGGCATTTAGAAACTTGTGTAAGGAACCTTTCAGAACATTATATACCACATATGTCAGACCAATCCTGGAGTATGCGGCTCCAGCATAGGACTAAACTGGAAAAGGTTCAAAGGTTTGCCACCAGACTAGTACCTGAGCTGAGAGGTATGAGCTACGAGGAGAGACTAAGGGAATTAAACCTCACTTCGTTGGAAGACAGAAGAGTTAGGGGGGACATGATCACCAAATTCAAGATTCTCAAGGGAATCGACCGGGTAGATAATGACAGGTTATTTAACACAAGGGGCACACACACTGGGAGACTCAGGTGGAAACTGAGTGCCCAAATGAGCCTCAGAGATATTAGAAAGAACTTTTTTAGTGTCAGAGTGGTTGGCAAATGGAATGCATTAGGAAGTGATGTGGTGAAGGCTTACTCCATACACTATTTTATGTGTAAATATTATAGAGCCCAACAGGCTCAGGAACCTGTACACCTGTTGATTGACGGTTGAGAGGCGAGACCAAAGAGCCAGAGCTCAACCCCCGCAAGCAAAACTAGGTGAGTACAACTAGTTGAGTACACACACACACACACACAGGTCAAGCGGGATGGTAAGACAACAGAACAAAGCTGGAGGAGATGGACTGGACGAGTCAAATATGGAGCCACTCAAATTAAAATAATGGGACTGCACGATGTATGTACAGATGAAAGAGTACAGCACTTCCTTCCACCCTGGCAGATAGTACCTTTTGACATCCTGACCCCTGCATAACCCACCAAGAAACTAATCACAGACAACCCTCATGCTCAGCTTGCTGCTAAATTAAGCACCAGAGAACACATTCACAATATACAAGCTGAAAACAACATTGCACAGACCATATACACTGACGGATCACTCAATACAGCTACAGGGAGGGCAGGAAGTGCTGTTATTGTTCATCAACCCGATGGCAGCACAGTTCAAAGAAATATCCGAATTAGTAACTGGGCGTCCGCAATGCAAGCCGAGTTGGTAGCGATACTGGTAGCACTCGAAATTATTGACAACACTGAAGTAGACAGCTTAATTATTTCTGACTCCCTTTCCTCACTACGAGCAATAAACAGTTTGCAATCAAGCAATAACGTGCTTGTCTTGGAAGTTAGACGTAGATATATAAGAATACTTAGCAAGAGGGTAAATATAAAAATGTTGTGAATTCCTTCTCACATTGGCATGCAGGAACATAACAAAGTTGACGCCCTTGCTAAGGCTGCAGTAAATAAAGACAGTATTGAACGGAATCTAGAGTTATCAAATAGGTCCCTTAAAAGTGTCATTAGACGAGAACTCCTGGATGAATTTGAAGAAAGCAGAACAGTGCAAACTGGAACTAGCAGGTCCATTGTTCATCACAATGAAATGTGTGGAGTAAAACATGTGTATGGGGCAAGTAACAAAGTCAGTAGACTAACAGATGTTGTCACAGCTCGTATAACACTTGGCTACAAGTATCTCTAGCAGTTCGGCTTGCATAGGGATCTAGATGAAGTAAAGTGTAAAGTGTGTGGACAAAGACAGGGACACACACTCGAACACTATATCTTGGATTGTAAAATTAAGTCTCTTAGAGATAAATCTAAGCTCACTCTGTATGATATGGCAACCTATCTTATTACCATGGATAAATAACCTGAAATCCTTGCACTGTACCCACATTTCGCTTCCAGTAGATGAACGACATATGAGATTCAGAAACAAGTAGTGTATTGTGAGGACTAATAATAAACAGAAGCTCCCCTATGACTCTGTAATATCCCCATTGGTCAAACTATTATGTATTAGCGATAAGACCTACCATTATTGTATGATGACTTACTGTAAATATGTAGCTCTTGTAATAGCACTTTCTCTGTAACTAGCTGACACTGTAACTATAAGGTGTGAAGGATAGATGAAATTGTTTACATAATAATCTAAAATGAGGTCTGATAAAGACCTTTTGTGCCATCTGTAATGCTTTTGCGCTACCGCTCATAGGATGAGTATGGGGTGCACAATAAACTAGCCGCCTTCGGCGGCAACAATAAAAAAATGGAGATGATTGCTAAGGCATGGAAGGAAATCAGTGGGGAATTGAAGGACCTGAGGGAAACTATATGTAAGCTGCAGATAGAACTAAGTGCAACACAAGAGGAGATAAAAACCTAAAATCAGGCCCTCCTTAGACTCTGGCCCAGGCAACCAGTCCCCAGGTACCAGGAGATGTAGCAACGGCAGGGACCCCTACAATTAGTCCAACCTTTGCTGAAATGTTGATGAGCCCAGATGCTGTGAGCACATTCAAGGAAGTTGTAATGAAAGCAGTAACCTCACAGGAGGCAGCTAGATGCTCAAGCCAGATAATGGAAAGGAAAAGAGCTGTAGCAGTGGTAGGTGTGAAAGAACAAGAGGGTTCCAAAAGGGAGTAATCGAGGACTAAAGACAAAGCTGCAGTGGCAGGGATATTAAAGGAGATAGGAATGGAAGAGGCAGAATGAGACATTGAACAGTTTTCCCGGATTGGCCAGTACAACAGAGACAAAAAAGAGATTGATCAAGGTAGTATTCAAGAGCGAGGACATCAAAGAGGACATCCTAGTAAAGAAGAGCAAACTGAGGTATGCAAGGAACTACAAAGAGGTATATGTTCCGAGGGACATGACCAGAGACGAGATAGTAAGGGCAGCAGATACAAGGAAAAGGCGCAGGGAGAGGGAAGAGAGCCAGAGAATTTCAGCCTCCAACTCAGCAATCCCAGAGGAGAGTGGAGAACCCCAATACAGGAACTTAAGAACCCCAGGGGATGGGAATGCAACACACCAGCCCACCACCCAATAGCCCCCCCCCTATCCCCCAGCACAAACCCCTCCTTGCCCCTGCACAATGCCCATCATAAAACTCAAATCCTCCCTCTCCCCTTACCCCAAGTAACCCCTGCTTTCCCAGCACCTGGTCTTCATCCTGCCCCAAGCAGGCCCAGGCGAGACCTAAGCCCTCCATCCCCCACTCCACCTCCCCTCAAACCCCTGTCAACTACACCACAGGAGGGCGTGCCCTTCCCCCAAGCAATCCCTGCCCCCTCACCCCCCAGGACTTCTTCCTGCCCCAAGCAGGCCTGAGCAAGACCTAAGCCCTCCATCCCCCACTCCACCATCCCATGAACCCCTGGCAACTACCTCACAGAAGGATGAGCCTACCCAAGTAGCAATGGCCAGGGAACAACTTCCTACACTTGTGGGGAGTGAGGGTGAAATTGGATATAAGAAAGTGAGCTTCAAGGTAATGTACTCAAACATTGATGGGATTACCAATAAAGCAAGTGAACTGGCAAAAAGGGCGCAAGGAGAAAACCCTGATGTAATAGGACCCACGGAAACAAAATTGTCAGGAGTCATAACAGATGCTGTGTTTTCAAAGGACTACTATATAGTAAGGAAAGAGAGGGAAGGGAGAATAGGTGGAGTAGTGGCCCTGCTGATAAGGAAGGACTGGAGTTTTGATGAGCTGGAAATTCCGGACTGTGACGGGTTCAGAGATTACATAACAGGAACTATAACAATGGGTGGACCTAAGATAATAGTGGCAGCCATTTGCAACCCTCCCCTAAATGACAGAAGACCTAGACAGGAGTTTGATAGGAACAACATGGCAACCATTAATATAATAGAGAAAGCAGCTTCAGTTGCCTGCAGGAATGGCTCAAGACTTTTAATCACAGGTGATTTCAACCATGGAAAGATAGACTGGGAGAATGGGGACCCACATGGTGGTGCAGATACGTGGAGAGCTAAACTCTTGGAAGTGGCAACAAGAAACTTTCTGACCCAGCATGTCAAGGAACCCACAAGAGTGAGAGGCAATGATGAACCAGATAGACTCGACTTGATATTCACCCTGAATGAGTCAGAAATAAGGGAAGTCAAAGTTGAAGCCCCATAGGAATGAGTGACCACAGTGTACTGATTTTTGAGTACTTGTTGGAGGTAGGGATAACCTATCCGAGGATGGGATCGGAGGGAAAAAGACTAAATTACCGAAGAGGAAAATATGACGAGATAAGGAACTTCCTCAGGGGAATACCTTGGGAAATAGAACTTAGCAATAAGAATGTGCGAGTCATGATGGATTTTGTCACCCAGAAGTGCCAGGAAGCTGCAGACAGGTTTATGAAAGGTTCCCCGTCCAAAAGGAGAAAAACGAAAAACAACAGAAAAACCCATGGTTCAACCAGGAATGCAAGGTAGCAAAGCAACTGAGTAAAAGAACATGGAGATACTACAGAAATAACAGAATACTGGAGAGCAGGGAGAGATACCTGAGGGCGAGAAATGAGTACCTCAGAGTGAGAAGGAAAGCAGAGAGACAGTTTGAAAATGACATAGTGAGTAAAGCCAAGACCCAACCAAAGCTGCTCGACAGCCACATCAGGAGGAAAACAGTAGTGAAGGAACAAGTGAAGAAACTGAGAAAAGGAGAGAACAAATACACAGAGAATGACAAGGAGGTGTGTGAAGAACTCAACAAGAGATTCCAGGAGGTCTTCACTATAGAACAAGGAGAAGCCACTGCACTAAATGAGGAGGAGACAAACCAAGCAACCCTGGAGGAATTTGACCTCACCAGTGATGAGGTCAAAAGGTGTCTGCTGGAGCTGGATGTGACAAAGGCTGTTGGGCCTGACAGAATCTCACCATGGATACTAAAGGAAGGTGCAGAAACACTAAGTGTGCCACTCTCTATAGTGTATAACAGGTCACTGGAAACAGGAGACTTACCAGAAAGTTGGAAGACAGCTAACGTAGTTCCAATATACAAGAAGGGTGACAGGCAAGAGGTACTGAACTCCAGGCCAGTTTCCCTAACTTGTATACCATGCAAAGTGATGGAGAAGATCGTGAGGAAAAGGCTCGTAGAGCATCTGGAGGGAAATAACCATGTAAGACACCACCAACATGGGCTCAGGGATGGTAAATCGTGCCTCACAATGTATTGAGCTTTGAGTACCTGGTTGATCTAGGAATTATCCCCTCCCAAAAAAGAACTGGGAAACAAAGGGTTGGCATACCGAAAGGGAAACTATGAGGAGATGAATAAATTCCTATGGGATATACATTGGGACACAGAACTCGGAACCAAGTTCATATAAGACATGATGGACTATGTCACCCAAAAATGTCAGGAGGCTGCAAGCAGGTTTGTCCCAGCCCGACAGGAAAAAAACAGAGAAGCATTGAAAGAATCCATGGTTTAATAGGGAATTTTTGAAACTTAGGGTGGGCGAGGACAGGTACACAGAGAATGACAAAGAGGTGTGTGAAGAACTCAACAAAAGGTTCCAGGAGGTCTTTACAATAGAACAGGGAGAAGTCACGGCGCTAGGAGATGTGAAAGCAAAGGAGCTGAACAAAAGGGCATGGAGGAACTTCCATAATAACAGAACACCAGAAAGTAGAGAGAGATACCAGAGAACCAGGAACGAGTATGTTAGTGTGAGAAGAGCAGCTGAGAAAAGGTATGAAAATGATATAGCTAATAAAGCCAAGACCGAAACAAAGCTGCTACACAGTCACATCAGGAGGAAGACAACAGTGAAGGAACAGGTGATGAAACTTAGGGTGGGTGAGGACAGGTACACAGAGAATGACAAAGAGGTGTGTGAAGAACTCAACAAAAGGTTCCAGGAGGTCTTTACAATAGAACAGGGAGAAGTCACGGAGCTAGGAGAGGTGGCAGCAAACCAGGTGACCTTGGAAAGGCTCGAAATTACAAGAGATGAGGTCAAGAAGCACCTATTAGAGCTGGATGTGAGAAAAGCTGTTGGGCCGGACGGAATCTCACCATGGGTATTGAAAGAGTGTGCAGGAACACTTTGCTTATCACACTCCAGAGTGTATAGTAGGTCACTGGAAATGGGAGACCTACCAGAAATATGGAAGACTGCTAATGTAGTACCAATATACAAAAAGGGTGACAGACAAGAGGCACTGAACTACAGGCCAGTGTCCTTAACTTGTATAAAATGCAAGGTGATGGAGAAGATTGTGAGAAAAAAACCTAGTAACACATCTAGAGAGAAGAGACTTCGTGACAACCCATCAACATGGGTTCAGAGTGAGTAAATCTTGCCTTACAGGCTTGATAGAATTCTACGATCAGGAGACAAAGATTAAGCAAGAAAGAGAACGATGGGCGGACTGCATTTTTTTGGACTGTCGGAAAGCCTTTGACACAGTACCCCAAAAAAAGTTGATGCATAAGCTGGAGAAACAGGCAGGAGTAACTGGTAGGGCGCTCCAGTGGATAAGGGAGTACCTAAGCAATAGGAAACAGAGAGTTACAGTGAGAGGTGAGACCTCAGAATGGCGCAAAGTCACCAGTGGAGTCCCACAGGGCTCTGTACTTGGACCTATCCTGTTTCTGATATTCGTAAATGATCTCCTAGAGGGTATAGACTCATTCCTCTCAATGTTTGCTGACGACGCCAAAATTATGAGAAGGATTAAGACAGAAGAGGACAGCTTGATGCTTCAAGAAGACCTGGACAAGCTGCAGGAATGGTCGAATAAATGGTTGTTAGAGTTTAACCCAAGCAAATGTAATGCAACGAAGGTAGGGTAGGAAGCAGGAGACCAGATACAAGGTGTCATTTGGGAGATGAGATACTGCAAGAGTCAGAGAGAGAGAAAGACCTGGGGGTTGATAACACGCCAGACCTGTCCCCTGAAGCTCATATCAAGAGGATAACATCAGAAGCAAAAGCCAGGTTGGCTAACATAAGAACGGCCTTTAGAAACTTGTGTAAGAAATCTTTCAGAACATTATATACGACATATGTCAGACTAATCCTGGAGTATGCGGCTCCAGCATGGAGTCCATATCTAGTCAAGCATAAGATTAAACTGGAAAAGGTTCAAAGGTTTGCCAACAGACTAGTACCCGAGCTGAGAGGTATGAGCTACGAGGAGAGACTACGGGAATTAAACATCACTTCGTTGGAAGACATAAGAGTTACGGGGGACATGATCACTACATTCAAGATTCTGAAGGGAATCGATAGGGTTGATAAAGACAGTCTATTTAACACAAGGGGAACACGCACAAGGGGACACAGGTGGAAACTGAGTGCCCAAATGAGCCACAGAGATATTAGAAAGAACTTTTTTAGTGTCAGAGTGGTTGACAAATGGAATGCATTAGAAAGTAATGTGGTGGAGGCTGACTCCACACACAGTTTCAAGTGTAGATATGACAGAGCCCAATAGGCTCAGGAACCTGTACACCTGTTGATTGACGGTTGAGAGGCGGGACCAAAGAGCCAGAGCTCAACCCCCGCAAGCAAAACTAGGTGAGTACAACTAGTTGAGTACACACACACACACACACAGGTCAAGCGGGATGGTAAGACAACAGAACAAAGCTGGAGGAGATGGACTGGACGAGTCAAATATGGAGCCACTCAAATTAAAATAATGGGACTGCACGATGTATGTACAGATGAAAGAGTACAGCACTTCCTTCCATCCTGGCAGATAGTACCTTTTGACATCCTGACCCCTGCATAACCCACCAAGAAACTAATCACAGACAACCCTCATGCTCAGCTTGCTGCTAAATTAAGCACCAGAGAACACATTCACAATATACAAGCTGAAAACAACATTGCACAGACCATATACACTGACGGATCACTCAATACAGCTACAGGGAGGGCAGGAAGTGCTGTTATTGTTCATCAACCCGATGGCAGCACAGTTCAAAGAAATATCCGAATTAGTAACTGGGCGTCCGCAATGCAAGCCGAGTTGGTAGCGATACTGGTAGCACTCGAAATTATTGACAACACTGAAGTAGACAGCTTAATTATTTCTGACTCCCTTTCCTCACTACGAGCAATAAACAGTTTGCAATCAAGCAATAACGTGCTTGTCTTGGAAGTTAGACGTAGATATATAAGAATACTTAGCAAGAGGGTAAATATAAAAATGTTGTGAATTCCTTCTCACATTGGCATGCAGGAACATAACAAAGTTGACGCCCTTGCTAAGGCTGCAGTAAATAAAGACAGTATTGAACGGAATCTAGAGTTATCAAATAGGTCCCTTAAAAGTGTCATTAGACGAGAACTCCTGGATGAATCTGAAGAAAGCAGAACAGTGCAAACTGGAACTAGCAGGTCCATTGTTCATCACAATGAAATGTGTGGAGTAAAACATGTGTATGGGGCAAGTAACAAAGTCAGTAGACTAACAGATGTTGTCACAGCTCGTATAACACTTGGCTACTAGTATCTCTAGCAGTTCGGCTTGCATAGGGATCTAGATGAAGTAAAGTGTAAAGTGTGTGGACAAAGACAGGGACACACACTCGAACACTATATCTTGGATTGTAAAATTGAGTCTCTTAGAGATAAATCTAAGCTCACTTTGTATGATATGTGTGAGATTTTTCTCTACGCCTACCTCCCTTAAGAGGTGGACTACAAGTTTAAAGTCTGCTCACGGCAGTTAAGCATGAGACCAGTAGAAAAAGGAAAAGCGGGAGCAAACCGCCAGGCCTCCACCACCAAGGGTGAAAACCTGTCCACAATAGGCCGCTGGCTCCTCCTAGTTAAACAGGACGTTAAAACTAATAAAGGGTAACCGACGGGTTCTCACAATCAAATATTTATATTTGAAGTGGCGCTATGAATTGGAATTCGAATTCCCAAGAACAGCCGCCTTATCAAGATCACATCAACATTTAATAATATTATGCAGAAATATAGTGGAATAATATGGTTGAAGGGTTGACATCAAAGACTGTTTTCTATAACATAACAATTTATTAAGAGACTAACAAGAGACTAACTACTACATTACCGAGTTTACATTACGTTAATGTCAATCCAGTGGCACGATAACAAACAGCTAAATAGCAACCCTTGCTGTGAGGCTGCATACTGAACTAACCTGAACACAGGTATTCCCACTGATGATGCAATATTGCAAATCAAAGAAAAATATCACAGACTAAGTTACACCACAGCGAATGGTTACGTTATTGTACATCAAGTGGCATTTGCAACACAGCTATTCAACAGCCCCTCGAGAAGTGACAGCAGGCTCCATCTTGCTGACACTTCGGGCTGACAACATGAACTAACTGAACAAATGAAGGATCCACTGAAACAAAGACACAAGCAGGCAATCAATAGTGTCTTGGTTTCCCCGACAGCTACTATAATCACAAGCTTAGGGATCCTCCCGCCCCCCAGGAGAGACCCACGTAACTAGGCGGAAGTCTAACAGTGACTCCCCCCTATCACACCCCGTGTGAACACTCTTTGCAACTCCCACTAAGAAGTTGCCCTGTTGTAACCCGATACACCGACAGGCAAGGCGGGAATTCTGGGACACAGCTCCACAGATCCCTAGTATGACTCTACTCTCGTCACCAGACGACAACCAAAAGAAATTGCCTGAAGTGATTAATTACGTTAATTGACTGATCGCAGCAGTCAGCAACAAAGTACTACGGTAATCACAATGTTCAAATACTCCGTGTAAACAACAACATCAACACCTGGAGAATTCACTAAGTGGCAATTACTAATTATCTTTAATTAGCTACGAGTGCTTAATCACTCTGTCCGCAGACAGAGCTGATCAGTCCAACGAATTACGGAAGCTTAATTACAGCGCAATTGACTCCGATCACAGCAGACCGTCAACCCCTTACGTTAATTACTCAATTAACGACAGCTCGTTAAATCGTTAACACTACGTTAGTCTTCACTTGACAATTCCTCCACTGCGTGAACTTCCCTGTGACTGTTGCCTTTACACATCCCTACGTTAATCATTAACACTTGTCTCTCTCTTGTTAACAATAACTCAACATATTACAACACACTTGACTCCTTGCAAGTATTCAGTGAGTAATTCTCAATTAAGGTCAAACGGACCACTAATTACATCCCCATTGAGTTACGTTAACTAAGCCTACCCTAACTTGGTAGCTTCTCCACAGTCTGTGTCAAAAAATTACTAGTGAGTGTTAATTACCCTAATTAGGGCACTAATTACTGCCGAGCCATTAATTACCTGTCACCAGGACCGATAATTAATCATCCATAAATACGTCTCACTCCGCACTGCCTAAGCAGGTCTCATCAAACACTGTGAATTCACGGGAAAGGAGTTAATTACCCTAATTAACAAGATGTGCCCATAATCCACTGTCCTCAGACAGGATATGATTAATACAACGATTTATGCTAGCTCCATGACCTCGCTTTACCGAGTCACCGGAGCTCTCCAATGCTAATTACTCCACCAATTAACATGAGCCACTAATTGCCCCTGAAAGGTAATTAGTCTCGAGCATATTACGTTAACACAAATACTGACAGACTCTGACAGAACCTCTCCCACTACGTGAATTCATGATGAGAAGGCTAATTACATAATTAGCTAGAGTGGTCAATTAACTGCCACATGGACAATTAATTGCTCCCGAGACGTATCTCATTATAGCTCAACACTGTTCCCTTATAACAGCCCTCACTCACTCCACAATACTAAGTGTGCACCCCTTATCCAGTTAATTTCCCCTTAATTAACTCACTGAATCCTTAAGTCCTCAACATAACTTAAAGAAACAAAGTAACCCCAGCGTTACATAGGTCACACTATAATGGCATGCAACAACATATCAGCACTACCCACATATAGTTGCAGCACTGCAACTCGCTACTTACTGTGCCCACACAATAAAACACACGGTTGTGCAACACACACACAAGTATACTAATATTACTGCCCCTCTTCTTTTACTTGCACCCGATTGCAAAGGAATACTGTGAACACACACATACTTCAGCCAGGCAATTAACCCATCAATTGCCTGCTCTCATTAAGTACTGAAAATTCCCCTGAATAATCCTAGAGGTCCCTTACCCTCAACACAGTTCCTGGGACAATAATATTGTATACTGATAACAACACTGCACAAACCTGCAACATAATGATGCCGTCAGCATACCCCACATGCTAATGACATCATTAGGCAATCAGTCAGCAATCACCTCTACTGACTACCACACAACACAGTACATAGACATGCAAATGAACACATAGAAATGGCCTTCACATACTCTCTGAAAATTATATCACCAAGTAATATGTACTAATTACACAGACTTCAGGGGTCCTCACTGACACTCCTGACTACCTCTAATGATTATAATTTTACTGTACTCTATGGCATTAATCCAGCCTGAACGATTATATAGAATCGACAGGCTGGATCACTTATATGGTAAATCTCTACACTGACTGGTCACATCCTCTAGTCAGTCTACCAACATACTACCATACAGCGTGGTCCCGTGTATAATCTCTATCTCCAGGTACCGCCCCTACCCGACACCTGGATCCCACTGACAGCTGCCCCCCAGCTGTTTTTTCCTGGCCTGGCGAGGCTCTGAGATAACTCTTACCGGGAACATCCACCGGTATGCATCACACTGTAATAGTACTCATTTCTACTCCTTTCTACTGCCTTATTTTTCCTCATTACCAAAACTGACTACCACACTTAGCTTTTAGCTGACACACTTAGCTGGATTGCTCCTCATGCGTCGACAAGATGTGGCCCTAGGCTGTCCCGGGAAAGTGGCCAAGGCATGTGGCCAAGGCAGGTGGCCACAGCGCCCCTCCCGAGCTGAGAGAGGGGGGGGGGGGTTTGGTGGCCTGGGGTGGCCGGCGCGCGGGTGGCCTGGGTGGCCTCCGCGCGGGCAGGCGGGTGGGTGGCCTGAGTGGCCCATGACGTCATACCACCCCACCGGCCGGGTTAGCGGGCGGGGTGGTGTTTGCCTGGGTGGGAAGCCTCCACCCGCGGGCGGGCGGGCGCGCACATGGCGCTTGCCTCAGGCTGGCTGGCTGGCACCCACCAGCATACACATGTGGGTGGAAGATCACTTACACTCCCATCAAACCAGCATGCTCGCTCGTACACTCGGGTGGCAATGGCCCTCGGCGTCACCACATGGACACTGCCAGGTGGAATGCAAAGTCCAGCATGGGCCTGATATCACATACGCTTACACTGCCCAACATCAATTGTCCATTGCCACTAGACAGGATACTCAGACCCGAGGGATGATGGATCAATCTGATACTCCACGAGGCTTCTGCCAGCCTGCCTCATGCGTTCACACAGTCAACTGTCCCTTAGCTTTTTACTGTTTCTTCCGTAAATCCCTGGCCCCAATTCACTTAATTAGGCCTTGACACAACCCCTGATGGCAGGAGTACCACCAATCGAGTAATTTGGACGACAGAAGCGATTAACAGGGGTTGGAGGCGGCAAGCGTGCCGCCCCACCCAAACACCTCTTCCTTCCCTGGCCGCCCAATTCAAACTGAAGATTTCGCGGGCTAAGGGTACTCTAGATGCCCGTACCTCCTTACAGTGCCTAGACCAATCAGAATGGTTCGCGCCAAAACTAGGCTTGGACCACACGTGCGGGACCCAATCACATGCCTCCGTCACCCTCGGCGTCTTGTGACGTCACAAGGAGGAGGAGGCCTAAGGAGTGGCGTGATGTCTCCCATGTGGGGGGGGGGAAGAGGCAGCGCTCACCCCACTCTCCCCCCACCTCTAACGGTTTTAGTCAAGTATCCTCTCACACTCACTCTCAACTCACATCCTATTTCACAGAAACAGGAAAATCTCTGTAATTCTCTCTACAGAGCAATCACAGACTTCTAACTACTCTCAAGTGATAGTTCTTGACATAAGCTTTCATTCAACACCAAACAAGCAAATGTTATTTTGAAAGCTTCAGTTTCTAGAGTGTCTAGCCTGCTCTAGAAACTAGGAAAACTAGCTGAGGGATCTAGATCCCTCACAATATGGCAACCTATCTTATTACCATGGATAAATAACCTGAAATCCTTGCACTGTACCCACATTTCGGTTCCAGTAGATGAACGACATATGAGATTCAGAAACAAGTAGTGTATTGTGAGGACTAATAATAAACAGAAGCTCCCCTATGACTCTGTAATATCCCCATTGGTCAAACTATTATGTATTAGCGATAAGACCTACCATTATTGTATGATGACTTACTGTAAATATGTAGCTCTTGTAGTAGCACTTTCTCTGTAACTAGCTGACACTGTAACTATAAGGTGTGAAGGATAGATGAAATTGTTTACGTAATAATCTAAAATGAGGTCTGATAAAGACCTTTTGTGCCATCTGTAATGCTTTTGCGCTACCGCTCATAGGATGAGTATGGGGTGCACAATAATCTAGCCGCCTTCGGCGGCAACAATAAAAAATGGAGATGATTGCTAAGGCATGGAAGGAAATCAGTGGGGAATTGAAGGACCTGAGGGAAACTATATGTAAGCTGCAGATAGAACTAAGTGCAACACAAGAGGAGATAAAAACCTAAAATCAGGCCCTCCTTAGACTCTGGCCCAGGCAACCAGTCCCCAGGTACCAGGAGATGTAGCAATGGCAGGGACCCCTACAATTAGTCCAACCTTTGCTGAAATGTTGATGAGCCCAGATGCTGTGAGCACATTCAAGGAAGTTGTAATGAAAGCAGTAACCTCACAGGAGGCAGCTAGATGCTCAAGCCAGATAATGGAAAGGAAAAGAGCTGTAGCAGTGGTAGGTGTGAAAGAACAAGAGGGTTCCAAAAGGGAGTAATCGAGGACTAAAGACAAAGCTGCAGTGGCAGGGATATTAAAGGAGATAGGAATGGAAGAGGCAGAATGAGACATTGAACAGTTTTCCCGGATTGGCCAGTACAACAGAGACAAAAAAGAGATTGATCAAGGTAGTATTCAAGAGCGAGGACATCAAAGAGGACATCCTAGTAAAGAAGAGCAAACTGAGGTATGCAAGGAACTACAAAGAGGTATATGTTCAGAGGGACATGACCAGAGACGAGATAGTAAGGGCAGCAGATACAAGGAAAAGGCGCAGGGAGAGGGAAGAGAGCCAGAGAATTTCAGCCTCCAACTCAGCAATCCCAGAGGAGAGTGGAGAACCCCAATACAGCAACTTAAGAACCCCAGGGGATGGGAATGCAACACCCCAGCCCACCACCCAATAGCCCCCCCCCCTATCCCCCAGCACAAACCCTTCCTTGCCCCTGCACAATGCCCATCATAAAACTCAAATCCTCCCTCTCCCCTTACCCCAAGTAACCCCTGCTTTCCCAGCACCTGGTCTTCATCCTGCCCCAAGCAGGCCCAGGCGAGACCTAAGCCCTCCATCCCCCACTCCACCTCCCCTCAAACCCCTGTCAACTACACCACAGGAGGGCGTGCCCTTCCCCCAAGCAATCCCTGCCCCCTCACCCCCCCAGGACTTCTTCCTGCCCCAAGCAGGCCTAAGCAAGGCCTAAGCCCTCCATCCCCCACTCCACCATCCCATGAACCCCTGGCAACTACCTCACAGAAGGATGAGCCTACCCAAGTAGCAATGGCCAGGGAACAACTTCCTACACTTGTGGGGAGTGAGGGTGAAATTGGATATAAGAAAGTGAGCTTCAAGGTAATGTACTCAAACATTGATGGGATTACCAATAAAGCAAGTGAACTGGCAAAAAGGGCGCAAGGAGAAAACCCTGATGTAATAGGACTCACGGAAACAAAATTGTCAGGAGTCATAACAGATGCTGTGTTTTCAAAGGACTACTATATAGTAAGGAAAGAGAGGGAAGGGAGAGGAGGTGGAGTAGTGGCCCTGCTGATAAGGAAGGACTGGAGTTTTGATGAGCTGGAAATTCCGGACTGTGACGGGTTCAGAGATTACATAACAGGAACTATAACAATGGGTGGACCTAAGATAATAGTGGCAGCCATTTGCAACCCTCCCCTAAATGACAGAAGACCTAGACAGGAGTTTGATAGGAACAACATGGCAACCATTAATATAATAGAGAAAGCAGCTTCAGTTGCCTGCAGGAATGGCTCAAGACTTTTAATCACAGGTGATTTCAACCATGGAAAGATAGACTGGGAGAATGGGAACCCACATGGTGGTGCAGATACGTGGAGAGCTAAACTCTTGGAAGTGGCAACAAGAAACTTTCTGACCCAGCATGTCAAGGAACCCACAAGAGTGAGAGGCAATGATGAACCAGATAGACTCGACTTGATATTCACCCTGAATGAGTCAGAAATAAGGGAAGTCAAAGTTGAAGCCCCATAGGAATGAGTGACCACAGTGTACTGATTTTTGAGTACTTGTTGGAGGTAGGGATAACCTATCCGAGGATGGGATCGGAGGGAAAAAGACTAAATTACCGAAGAGGAAAATATGACGAGATAAGGAACTTCCTCAGGGGAATACCTTGGGAAACAGAACTTAGCAATAAGAATGTGCGAGGCATGATGGATTTTGTCACCCAGAAGTGCCAGGAAGCTGCAGACAGGTTTATGAAAGGTTCCCCGTCCAAAAGGAGAAAAACGAAAAACAACAGAAAAACCCATGGTTCAACCAGGAATGCAAGGTAGCAAAGCAACTGAGTAAAAGAACATGGAGAAACTACAGAAATAACAGAATACTGGAGAGCAGGGAGATATACCTGAGGGCCAGAAATGAGTACCTCAGAGTGAGGAGGAAAGCAGAGAGACAGTTTGAAAATGACATAGTGAGTAAAGCCAAGACCCAACCAAAGCTGCTCGACAGCCACATCAGGAGGAAAACAGTAGTGAAGGAACAAGTGAAGAAACTGAGAAAAGGAGAGAACAAATACACAGAGAATGGCAAGGAGGTGTGTGAAGAACTCAACAAGAGATTCCAGGAGGTCTTCACTATAGAACAAGGAGAAGCCACTGCACTAAATGAGGAGGAGACAAACCAAGCAACCCTGGAGGAATTTGACCTCACCAGTGATGAGGTCAAAAGGTGTCTGCTGGAGCTGGATGTGACAAAGGCTGTTGGGCCTGACAGAATCTCACCATGGATACTAAAGGAAGGTGCAGAAACACTAAGTGTGCCACTCTTATAGTGTATAACAGGTCACTGGAAACAGGAGACTTACCAGAAAGTTGGAAGACAGCTAACGTAGTTCCAATATACAAGAAGGGTGACAGGCAAGAGGTACTGAACTCCAGGCCAGTTTCCCTAACTTGTATACCATGCAAAGTGATGGAGAAGATCGTGAGGAAAAGGCTCGTAGAGCATCTGGAGGGAAATAACCGTGTAAGACAACACCAACATGGGCTCAGGGATGGTAAATCGTGCCTCACAGGTTTAATAGAATTCTATGACCAGGCAACAAAAATTAGGCAGGAGAGAGAAGGGTGGGCAGACTGCATTTTCTTGGACTGCCAAAAAAGCCTTTGACACCGTGCCCCATAAAAGACTTAAAAAAGTTGGAGCATCAGGCAGGAGTAAAAGGTAAGGTGCTCCAGTGGATAAGGGAGTACTTAAGCAACAGGAAACAGCGACTAACGGTGAGGGGGGGGGAGACATCGGAAACTGAAGAAACTGAAGGGAAACTGAGTGCCCAAATGAGCCACAAAGATATTAGAAAGAACTTTTTTAATGTCAGAGTGGTTGACAAATGGAATGCATTAGGAAGTGATGTGGTGGAGGCTGACTCCATACACAGTTTCAAGTGTAGATATGAAAGAGCCTAATAGGCTCAGGAATCTGTACACCTGTTGATTGACGGTTGAGAGGCGGGACCAATGAGCCAGATCTCAACCTGCGCAAAGACAACTAGGTGAGTACATACACACACACACACACACACACACACACACACACACACACACACACACACACACACACACACACTCACACACACACACACACACACACCCTAGTCAGACCGAAAACGATTTGAATGTAGAGGCATTACTGGATGGGAGTATAATGCTTACAGATAGTCAACAACACGGTTTACTATCAGATGTTGATATGAATCTTTTCCTCAACCCAAAACTTAGTTCGTTCCAGGTCACATCTACGAATCACACCCCTAAACCTAGGTCACACCAGTCCTCATCCACAGCCCTAAACTCTAAACTAAGTTCACACAAACCCTCATCTAGGGTTAGAGCTCGAGATGAAGGGAACACAACCTCAGTATCTCAGTTGGTGATAATAAGTAGCGATGAAGAAAATTTTACCCCATTGCAAAGGATTCGAGTTGGAGATGATCTTAATAAATCCAACTATATTGATACCACCACCAGCAGTGACAGTGATAATGACAATGAGCGTGAAATAACTATACCTTCCCCTCCCAAACGTCAGATTATGATGAAACGAATTGTCAATCGTCTGGCTATAGAAAAACCTAAAAAAAAAAAACTAAAACCGAAGCCTAAACCTAAAAATAATTTTTTGAAACTTCGTGCATAAGACTGAGAACAGCTGATTGTTTACCACACCATAAAGAGGTAATAACACCTTTGTGATTCACTAATGTATGTATGTTTTATCAGGATAAATATGTAACTACATTATGTTATGTTACGTTATTGTCTAGAACTTATTGAATAAACGTAATAAGAGAGAAGGATATTTTATATTAACACCTTTATGATTCGCTAATGTATGTTTGTTTTACCACGATAAATATGTAGCTGCATTATGTTATGTTATGTTATGTCTACTAGTTATTGAATAAACGTATTAAGAGAGAGAGAGAAGGATATTCTATTTTTTCATTCCTCTATGTTAACACCAGTCTGTGGATTTTTTCTGCTGGATCGAGCACTAATGGGCGGTGAGCGAGAAGGACGATGCCGAGTGAAAACTATTGTAGATTGTGTGTTGGTTGGTGGTGTTGTCGTCGTTGATCCTTCTCTACGGACAACCCAACCCACAACTCGGTAGAGTGCTTACACCTCTCAGGGAGATCACCCTTGGCGCTTCTGGCCCTTGGAGAGGGGCTCAACGTCACACGTTTAGGGGATGCGGCTCCAACACTTAGCCTCGTTGTCACGAGCACAAACCCACTCGAGCCGCTGTTACTCCCCACTCTCTCCTTAGGCGATATGATCTCCTCAATCCCCCTTTGACATATTAGTATTACCTTCTACCCTGTCCACAGCAGTGGTTCTTGGTTCTTTCTCTCTCTCTCTCCTCCTGTACTATTTCATGGGAAGCCTCACTAGGACAAGGGCAAACACCAGCAAATTGGAACACATTTACTGGACAGAGCACATACACAATACATATACACATATAATAATAATGAATCCTATACTCTATACTATTACAATCAGGTTGCACTCCAACACAACCAGAACTCTATCGTCAGCTTATCAAGTGGTATCCTATCTTCTGATTTCCCACCTGATAAAATCTACCTTTTCAAGTAGATCAAGTCTTATACACTGTTGCACCATCAGCAAGAGAATATATATATATATATATATATATATATATATATATATATATATATATATATATATATATATATATATATATATATATATATATATATATATATATATATGTCGTACCTAGTAGCCAGAACGCACTTCTCAGCCTACTATGCAAGGCCCGATTTGACTAATAAGCCAAGTTTTCATGAATTAATGTGTTTTCGACAACCTAACCTACCTAACCAAACCTAACCTAACTTTTTTGGCTACCTAACCTAACCTAACCTATAAAGATAGGTTAGGTTAGGTTAGGTAGGGTTGGTTGTGTTCGGTCATATATCTACGTTAATTTTAACTCCAATAAAAAAAAATTGACCTCACACGTAATAAATGGGTAGCTTTATCATTTCATAAGAAAAAAAATAGAGAAAATATATTAATTCAGGAAAACTTGGCTTATTAGGCAAATCGGGCCTTGCATAGTAGGCTGAGAAGTGCGTTCTGGCTATTAGGTACGACATATATATATATATATATATATATATATATATATATATATATATATATATATATATATATGTCGTACCTAGTAGCCAGAACGCACTTCTCAGCCTACTATGCAAGGCCCGATTTGCCTTGAAGGAACAAGGAACATAAGGAGTCAGCAGGCCGTTGAGTCGCTTCGCCAGTCTGTACGTGGGTGTGGGTATCTGGCTAATGATTGGCCGAAGTGGGTTTCCAGGCTTGTGCGTCTTGACATTTCCATACGCATATCCAGGTTTATTTTCCCCAATGATCTTTGGCAGGTGGAGTCCGGATTTCTTGGCGTTCACAGTTTCGATCAGTTTGTTGACCTTTGCTTTTAACTCCTTGGCCTGCTGACTCCTTATGTTCCTTGCGCCTTCAGCCTGAAGTCTCCAAAGGAATTTGTGGACTTACTGCGGGGCACACGGGCCACAGGGATAAGAGCCTCGTTGGACGTAGAATTGCTGTTTACCAACGTACCTGTGGACGAGACAATCGGAATGATAGCCGACAGAGTGTATCGTGATCCAGCCTGTACTCCTCTTGACATGCCAGAAAGTATTCTGAGGAAACTACTCCATGCTTGTACTAAAGAGGCACCCTTCTTGAGCCCGGATGGGCACATGTATAAGCAAGTAGATGGGGTCGCCATGGGTTCTCCCCTAGGTGTCCTGTTTGCAAACTTCTACATGGGTACCATCGAGCAAAAAGTCTTAGTCGACATGAACTTGAAACCGGCCATATACTGCAGGTATGTTGACGATATTTTTACACAGGTACCTGATGTCAGACATCTGCAGGAGCTGAAGGAGGCATTTGAGCAGAGTTCTGTGCTGCGTTTCACTTACGAGACGGAAAAGGATGGGAAGCTGCCTTTTCTAGATGTAACAGTCATGGAAAAGGGCGGAGGTTTCCACACTGCAGTCTACACTAAGGAAACAAACATAGGAATGTGCCTAAATGCCAACAGCGACTGCCCTGACAGGTACAAGAGGAGTGTTGTTAACGCATACGTCGACCGTGCTCTCAGCCACAGCTCAGAATGGAAGCAAGTCGACGAAGAACTCTGTAGGGTAAGGCAGGTCCTAGTCAATAACGGCTTCTCCAATGGTTTCATCGAAGACATCATAAGAAGGAAAGTGAAAAGCCATGCAACCTCTGAAGAGACAACTAACACAACACCTATACCCCCTATTAGACTATTTTACAGGAACTTCTTTTCCACAGCTCATAAAACGGAGGAAAGGGTCCTGAAAGATATTGTTAATAGAAACGTTATCCCTACAGACAAAAATCAGAGGATACAACTGACGATTTACTATAAAACCAGAAAAACGGCCAGCCTACTCATGAGAAACTCTCCAGACACAAAACAGAACGCTTTAAAAGAGACTAACGTCGTCTATGCCTTCAAATGCCCACTTGGGGACTGTAAGCTCCAAAAAACCCAGTATATAGGCAAGACAACAACATCTCTTTCTAGGCGTTTAACGATGCATAAGCAACAGGGCTCCATTAAGGAACATATAATCTCTTCCCATAACCAAACCATCGCCAGAGAAATCCTAGTAAACAACACAGAAATCATCGATAGATACAGCGATAGCAGGCAGCTTGACGTTTGCGAGGCACTACACATCAAGAAGTCAACACCAGCAATCAACAGCCAATTATTGCACAACTATATTCTACCCACCTCAAGACTCCGCTCCAATATAGAAGCATCAAGAAATATGGACCAATAGGCGTTCTACAAACACTTCTATTCAATACCCATTGTTTCTGTTCTGTCTTGTGTTGATACTTTTAATACCCTATTAATATCCCCTCTTGTTCTGTCTTGTGTTAATGCCACATCACCCCTCCCACCTCACTCAAATGTAGATATAAAACCAGAGATACGTAAGTTCTAATCAGTTGTGTATTTGTGAAGTCTTTGAAAATGTAATAAGTTTTACGAAACGCGCCCGTGTCGCGTCAGACTAGAAATAAAAATGAATTTTGGAGAAGTGATTTTTGATTTACCTCCAACAGTGAAGCGTAATGTACGAAAGATTGAGAAAATTCGTGTTAGAATTATTAATCTTACTTTTTCGGTCATATTTAATAATATATGTCTACAGGAAAGACTGCTACCAAAATATACTAATATATATATATATATATATATATATATATATATATATATATATATATATATATATATATATATATATATATATATATATATATATATATATATATATATATATATATATATATATATATATATATATATATATATATATATATATATATATATATATATATATATATATATATATATATATATATATATATATATATATATAGTGAGGGTACCACCTCTGGTGCCAATGTGGGGACCCATAGCCTCGGAGAAGAAAATAAAAAGTATTCAGAGGAGACCTTGTGGTTTCTCACTGAACACTAATATTATCTTCTCCTACCACCCCCATTCTTTTGTATGTACACATATATATTTACTTTATTTGAACTTTGTTACAAAAAAGGAGTTACATATGGGTTACAAAGATGGTTATCATAGGTTGTCGAGTTCCTCCAACTCCTCAAATGGCGGGCAGGAACCCTGGATGCAGTGCGCATTTCCCCTCTGTATCGCCACACTGAGGCGCTGGAAAAGAAAGCTTGCAGCTCTTGGGTCCCTTGTTGTTTCAATGAGCCTAGAACCCAGTTCCTTCAAAAAACTGGTAGCACTTTTACCCCAGGCGCCGAGTGTCTCAGAAGCAATGGGGACAAAATTGTAGTGGTGATCCAGTTCTCTATACTTACGGGATTTGGCTGCTTCCCTGTGGGTGGCAGCGCCACCTGGTTGTGCAACACTGAGGTTAATGTAGGTGTTAGCCAGGGTTGATACGCACTTGTAGTCCCATACCAACTGCTTGCCATTCTTCCAGGGGTTCACTGTGATACCATCCGGGTGACCAAAAAGAGCATCAGAGTTACGGGGCGTTAAGTAACGGGGCTCTCTTTCAGCTGGGCATCCAGCTGTGGTGAGGCTCTACTTGATGATGTTGTTAATTTCACTGTGCCTCGAGTGCCACCCCCCTGTGCTTTGCCAGAGTAGGCCATGGTGGCCGTACCTGTCAGCCACCACCTCGCCGCAAATACACCTATATCTGGTGTGGATTGGGGCAGCAAGGCGGAGGGCCACAGCAATTCGGAGGGCGTGTGGTGTGAGACGCGTGCCAGTTGCCGACATTGGGGTTGCTAACAGGAAATCCCCTGCATGTGGTGCTGCTACTGCTGTGAGGCGAGCAATGTCATGTTGTGTTGTTGCAGCACCCAGGCACTCTGCAGCAACTTGGTCTACAATGGGGCCATCCCAGCTGGATTGCTTGTGGGCTTTTGGGGATGGTGGTTGAGGTGATTGGCCTGCACGAGAGGCCCACTCTGTGGCACAGCGTGTAAAATTGGGATCATGTACACCTGCCAGCTGATGTAAGTGGGCAGGTAGAATTTCCTTCACAAGGTCGTCGATGGCTGATAAGGAGGACAGGAAGGCTGGAACAGCGATTTGCGTTGCTGTTCGAACTCCGAGGCCCCCAAGTCTTACGGGAAGAGAGGCTTGTTTCCACTGTAGGTCATCGAGAGAGAGGCTAAGGGCTTTTTCTAGCATTGATTTCAGTAACCGGTCATACTCACTTAGTTTTTGGCTACTGTAAGATGGTGAACACTTCAGAAAGTAGGTTAACCTGGGGAGGGAGAGAAATATATATATATATATATATATATATATATATATATATATATATATATATATATATATATATATATATATATATATATATATATATATATATATATATAATATATATTTAAACTTGTACAAGGAAAATCAGCATGTGAATGCAATAACATATATCAGTATAAATGTTTCTTGATACACAGCAATGATCAATCGATCACCCTATTATTCCTAGAACACATACATCTGTAGGTATAGACCATCATAATGTAACAAAATATGACAACTATAACACAGCTGTTTTTTTTTTTTTGCAGGGATATTCCTGCGCGGGCCCTAAGCCTCTGGCTGGCCCACTAAGTGTTGCTTGTTTCTGTTTTACTTGGGCGGAGTACGAGTATTTATTACTCGTATAGTCGGTTCAGTAAGATTTTGCCATATGTGTTTAACAACTTCTTCTGCTCTGTTGATTCTAAGTTGAAATCTTAATGGGTTTGTAACTGTGCACTGTGTTAGATAATGTTCTAGTGGTCTGTCGGGCATTTCTCCACAGTGCTGACATTTCCTCTCATCTTCCGGAACCAGTAAGCCTATTTCCCATGCACATGGGTATCCAAGCCTGATGCGATGTAAGTGCACTTCTGTTGCTCTACTGCTCCCTTTCATCAAACTAAGTGGTTCGTAGTTGGTTGAATTCTTGTACCAACCCGCAGATCCTGATGTTGCAACTACTGTGTTGTGGTCACTGTACATCTTTTGCATTGCTCTGTTTCTAATCCACAGCTGTATATGATCATCATAATGCAGCTATATATGATCACTATAACACAGTTGTATATGACTATAATAATGCAGGTGTAAATGATCATCATAATACAGTTGTGTATGACCATAGTAAAGCAGCTGTATATGACCACTATAATACTTCTGTATATGACTAGCATAATACAGCTATATATGTCACCATACCACAGCTGTATTTGAAAATCATAATGCAGCTGTATATGACAACCATAACACAGCTGTATATGACCACCGTAACACAGTTGTATTTGACTTCCATAACACAGTTATATATGCCCACAATAACACCGTTGTATATGACCAAGATAACACAGCTCTATATGTTGTCAAAAACAGTTGCATATGGCCGTCATAAAACAGCTATATATGACCACAGTAACACAGTTGAATATTTCCTGCTTAACACAGTTGTATATGACCGTCATAACACATCGATATATTTCCACTATAACAAAGTTGTATATGAAAATCATAATGCAGTGTATATTACCACCAACATAAAACAAATGTATAAGACCTCATAAACACAGTTGTATATGACAGTCAGTCAATATGCAGCTGTATATGACCATCGCAATGCAGCTGTATATGACCACCTTAACACAGTTGTATGTGACCACCATAACACAGTTGAATATAGCAGTCATAATGCAGCTGTATATCACCATAATTATGCAGTTGTATATAACCATCATAATGCAACCTTCGTAATACAGCTGTACAAGACCACTTTAGAACGGCTGCATATGACCCCCATAACACGGTTTTATATGACCAACATAATGCAGCTGTTACTAGGCACCATTACACAATTGCATATGACCATATTAATACAGTTGTACATGACCATCATTACACAGTTGAATATGACCTTCATTACATAGCTGTATGTGACTACCATTACTCAGTTGAATATGAAAATTATAACACAGCTCTATATGACTACAATTACCCAAATGTATATAACCACGATTACACAGTTGTATAGGATCACCATAACAAAGCTGAATATGACAACCATAACACATCTGTATTCCCTCTATAACACAGCTGGAGAGGAATTCTCTGGGGAATAGTCACAGGAATTGACAGGGTGGAAAAAGACAAACTCTTCAGCACGGGTGGGACACGAACAAGAGAACACAGGTGGAAACTTAGTACCCAGATGAGCCACATAGACGTTAGAAAGAATTTTTTCAGTGTCAGAGTAGTTAATAAATGGAATGCACTAGGATGTGATGTGGTAGAGGCTGACTCCATACACAGTTTCTAATGTAGATATAATAGAGCACAGTAGGCTCGGGAATCTGTACACCAGTTGATTGACAGGTGAAAGGCGGGACCAAAGAGACAAAGCTCAACCCCCGCAAGCACAATTAGGTGAGTACAATTAGGCGAGTACAGCTGTATATGACCAACGCAATACAGTTGAATCAACCCGTTCTCGCCCTTTCTTACAGTCAATATTGACTTATTAAATACGTGCATATGTGACATACTAAACATATTAGTTTACCTTGAAAAGCTTCATAGAAAACACCGACCTTACCTAACCTTCTTAGTATGTTAAGATAAGCATCTTATTGCTTCGTAATTACAATTATTACTTAACCTATACCTATAATAGGTTAAGTAATAATTGTAATTACGAAGCAATAAGATGCTTATCTTAACATACTAAGACGGTTGGGTAAGGTCGGTGTTTTCTATGAAGCTTTTCAAGGTAAACTAATATGTTTAGAATGTCACATATTCACGTATTTAATAAGTCAATATTGACTATACGAAAGTGCGAGAACGGGTTGGTTGAATATGACCACCATAATACAGCTGGATATGATTACTATAACACTGTTGTATATGACCACCATAACACAGCTCTGTATGACCACAATAACTCAGCTGTACATGACAATCATAACAAGATGAAAATGACCACCATAATACAGCTGTATATGACCACAATAACACAGTTCAATATGACCACTATAATGCAGCTGTTTTTGAAAATCATCATGATGCTACATATGACCATCATAAAGCAGCTGTATATGACCACCATAACACATCTGAATAAAACACAATAATACAGTTGAATGTGACAATCATAATGCAGCTGTATATGTCCTTCATAATGCAGCTGCATATGACAATCTTAATGCAGCTGTGTATGACCATCATAATGCAGCAGTATATGTCATCTATAACACAACTGCATATGACCATCAAAATGCAGATGTATATGACCACCTTAACACAGTTGTATATGATCATCATAATTCAGCTGTAGATGACCATCAGAAGGAAGCTGTAAATGACCATTATAATGCAGCTGTATATGACCACCATAACACAGCTGTATATGACCAAGATTACATAGCTATATTTGTCACAAAAGCATAGTTGAATATGGCTATCATAAAACAGCTGTATATGAAAACCATAACACAGTTGAATATGACCTACTTAATACAATTGCAAATGACCATCATATTACAGCTGTATATGTCCACTATCACAAAGTTATATATGACCATTATAATGCAGTTGTATTTGACCACCACGACATAGTTCTATTTGACCATCAAATTACAGCTATATATGTCCACAATAACACAGATATATACGAAAATCATAATACAGCTGTGTATGACCCACATAATACAGGTGTATAGTTTTCCTAAACACAGTCGTATATAGCCGTTAAAATGCAGCTGTAAATCATCATCGTAATGCAGCAGAATATGACCTCCATAACACAGATGTATATGATCTTCAGGACACAGTTGTATATGACCGTCATAATGCAGCTGTATATGATCACCATAACACAGTTGTATATGACCACTGTAAAACAGTTTTATATGACCACAAAAACACAGCTGAATATGACCTCCATAACAAAGCTGTATATGACAATCATAACACAGATGAATATGACCATAATGACACAGCTGTATCGGACCACCATAACACAATTCTATATGACAACCATAACACAGTTCTATATGACATCCATAACACAGTTTTATATATAACTATCATAATGCAGCTGAATATAACCATCATAATGAAGTATGTGACCATAATAATGCAGCTGCAGATGACCTTCACAATGCAGCTCAACATGACCACCTTAGCACGGCTGTATATGACCAACCTCACACAGTTGTAAATGACCAACATAAAACAGATGATTATTACCATATACACAGTTGTATGTGACCACTATTTCACAGTTGTATATGACCATCACTGGACAGCTGTATGTCACCACAATTTCACAATTGTGTATGACAATTATAACATAGCTGTATATGACCACCATTACACAAATATATATGATTAACAAAACACAGTTGTAAATGATCACCATATTACAGCTGAATATGACAACCATAATACAACTGTATATGACCACTATAACACAGCTGTATGACCACAAAAACACAGCTCAATTTGACCACGTAACACAGCTATATATGACCACTATAACACAGCTGTATATTTCCATCATAACACAGCTGTATATGAGCACCGTAACACAGAGGAATATGACCACCATTACACAAAAGTATATGACCATCGTAACTCAGTTTTATATGACCATAATAACAAAACTGTATATGACCATAATAACAAAACTGTATATGAACATTATAATGCAGCTATATATGACCATCATGATGTAGCTGAATATGTCCACCATAACACATGTGAATATGACCACCGTAATGCAGCTATATATGACCACTATAAAACATCTGTATCTGACCACCATTACCCAAATGTATATGTCCTCTATAATATTGTTGCATATGACCACCCTAAAACAGATGAATGTGACCATCATAACATAGTTGTATATGACCACCATAACACAGTTCTATATGACAACCATAACAAAGCTGAATATGACCATCATAATGCAGCAATATATGACCATCATAATGCAGCTGTATATGACCACAATAACACATGTGTAAATGTCCAGCATAATGTGGATATATATATATATGACCACTATAACACACTACAACGATGGCAGACTGCATTTTCTTGGACTGTTGAAATGCCTTTGACACAGTACACCATATGAGGCTGATACATTAGCTGGAGAAACAGGCAGGAGTAACTGGTAGGGTGCTTCAATGGATAAGGGAGTACCTAAGCAACAGGAATGATCGAACAAATGGTTGTTAGAGTTTAACCCAAGCCAATATAATGTAACGAAGATAGGTGCAGGGAGCATGAGACTAGATACAAGGTATAATTTGGGAGATGAATTTCTTCAAGGATCAGAGAGAGAGAGAGAAAGACCTGGGGTTGATATCACACCATACCTGTCCCCCGAGCCTATATCAAGAGGAGAACATCAGTGACATGCAAGATTAGCTAACATAAGAACGGCCTTATGAAACTTGTGTAATGAATCTTTCAGAACTTTGTATACCAAATATAGCAGACCAATCCTGGAGTATGCAGATCCAGCATGGAGTCCATATCTAGTCAAGCAAGATACTAAACTGAAAAAGTTTCAAAGGTTAGCTACAAAACTAGAACCCGAACTATGGGGTAAGAGCTACAAAAAGAGACTCCCTCTTTTACCTACCTCGTGAGGAATTAAACCTGACGTCACTGGGAAACAGAATATTTAGAGGAGACATGATCACCACATACCAGATTCTCAGGGGAATCGATAGGGTACATAAAGCCAGACTATTTATCATAATGGGCACAAGCATTAAAGAACACAAGTGGAAACTGAGTGCCCAAATGAGAGAAATGATTTGTTCAATGTCAGAGTAGTAGACAAATGGAATACATTAGGAAGTGGTGTGGTGGAAGCTGACCACCAGTTGTATATGACCACCATAACACAGCTAAATATGTTCACAATAAAAAAGTTGTATATAGCCTTCATAACGCAGCAGTATTTGTCCACCAAAACACAACTGTAAATGACCATCATAGTGCAGGGGTATATGACCACCATAACACAGACTCATCATAGACTGTGTTGGTCCTTTACCCTGGACCAGTTCTGGCAACGCATATATACTAACCATCCTGTCTCCAACCACCAGATTCCCCATTGCAGTTCCTGTAAAGAACATTACGGCTGCTACGGAGGTGAAACAACAATTGAAGATCATTACACAATATGGATTTCCTCGGGAGATTCAAAATGACTGTGGCACCAACTTCACCAGTGATCTCTTCAAGAAGACGCTGGAAGAATTCAACATCACTCAGGTATTGTCCAGCCCCTATCATCCTGCTTCACAGGGTTCTCTTGAACGTAGTCACCAAACGATAAAATCACTCCTTAAGAAATTTTGCAATGAAACCATGAAAGACTGGGATAAACAACTTGACATCATCATGTGCATTTTCAGAAGTCTCCCTATTGAGTCTCTAGGAGTGTCTCCTTATGAGATGCTCTACGGACGTAAGTGCTGTACTCCTCTTAAAGCTTTTAAAGACTCTCTACGTAGTGCCACCTTCAGTGACCCTATGTGCCTCAGTTTCTTCAAAACTTAAAGCACATTCTAGAGAGTACGTAAATTTGTCAATGATAATTTATTGAAAGCTCAAGATAGGATGAAGACACATTTTGAAAAACGCAGCAAAATCAGGAAATTTAAAACAGGAGACTTCGTGTTGGCATATTTTTCGATCTCAGGTTCTCCGTTGCAAAATAAGTTTTCAGGACCTTACCGCATCAAGGAGTGCCGAAACAACCACAACTACGTTCTTGAGACTCCAGATAGGCGGCGGAGGACCCAGTTGTGCCACGTCAATCTTTTGAAGGAGTATAAAGATATTCTCTTTCCTCCATCATGTTACTTCAATACATCTACAACATCTAGATACTACAATCAAGAGTAGTACATATTTAGTAGAATACGTTTCTACAGGGGGGTATACGTACCCTACACTCGCTCTCCACCTCCCCCTCCTCGCTGTCGCCACGCCACCCTCGTCGATCACCAAACTACCATTTCCAGCCAGCACGCTTCCCATTGGTGAATCGGCGACTCCACTCGACTTCAGAGCCATCTGTGTCGGAAAACCCGACACCATTAAATATATCATACAGACAGATAATAATTGCTGCTGTATTACCAACAAGTAACCCATAGAAAACGTAACTTGTAGTGGAATTACCGTCTATAGAAAACGGGATATCATCACCACATACTATTATAATTCACCACCTATTATGGTGGGAATTATTCTTAAATACATTAGTCTTTGGACTTTACCATCATAAAAACATCTTATATAAATTAACTTAATTATCAATATTAAAGTAGAGTAAATGTGACCCTTCTATCACTTTCTGAAATCTGGACAATGTAAGCCAGGCGTCAGGGAGGAAGGAGGGGCAGCCATTGTTGTGTCACCTCCGAGACGTGTGGAGCAAATTCGGCTCCTATCATATCTGGACAATGTAGGCCAGTAGCGTCAATAGTATGGAGTGTTAGACAGCCATTGTTTATACTAGACCAGAGGCTCACAGGAGCAAATACGGCTCCTGTTAATTTTACTTGGACGAAGTGTTATGGAAACCAAAGGGTGTACCATCTTCAACACGCTGTCTACAAATCAAGTTAAGTGTTCTTTCCGAAACCCGTATATCTATCATTAGTGGCCATTAATGTCATTGGGTAGGGTGTCCCGGTTAGAACGCGAGGCAGCCTCAAACTAAAGGTAATTAAGCCAGGTCTTCAATGTTCCATGTACAGTATTTTCTCTGATATAGCTTGTCATATATAGGTATCTGGCTTCACAGTTAGCGCCCTTTTGACAGGTCAAGACGAGGAAGCAAGATTTTGTGCACCAGTTACTGGGTGATGGAAGCTACCTCAAAGAGGATAATTTGGTGTCTACACCCTAGTTATACCTGGTGGACTAACCTGCTGTACTATAAGATAAGGAACCTTTTCAATGTATGTAGTTAATACTGTAGTTTGATTGGCTGCATATATATAAATATAAACCCCCCCCTAATGTGTAGAGGATCGATTTGTGAGATTGAGATTATTGCAGAAATACAGTCCACTTATCATTATACAAATTGCTATCGAAGTATATAAATTAACGTAAATATAAATTCATATAAATTAAATAAATATAAATCTCACAGGTCGGTTCCCACATTATTTGGTCATCTTCGAACCGGATGACGGATTATTTGGTCCTTTGAACCCACATTTGGTCATCTTAGTACCGGATGAACCAGTTAACCAGTGGATTCATTAAATATACTAGTGCCGTGTGATTTAAACAAAGCCAGCAGTCAATGACGGCGGCGTTGACTCGTGCGAGTTCACGAGCCCCGCTCAGTTCAGATCAGCTTCGTCAGCGGTTTCATGCACACCCACAGATTTGGTGGAGTGTTATTCTGTGAAATGACAGCGCTAATATAGAAGCCAGCCAAATTAGTGGCTGTGTCCTCGCAAGATTGTTCATGGATTTTGTGGTGTTAAATTTCGCGAGAGATTATCCACGAATTTTGTGGAGTTTATTTCGCGAGGTCACTAATAATATTTAATACTTCTAGATAATATTAGAAGTTTCATAGAGGCTAATTAAGAGGCTATTATCAATAATTGTGTATATTATTTCTCCAAAATAGAGAATTATTTAATATATATTGCACTAGTGATCACAGTATAATATTTACTAATTGCCAACCCACAACAGGGTAGGATATTAACATTGACTAGTTGAACTATTATCGTTCATCCTAGTCCCATTATTACCATAGTCAGTTGTACTATATTGAACAACCTAACACCATTAATGAATGGTGCAGACCCTATTTTGGGTGTAATTTTTATCAACTCGAGTTGAGTTGTGTATATATAATAATTTACTTATGATCATTACACCTTTGAGTGATTAATTAGTGTCTCTACCATCCTAGGGTGATATAGAAGAGCTAACCTAAAGGTACTTCCATGACACTGGTTTATCACTCAAATCATTAGTGTGTATGATTGTATATATATAATGTGTATTAATTTTAAGTGCTAACCTCTAGTAGAGGTAGGATTATTGCCTAGTGAGTGCAGAATTTAACCCTAGGCTACCATTAGTACTTGCTCACAATTTATGAGCAGCCCAAGTACAAGTCACCATGACTAATCCACAGAAAGCAAAGCGTGCTTTAATATCAAGCAAACGCCAACTAACAAGAGATCTCAACCAATATGAACAGTTGTTATATGAGCCTGTAATTAATTATCGTCGGTTGAAAATACCACTGTTACAGATTCAAACCCAATTGCATATATTGAAAGCAAATACGAAATCTTACCAAAATCAGGTCCACGACGACGACATAGTAGTTGAAGATGTGGAACCATTCCTGTCTGACCTAGCACAATATGAAGAAGAAACTCAAGCCAGGTTGGAACATTTACACAGGATAATTGAATCAGAACAAATAGCAAGTACACCAAATAAAGTAGATAATGTTATGGATGATCTGGATCTTTTTAAGAATAAATGTAAAGCCAGATTAGATCCTTTAATCAACAAGGATAAAGCTTCACCCAGGAAAGCTTCACTCACTACAGCTTCACCTACTATTATACCACCAGAAATTAAGCAGTTCTCAGACAATTTATCCAGTCTCTGTGGATTCTGAAAACCCAATACCTGAGGCTACTAAGTTAACATGCCTCCAAACTAGAGGTGAAGCTGAACCAGTAGTAGAAAATGTAAATGAAAATAACGACAGCACTAATTTCCCAGTCCAGCCTCCTAGGAATAATGCTGGCAATGAGAAAACTGTCATACATCTAGTACTACAATTGCTGGATTTACCTCAACCTGATCAGACTGCTGACTCATTACAATCCTTCAGCATGGAGTTTGAGTCACTACTAAGAATATTCAGTCTTAAGGTTGATATAACTACTAGTGAATGGATGACCAAAGTAGTCCTTCAACGAAAATTGTCCAGCGATATACTAGATGAATTATATGCACATCAACATAACACCATCCTGACAGTACAGGACATCACTGAAGGTTTACATTCCATCATAAACAAACGACGAGCAAATGAGGAAGTTAAAGCCTCATGCAAGCCTTCAGAAATAGAAAATAAGAGTCAATTAAAGGGTAAAACAACTACCCCAAATAAACATCAGTCAATTACTCTAACATCAAGTTGCAGAAAATCTGACAATGCAGCAGCAACCTCCAAGCCTACTGTTACTAGTTCACCCAAACCGGTAACTTCCAAACGTGCAGTAGGCTGGGGGACATGTATGTTCTGCAAAAGGAAACATTCAACATACTGTTGTGCTAATTATCCAACCAGAGACACTCGTATGGAGCGACTCCAGGAATTAGGGAGATGTGCAAGGTGTCTCAAGTCACACAACATAGACTATTGTGATACCCAATTCAACACCTGCAACAGGTGTAGAAGAGGTAGGCACCATGCAGCACTGTGCAAATATACGAAATTAACGTATTCAAGACCCAAGGTGGAAGATAGCATTCCCACCACAGTACAGTACTGCAAGGTGCAACAAACAAAGAGTGTCCATTCGGCAAAGTCTAAAGGCAATACGACTTTGCCTACTGCCCAAATTACCATCCTGAATAAGAGGGCCAAGGTTCATACCCGTGGGTTGTTTGACCAAGGATCCCAAAGAACATATATCACTAAAAGGTTGGCAGATGAACTACAATTAAGGCCTGTAGCCCAGATGTCATTCAACATCTCAGGGTTTGTAACAGATGCAGGACCTCAAGTCTACCAGGTGGTACAACCATCAGTACGCTTAGGCAGGTACGTCTGTCGAGTACAAGCCATTGTGGTGGACAAAATACCAGTAGACCTACAAGTTCGAGGTCTGAGAGCAACAGCCAAATTCCTGAGAAATAGAGGAATAAAATTGGCAGATAATATTAAGTCTGATCACCTCACCGACTTCGGTCTCCTTGTAGGGACAGACTATTGTCATCGATTCATCGGTAGCTCTACTAAATATCAGGGCATAACCATGTTAAACTCTGCAGGAGGTAAATTACTCTCAGGCCCAGTATCAAGCCTGAGGAGACCTATGCCTGCAGATAAACAATACCAGTAGAAATCAAAATTTGTCAGCTGATTATATTTCTCCAGTAGCATTATACTAAGGAGATTACAGCTGACTATAGTAACAGAGGTTGATGTTAGTATCATCATTTAAAGCTGAAGATGAGTTCATGAGGCCTCAGTGGAAAATCAGTGAACAGTAGCCTAAAACAGCTACAAGTCACTGCGACCAATGTCACTGAACCCACTGCAGTCTCAGAACCATACTTTACTTTAATGATGAGCTATTCAATCTTCTGAATCAATTAACTAAATTAAACCCCAATAAATCTGATGACTGATTTGATACATTTATTATTTAATCAAGATGTATTCCATGGGCCTCAGTGTTTATATATCAGTGACCAGTTACCTGAACAAACTTCAAGTTATATCTAAGGTCACTGATCTCACTGCAGTCCCTGAATCATACTTGACTGTAGTACTTGATCACATTCAGTCTTCTGGGTTAAATAATATGTAATTAGGCTTGAATATTAGCCTTTCAAGAGTTGACAGGGAAATGAAATCGCATTAGACTTCTAACCCCTGCAACTCTAGTACGGGACATCCGTCCTGTACGAACAGACGCACAAATGTGTGATTTACTAACTACTAACATCAAATTAATCTAATAATTTGAAGGAGGAGTATCGGTGTTCGTCTGTTCTAAAGAGGACTTCGACCCGTGAGCAGCCCCCTGGGGAATTATGTCGGAAAACCCGACACCATTAAATATATCATACAGACAGATAATAATTGCTGCTGTATTACCAACAAGTAACCCATAGAAAACGTAACTTGTAGTAGAATTACCGTCTATAGAAAACGGGATATCATCTCCACATACTATTATAATTCACCACCTATTATGGTGGGAATTATTCTTAAATACATTAGTCTTTGGACTTTACCATCATAAAAACATCTTATATAAATTAACTTAATTATCAATATTAAAGTAGAGTAAATGCGACCCTTCTATCACTTTCTGAAATCTGGACAATGTAAGCCAGGCGTCAGGGAGGAAGGAGGGGCAGCCATTGTTGTGTCACCTCCGAGACGTGTGGAGCAAATTCGGCTCCTTTCATATCTGGACAATGTCGGCCAGTAGCGTCAATAGTATGGAGTGTTAGACAGCCATTGTTTATACTAGACCAGAGGCTCACAGGAGCAAATACGGCTCCTGTTAATTTTACTTGGACGAAGTGTTATGGAAACCAAAGGGTGTACCATCTTCAACACGCTGTCTACAAATCAAGTTAAGTGTTCTTTCCGAAACCCGTATATCTATCATTAGTGGCCATTAATGTCATTGGGTAGGGTGTCCCGGTTAGAACGCGAGGCAGCCTCAAACTAAAGGTAATTAAGCCAGGTCTTCAATGTTCCATGTACAGTATTTTCTCTGATATAGCTTGTCATATATAGGTATCTGGCTTCACAGTTAGCGCCCTTTTGACAGGTCAAGACGAGGAAGCAAGATTTTGTGCACCAGTTACTGGGTGATGGAAGCTACCTCAAAGAGGATAATTTGGTGTCTACACCCTAGTTATACCTGGTGGACTAACCTGCTGTACTATAAGATAAGGAACCTTTTCAATGTATGTAGTTAATACTGTAGTTTGATTGGCTGCATATATATAAATATAAACCCCCCCTAATGTGTAGAGGATCAATTTGTGAGATTGAGATTATTGCAGAAATACAGTCCACTTATCATTATACAAATTGCTATCGAAGTATATAAATTAACGTAAATATAAATTCATATAAATTAAATAAATATAAATCTCACAGGTCGGTTCCCACAATCTGCATAGCCGATGACTAAGCTTGCACGAGCAGTTGGATTTAGAATATTCTGTGCTCTCAAGGCTGATACATCTATCTAGTATGCGCTCTGTGTAATAATGGAGGTTTTCAGCCAGCCAATATTCTCAGCACCTTTTAATTCATTTTTTGTCTTGTTCATTGTAGAGTAACATTACCATTGTTTTATTTTATATTATTTTTTGACTTTGTAATTTTGTTTAATTCGCACTGTACATAGCCAAGGGATTATCTTTGTTCATATTTGTTTTTAAATCAATTAAAGTTTCATTGTTCATACGATTAGTTTTGCATGTTTTTCCCTTTTACTTCACCACAGGAGGCAACAGCCACGCAGTCAACTTTTATTCTCTTTTATTTGTAAATGTGATTGGTATTGACACCAGCCATTGGGACGACTGAAGTACACCTACATTTTTTCCATCACACCACCATAATACAACTGTATATGACCAACAAAACACACCTGTATATAAGCCACATAACACAGATGAATAGTACCAATATAACACAGCTCTATATAACCACTTTAACCCAGTTCTATATGACCCCCCGTAACACAGCTTTATATGACTTTCATATCGGAGCTGTATATGACCATCATAACACAACTGAATATGATCACCATTACATATTTCTATATGGCAATTATAATGCAGCTGTATATAACTATCATAATGCAGCTGTATATGACAATCATAATACAGCTGTGTACCATCATTATAATGCAACAGTATATGACCACAATAACATAGCTGCATATGACCACCATATTGCCGCAGTATATGACAAACATAACACAGTTAAATATCAACTTCATAATGCAGTTGTATTTGATCTACTTAGCACAGTTGTATATGATCACCTTAACACAGGGCAGAAAAAGTTGTTAAACACATGGGACAAAATCTTACTGAAGCGACTTTTCGAGTCATAAATACTTATACTCCGTCCAAGTAAAATAGAAACAAACACTTAGTGGGTCAGGGAGAGGCCTAGGGCCTACACAGGATTATCCCTCTAAAAAAAAGTTGTTTCTTGCGACACAACTCATAGTTGTGCTGCAAACACAACTAGGTAAGTACGACTTGGTGAGTACAGTTGTATATAACCATTATAATGCAGCTGTATATGACCATCATAATGCAGCTGTATATGACCATAATGCAGCTTCATATGACCTTCATAATGCAGGTTCATATGACCTTCATAATGCAGCTGTACATGACCACCTTAGCACGGCTGTAAATGAGCACCATAACACAGCTGTATATGACCAACATAATGCAGCTGTGCAGGCGATGAGTCGCAATAACGTGGTTAAAGTATGTTGACCAGACCACACACAAGAAGGTGAAGGGACGACGACGTTTCGGTCCGTCCTGGACCATTCTCAAGTCGATTGTGATTGACAATGACAATCTCAAGTCGATTGTCGATTGACAATCGGCTTGAGAATGGTCCAGGATGGATCGTCCCCTTCACCTCCAAGTGTGTGGTCTGGTCAACATAATGCAGCTGTTTATAGCCACCATTACACCGTTGTATGCGACCACCACAACACAGTTGTATATGACCAAGATTAAACAGCTATATTTTTCCACATAAACACAGTTGTATATGGCCGTCATAAAAAAACTGTATATGACCACCATAAAGAGTTGTATATGACCTACTTAACACAGTTGTATAGGACCGTCAAAACATAGCTATAAATGTCCACTATCACAAAGCTTTATATGACCATCATGACAGGTATATATGTCCACAATAACACAGTTGAAAATAAAAATCATAATACAGCTGTATAAGACCCACATAATTCAGATCTATATGACCTCCTAAACATAGTTGTATATGACCGTCATAATGCAGCTGAATATGAGCACCATAACACAGTTGTATATGACCTCCATAAAACTGTTGTATATGACGGTCAAAATGAAGCTGTATATGACCATCATAATGCAGCTGTATATGACCATCATATCACAGTTGTATATGATCATCATAACGCAGTAGTATATGACCACAATAATGGTCATATAGCATATGATCATCATAATGCAGCTGTACATGACCACCTTAGCACGGCTGAATATGACCACCATAACACAGTTGTAAATGACAAATATAATGCAGCTGTTTATGGTCACCATGGCACAGTTGTATATGATAACAATAACACAGTTGTATATGACCACAATTAGACAGTTGTATATGACCATCACTACAGAGCTGTATGTGACCACCATAATATAATTATATATACCAATTATAACACACACCTGTATATGACCACCATTACATACACACACACACACACACACACACACACACACACACACACACACACACACACACACACACACACACACGCACACACACACACATATATATATATATATATATATATATATATATATATATATATATATATATATATATATATATATATATGAATGAAAACTCACACCCCAGAAGTGACTCGAACCCATACTCCCAGAAGCAACGCAACTGGTAACTACAGGGCGCCTTAATCCGCTTGACCATCCGCTTGACCATAAGGCGCCCTGTAGTTACCAGTTGCGTTGCTTCTGGGAGTATGGGTTCGAGTCACTTCTGGGGTGTGAGTTTTCATTCGCATATAGTCCTGGGGACCATTCAGGCTTGTTCGCATATATATATATATATATATATATATATATATATATATATATATATATATATATATATATATATATATATATATATATATATATATATATATATATATATATATATATATATATATATATATATATATGACCAACTTAACATAGTTGTAAATTATCACAATAACAAAGCTGAATATGTCAACCATAACGCAAGTGTATATGACCACTATAACACAGCCGTATATGACCACCAAAACACAGATGAATAAAACTACCATAACACAGCTGTATATGACCACCATAACTCAGACGAATATGACCACCATAACACAGCTTTATATGACCACCATAACACAGTTCTATATAACCACAATAACAAAGCTGTTTATGACCATCATAATGCAGCTATATATGACCATCATAATGCAGCTGAATACGACCACCATAACTCATGAGTATATGACTTCCATAATGCAGCTATATATGACCACTATAACACATTTGTATCTGCCCACCATTACACAAATGTATATGACCATCATAACACAGTTGTATATGACTATCGTAATGCACCTCTGTATGACCACCATAACATGTGTATATGACCAGAAAAATGCAGATATATATTTGACCACAATAACACTACAAGGATGGGCGAACTGCCTTTTCTTGGACTGTTGGAAAGCCTTTGACACATTACCTCATAAGAGGCTGATGCATAAGCTGGAGAAACAGGCAGGAGTAACTGGTAGGGTACTCCAATGTAATAGGGATTACCTAAGTAACAGGACGCAACATGAAGTACCTAAGCAACAGGAATGGTCGAACAAATGGTTGTTAGAGATAACCCAAGCAAATGTAATGTAATGAAGATAGGTGTAAGGAGCATGAGACTAGATACAAGGTATAATTTTGGAGATTATTTTATTCAAGGATCAGAGAGAGAGAAAGACCTGGGGGTTGATATCACGCCTGACCTATCCCCTGAGCTTATATCAAGAGGAAAACATCAGCAGCATATGCAAAGTTAGCTTTCATAAGAACGGGCTTATGAAACAAATGTAAGGAATCTTTCAGAACTTTGTATATCACATATGACTGACCAATCATGAAGTTCATATCTAATCAAGCATGAGACTGAACTAGAAAAGGTTCAAAGGTTTGCCACTAGACTAGTACCTGAACTAAGGGGTAAGAGCTACGAGGAGAGACTATGGGAATTAAACCTCACGGTCACTGGGAGACAGAAGATTTAAAGGGGACATGACTGTGGGATATTTGGGTTTGATTCTGATTAATTAATAATTAAAGTAGTAAATTAAATTACGAAGGACCACCCGCTTTTAAAGTAAAGAGGGAAACTGAGAATTTCAGATCATTAGATAAAATTCTAGAGAAAACCAGTGACTATGGATATGACTAGAAAGTATGATCATAAGAATAATTAATGGGCTGTATTATTAAAAAACCAAACCTCAAACACCTACATTGGGGGGTTATTACTGGAGGTCAGTACGTCCAGGAATCAGTGTGGTTCGTTCACTAATTCAATTAATAATAATCTAATCCTATAAATAATGTTGAATATAATATTATTCATACAAAGAAGAACATGAATATGAGCATAGTAATGAGTTACAGTAAATCACACATTATGTTGAACATTCTGAATGTATCAAATTGCTAAAATATAGGAAAAAAGAAATAAGCCTTAGCTTGTAGTAGGTTCCTTTAGATAACTCTGGAAGTCCTCTTAATCTCCAAGTCTGTCACATTGACGAATGGCACGATTAACATGGAGAAGGCAGCATGAGGAATCCGTCTCTCAAGCTGCAAGATAAATAACTACCAGTAGCAATTGATTTAACTACTCAATTCATATTCAAGATTATTGATATCTACAGATAGAATTCTAATCACCTGTTATTAGGTGTTATCCCGCCGCGTGACGTGCAATCACCCCGCTATTAATAAACTTGTAAATGATGCATCAAATAAAAGGTACTTAGCTGTGGGCACTGTGTAAGTATTAAGATTGCCGTAATTCCGCATCCCAGGCTCCGGTGAACCTATCCTGGATTGATGCGTTTCAAGCTGGCTGATCACGTGTCGTCAGGAACCAAGTCTAAGGTCCTTCTTTAACACCAGCACTAGTTGAAGATATTATCTGCAAGGTCGTTCACGCCTCACAGTGGCGGCTTTCATCTGTGGATGGACACACTTGTCCTATTTGCTGGACAATGGCGTCTTTTGTGAGTACGGTAAGCGCAGCTTTGCCTGCTTCCGGCCCTGCACGTGTCCGCTTCCCGACTGAGGATGGCGTCCCCCAACCCACGCCCAGTCGACGTTCACAACACAAATTATTGTCTTGAACATTAATATTTCTCGCATTCGCGCTTGAAACTCTAAAGACTGGACGGGTTTATTATTTAGAGGAACGGAATATTATTATTTAACTATTTAAGAATAGTAAATATATAAGGGAGAGGAATTAATGTCTCCCCATAGCATTCATTGATGACGTTACCTCTATCGCGAGGTAGACGTTATGATTCTAAAGCTCTATTCGGCCTTTAGTTAGAGAACAATTCGTCTGCAATCAGTTGCCATACAGAATGCTTTAATTATGGAGAATCGTATTTAATTCTCACACAAATTGTATATAATGTGTTTTACTGTAAAGAAATCTGACGCAATACTGGCGTCAGGTGACGTGAGAATTCTAGCCTAATGCACAGATGAATTATTAGTACAGGAGAATTCTACGGGTTGTTATTTTTACTTACTACAATATTAATATGGTTAGTAATAAGTAATGAGAATACAACAATGCTGTATTCGATGTTGGAAATATCCAACAATGACCACCACTTACAAGATTCTCAGAGGAATTGATAGGGTACATAAAGACAGACTATTTCACAAAATGGGCACACGCACTAGGGGACACAGGTGGAAATTGAGTGCCCAAATGAGACGTTAGAAATAATTTGTTCAGTATCACAGTAGTAGACAAATGGAATGCATTAGGAAGTGATGTGGTGGAGTCTTACCACCATAATACAGTTGTATATGACAACCATAACACAGCTAAATATATCCACAATAAAAAAGTTGTATATGACCATCATAGTGCAGGAGTATATGACCACCATAACACAGTTGAATATAACCATCATAACACAGCTGTATATGACCATCATATTCCAGTTGTATATGACCACAATAACACAGTTGTATATGGCCACCATAATACAGCTGTATATTACCTCCATAACACAGTTGTATATGATCTTCTTAACACAGTTGTTTATGACCGCCATAATGCAGTCGTATATGACCACCATAACACAGTTGGATTTGACCTCCATACCACAATTGTATGTTACTGTATATATGTATATGCACATACACATATACAGAAATATACACAAGTCAAGCCTGGCCTCGGGCCCTTGTGAGAGTTTGGGCCACTAGGCTGTTCCTTGCAGCGGCCCGCAAGCCCACATACCCACCACAGCCCGGTTCGTCCGGCACTCCTTAGACCGAATTCGTAACTGAGCATCCACAATGCAAGCCGAGTTGGTAGCAATACTGGTAGCACTCGAAATTATCGACAACACTGAAGTAGACAGCTTAATTATTTCTGACTCCCTTTCCTCACTACGAGCAATAAACAGTTTGCAATCAAGTAATAACGTGTTTTTCTTGGAAGCTAGACGTAGATATATAAGAATACTTAACAAGAGGGTAAATATAAAAATGTTGTGGATTCCTTCTCACATTGGCCTGCAGGAACATGACAAAGTTGACTCCCTTGCTAAGGCTGTAGTAAATAAAGGCAGTATTGAACGGAATTTTGAGTTATCAAATAGGTCCCTTAAAAGTGTCATTAGACGAGAACTCCTGGATGGATCTGAAGAAAGTAGAACAGTGCAAACTGGAACTAGCAGGTCCATTGTTCATCACAATGAAATGCGTGAAGTAAAGCATGTGTATGGGGCAAGTAACAAAGTCAGTAGACTAACAGATATAGTCACAGCTCGTATAAGCCTTGGCTACAAGTATCTCTGGCAGTTCGGCTTGAATAGGGATCTAGATGAAGTAAAGTGTAAAGTGTGTAGACAAGGACAGGGACACACACTCGAACACTATATCTTGGATTGTAGTAAAATTGAGCCTTTTAGAGACAAATCTAAGCTCACTCAGTATGATATAGCAACCTATCTTATTACCATGGGTAAATTACCTGAAATCCTTGCACTGTATCCACATTTCGCTTCCAGTAGATAAATGACATATGAGATTCAGAAACAAGTAGTGTATTGTGAGGACTAATAATAAACAGAAGCTCCCCTATGACTCTGTAATATCTCCATTGGTCAAACTTTTATGTATTAGCGATAAGACCTACCATTAATGTATAATGACTTACTTGTAAATAAAATGACTTACTGCTCTTGAAATAGCACTTTCTCTGTAACTAGCTGACATTGTAACTATAAGATGTGATGGATAGATGAAATTGCTTATGTAATAATCTAATATGATGTCTGATAAAGACCTTTTGTGCCCTGTGTAATCCTTTTTGCGCTACCCCTCACAGGATGAGTATGGGGTGCACAATAAACTAGCCGCCTCCGGCGGCAACAATAAAAAAACCTTGGAGTAAACCGTCTAGTTTTCTCTTGAAGATGTCCACGGTTGTTCAGGTAATATTTCTTATGCTCGCTGGGAGGATGTTGTACAACCGTGGACCTCTGATGTTTATACAGTTCTCTCTGATTGTGCCTATGGCACCTCTTCACTGGCTCTAATCTGCGTTTTCTTCCATATCGTTCACTCCAGTATGTTGTTGTTTTACTGTGTAGATTTTGGACCAGGCCCTCCAGTATTTTACACGTGAATATTATTTGATATATCTCTCGTCGTCTTTCTAGTGAGTACATTTGGAGAGCTTCAAGACGAACCCAATAATTTAGATGCTTTATCGCGTCTATGTATGCCGTATATGTTCTCTGTACTCCCTCTATTTCAGCAATCTCTCCTGCTCGAAATGGGAAAGTGAGTACTGAGCAGTACTCAAGACGGGATAGCACAAGTGATTTGAAGAGTACAACCATTGTGATGGAATCCCTGGATTTGAAGGTTCTCGTAATCCATCCTATCATTTTTCTGGCTGACGCAATATTTGCTTGGTTATGCTCCCTAAACGTTAGGTCGTCAGACATCATTATTCCCAAATCCTTTACATGTTGCTTTCCTACTATGGGCAAATTTGACTGTCTTTTGTACCCTGTTGTATGTTTAAGGTTCCCATTTTTACCATACCTGAGTACCTGGAATTTATCGCTGTTAATCATCATGTTATTTTCTGCTGCCCATCTGAAAACTTTATTAATATCTGCTTGTAAGCTTTTAATGACTTAAGCAGAGGTAATTTTCATGCCGATTTTAGTGTCTTCTGCAAAGGATGATACGAAGCTGTGCCTTGTATTTGAGTCTATATCTGAAATGAGAGTAAGGAAAAGCTGTTGTGCATGTACTGTACATTGAGGTACCGCTTTTAACTGCGCTTGGACTCTATTTTATATGGTTGACTGTTACTCTTTGTGTTCTGTTCGACAGAAAACGGAGTATCCAACATCCTACTTTAACAGTTATTCCCATTGACCTCATTTTGTGTGCTGCCACTCCATGGTCACATTTATCGAATGCCTTTGCGAAATCCGTGTATACCACATCTGCATTCTGTTTTTCTTCTAATGCCTCAGTGATTTTGTCCTAATGGTCCAGTAGCTGTGATAGGCATGATCTTCCTGCTCTAAATCCATGTTGGTCTGCATTGTGGAGGTCATTTGTTTCCATGAAACAAGTGACCTGACTCCTGATCACTCTCTCAAATACTTTTATTATGTGGGAGGTTAGTGCAAATGGTCTTGTGTCGTGTCTAGTGTTATGGATTTTCTGCTATCTTATTGGGCAGTCCAGAGAGAAGGCGGTGTTATCTCCTTCTCAGACAATGCACAGCTGGGTGGGCGACTAGCAAGACTTTTAGCTGTGAGTTTAAGCACAAATGTTGAGTTTTCCTTCTGTCAAGTCGAAATTCTGGTCAAGTGATTGTATTTTTTGCACTTAAAGCACTGTTGTAGTTGAAGGTATGGTATCTATCTTTCTTGATGGTGTCAGAGGTTATTGAGATGTCAATAACCTCAATCTGAACCCATTTTCTACAGTTTGTGTTGCTGCAGCAGCAGTAGAGAATGTTACCTTCATGGTCGGGTGTAGGTTTTCGGCTTTCTTGATAACCTTCGCTCTAACCGTTGCTAGGGCCGGTCTCTGGTCGTTGATGTTCTTCAGAATGTCGGTAGTTTCCTGGGTAGAGATAAAGATGCCGCATGCTTGACGAAAATAGTTCTATCCACCAGGTAGCATCGAGAAGGGATGAGCATCAGATTCATGTCTCGTAGGGCTGCTTGGTGTTCTAGGGTAAATAGCTGTTCCAGAATCTCCTCGCTTGTACAGAGAAGTTCGGAGACGATCCTGTCATCGCGGATGTCAATCGGGGGATGTGTTGGTAGTGTCAGGGGGCCTTCGTCAGTATTTGGCTCAGAGTGAACGACTGTTCATCACGGAACCTCACCTTAATCCGGTGAATCACTGGTGGAAGTCCGTACCATAAGTGAGTGCAGAAGACACGATTAACTCAGCCTATACCCCCTTTGCAGGCCTCAGTAGCGAGGTGTGAATACCTCTATTTATCAGTTTTGTCTGTTTAACTTCTTATGATTAATGATTCCTCTCTATCCTGGATTAAGGTGCACTTCTGGATCTCCCTAGAGCGCTGGCTCGATATCGGTCTTGCTTCACTGATGTGCTTGTAATGATGCCAATATATCTCTTTACCTCAGCTATGAACACTTAAGGAGATAAAATCCATAATTATATCAAATTTAAGGTAACATAATTATCAGGAGAAAGCACAAAGTAAATACTATATAGCTATTTAGCACTAGAAAGGAATTTTAGGATAAAGACTTAGAATAGGACAGAGAAAAGGAATGGTGCCCAGTCACTTATTTAATTAAAGTAATTTCACTGATCACATAACCATATTGTTAATTTAAAAATTTCCCCAAAGCGCTACATGATTAGTGGCCATTAGGAAATGTAATTTTTTTTTTAAACATATATATGTATATATATTTGCTTTTTTTTTAATCCATCACAGCAATGTAGAGGATTCGATTCCTCGACGTGGGTACTATAATACTGCGCATCTTACCTCTGAACCAGCATATAAGTTATACAATCTGGCATTTAAATAAATCCACAGACAGTCTTGAGACTCCAACTGACGTAATTCCAGGTTTTAACACATGCACTCTGGTATAGGTAACAGAGATTTCTATCATACTCCAGCATCAAATTCAGTGGGATATTGCGTTGTATAAGTTATACTATACCGTGGTACAGAGGTATGGTACGCTGGTTGGGAGTACTCGGGTCGAGGGATCGAATTCTCTACATTGCTTCAATTGGTTTTCTCATTGGTATATAGCATTAGCATGATTTCCTTACGTATTATTTATATTATTATTATTGGTATTGATTTCAACAGGTTGTAAAGAGAAAGCCGAATTACACACAGAAATCACAATAGCGTGATGCATCATATGAACAAATCCACAAGGGCCGCGACGAGGGTTCGAACCTACGTCCGAGAGGATCCCAGACGCTCCTTAATCGACTAAAGCTCAGTCGAGTAAGGCGCGTCTTGGATCCTCTCGGACGTAGGTTTGAACCCTCGTCACGATCATTGTAGATTTGTTCATGAGAAAGCCAAAGTTTGATTGTCTTGCACAAGTCAATTCATTAGAACTATACAGCTAGTCTGATGAAGCTATTAAGTATTGTTCTTCGCTAGAGAATGGGTATGATCGTATTCTGAGTTGCTGTATATCGAAGCGACGGAATGGATGGGTTTATTTTGTTATATACTTTGTCACCATTTCACATACAACATGCCTGTCAAAAGATAGTTACTTATTTTGTCCTTCTTTCTTGATTAGATAACCAATTTTCAGTTTCCATTAAACATTAAGCTCAACAATATCTTTACACAAAATTACATTGTTCTACTACAAAAATTCACAAATATAATACTCACAATATTTGGGTCTGGCCGGCAGGCAAGAGCTCGATATGCATCATTTGGAAGAGCTTCTACACAAAAATTACTGGTGGTTTTAAATATTATCTCATCAAGCCACTTTAGCTTGATTCTCTCTCCCTCGATAATAAGAGACGGCCGAATCCTTGATACATTGCTTTCTAGATTATAGTAAGCAATATTAAAACCCCGAGGACACTTGAGAGAGTAAGGGGTCCATAATACTTCAGTGTGTGGTGCTTCAGAAGTGTTCACGAAGTTCAGTGGTGGTGTAAAGCTGGACTCCACTTGGGACAGACATCCACTAGGAGTCTGAGATAAGTTCTCTCTGCAGCATTTCTGGCCCTTTACCAGCTGCGAATGAATGTTGTTCATGGGGGCACTATTCCCTATAAGCAACATCCACACACCTACTGTCTTTAGGACCTGCATGTTCATCATTGGCAGAAAGATGTTCCACTAATGATGCCTAGCTGTTGATACTTGTTTTGAAATTGTCTGAAATAAATGAATAAAACATTTAATAATATACGATTCCAAAATATGTACTTAGCGTATATTTATAGGTTCTGCTACACTCCCCAAATTACATCCAAAACCAGACTTTTGGACACTGTACCATTTTGAAATTGGAACACGTAGTACTTCACTGTTGTATTTAGATACAGGCTACTTTAATAATAATGACATGTGTATTTTGTTTAAATAATGTATTTGATTGCAATGGTGCAAGTGGAATGGCAGCGTTATTGACGCCGTTCTCTGTTTACAATATTTGAGACAGCCGTCATGTGTTCTCTAAGTTACTATACAGTATACCGGCTTAGCGCTTTCTCCTGGAAATGATCAAACCTGGCTCAAAAATACTCTGATTCAGATTCAGAACAGCATATTGTCCCTTTCAAAGAAACAGAAATGACATTTAATATATAACTGGATTTATTTTGTATATGCTTCACTTAATTGGTTTTTATTCAGGTGAGTACAGGAACATACTTGTGACTCTTGTTAGCAGACTAAGAGCTTTTCCTTCCCATAGCTTATGGTAAGCCATACCCATTAATTTTCCAAAGAACATGGCCCATTAATAGTATAACAACCTGGTAAACAGTTATTGCTGGGTGAGTAGAGGCGAGCAGTTAGGATTTATATATATATAAATATATATATATATATATATATATATATATATATATATATATATATATATATATATATATATATATATATATATATATATTTATTTATATATATATATTTATTTATATATATATATATATATATATATATATTTATATATATATAAATCATATATATATATATATATATATATATATATATATATATATATATATATATATATATATATATATATATATATATATATATATATATATATATATATATATATATATATATATATATATATATATATATATATATATATATATGACAATGTCAGACCACGGAGGAAAATGAAACAGGAATTTCCTTAAGTACTTTCGTATATTAAATACATCTTCAGAAGGAATGATTTTACAGATTGAGTGATGGGTATAAATAGGCAGGAGAGAGTGGTGAAGTGAGGTACAATACTTGGACAACGCAGACGGCCCATTGGCCCATCAGATGCACCCAATTGGCCCATCTGATACAGCAGACATACAAGCACAATACATAGGTAATTAATTACCTATGTATTGTGCTTGTATGTCTGCTGTATCAGATGGGCCAATTGGGTGCATCTGATGGGCCAATGGGCCGTCTGCGTTGTCCAAGTATTGTACCTCACTTCACCACTCTCTCCTGCCTATTTATACCCATCACTCAATCTGTAAAATCATTCCTTCTGAAGATGTATTTAATATACGAAAGTACTTAAGGAAATTCCTGTTTCATTTTCCTCCGTGGTCTGACATTGTCACATTCTTAATCACGTGTTTATTTTCGTGATATACACACACACATATATATATATATATATATATATCTATATATATATATATATATATATATATATATATATATATATATATATATATATATATATATATATATATATATATATATATATATATATATATATATATTAGTTTATTTTGGTAGCAGTCTTTCCTGTAGACATATATTATTAAATATGACCGAAAAAGTAAGATTAATAATTCTAACACGAATTTTCTCGATCTTTCTTACGTTTCTTTTCACTGTTGATGGTAATTCAAAGATCAATTCTCCAAAATTCATTTTTATTTCAAGTCTGACGCGACACTTGAGCGCGTTTCGTAAAACTTATTACATTTTCAAAGACTTTAGTTTACAAACGTTCTGGTTACTAGGTACAATATATATATATATATATATTAGTATATTTTGGTAGCAGTCTTTCCTGTAGACATATATTATTAAATACGACCGAAAAAGTAAGATTAATAATTCTAACACGAATTTTCTCAATCTTTCGTACATTACGCTTCATTGTTGGAGGTAAATCAAAAATCACTTCTCCAAAATTCATTTTTATTTCTAGTCTGACGCGACACGGGCGCGTTTCGTAAAACTTATTACATTTTCAAAGACTTCACAAATACACAACTGATTAGAACTTACGTATCTCTGATTTTATATCTACATTTGAGTGAGGTGGGAGGGGTGATGTGGCATTAACACAAGACAGAACAAGAGGGGATATTAATAGGGTATTAAAAGTATCAACACAAGACAGAACAGAAACAATGGGTATTGAATAGAAGTGTTTGTAGAAAGCCTATTGGTCCATATTTCTTGATGCTTCTATATTGGAGCGGAGTCTTGAGGTGGGTAGAATATAGTTGTGCAATAATTGGCTGTTGATTGCTGGTGTTGACTTCTTGATGTATAGTGCCTCGCAAACGTCAAGCCGCCTGCTATCGCTGTATCTATCGATGATTTCTGTGTTGTTTACTAGGATTTTTCTGGCGATGGTTTGGTTATGGGAAGAGATTATATGTTCCTTAATGGAGCCCTGTTGCTTATGCATCGTTAAACGCCTAGAAAGAGATGTTGTTGTCTTGCCTATATACTGGGTTTTTTGGAGCTTACAGTCCCCAAGTGGGCATTTGAAGGCATAGACGACGTTAGTCTCTTTTAAAGCGTTCTGTTTTGTGTCTGGAGAGTTTCTCATGAGTAGGCTGGCCGTTTTTCTGGTTTTATAGTAAATCGTCAGTTGTATCCTCTGATTTTTGTCTGTAGGGATAACGTTTCTATTAACAATATCTTTCAGGACCCTTTCCTCCGTTTTATGAGCTGTGGAAAAGAAGTTCCTGTAAAATAGTCTAATAGGGGGTATAGGTGTTGTGTTAGTTGTCTCTTCAGAGGTTGCATGGCTTTTCACTTTCCTTCTTATGATGTCTTCGATGAAACCATTGGAGAAGCCGTTATTGACTAGGACCTGCCTTACCCTACAGAGTTCTTCGTCGACTTGCTTCCATTCTGAGCTGTGGCTGAGAGCACGGTCGACGTATGCGTTAACAACACTCCTCTTGTACCTGTCAGGGCAGTCGCTGTTGGCATTTAGGCACATTCCTATGTTTGTTTCCTTAGTGTAGACTGCAGTGTGGAAACCTCCGCCCTTTTCCATGACTGTTACATCTAGAAAAGGCAGCTTCCCATCCTTTTCCGTCTCGTAAGTGAAACGCAGCACGGAACTCTGCTCAAATGCCTCCTTCAGCTCCTGCAGATGTCTGACATCAGGTACCTGTGTAAGACTTTTTGCTCGATGGTCTTAGTCGACATGAACTTGAAACCGGCCATATACTGCAGGTATGTTGATGACATTTTTACACAGGTACCTGATGTCAGACATCTGCAGGAGCTGAAGGAGCTGAAGGAGGCATTTGAGTGCCGGCGGTGGGGTGGTTCAAATAGCCTTGACTATCACCTCATTTTGTCCGGTAGTGATGGTCAAGTGGATTAAGGCTTCTTGTACATACCAGTTGCATTGCTTCTGGGAGTATGGGTTCGAGTCACTTCTGGGGTGTGAGTTTTCAGTTGCATATTGTCCTGGGGACCATTCAGGCTTGTTCGCATTTGTGTTCCTCACGTGTGCCCCAAAGAATGAGGTGATTTGGTAAAATGCTATGCCCAAGATTACTATCCGAGTGCCGGCGGTGGGGTGGTTCAAATAGCCTCGGCTATCACCTCATTTTGTCCGGTCGTGATGGTCAAGTGGATTAAGGCATCTTGTACATACCAGTTGCGTTGCTTCTGGGAGTATGGGTTCGAGTCACTTCTGGGGTGTGAGTTTTCAGTTGCATATTGTCCTGGGGACCATTCAGGCTTGTTCGCATATATATATATATATATATATATATATATATATATATATATATATATATATATATATATATATATATATATATATATATATGTCGTACCTAGTAGCCAGAACGCACTTCTCAGCCTAATATGCAAGGCCCGATTTGCCTAATAAGCGAAGTTTTCATGAATTAATTGTTTTTCGACTACCTAACCTACCTAAACTAACCTAACCTAACTTTCTCGGCTACCTAACCTAACCTAACCTATAACGATAGGTTAGGTTAGGTTGGGGAGGGTTGGTTAGGTTCGGTCATATATCTTAGTTAATTTTAACTAAAATAAAACAAAATTGACCTCATACATAATGAAATTGGTTGCTTTATCATTTCATAAGAAAAAAAATTAGAGACAATATATAAATTCAGGAAAACTTGGCTTATTAGGCACATCGGGCCTTGCACAGTAGGCTGAGAAATGCGTTCTGGCTACTAGGTATGACATATGCATATATATATATATATATATATATATATATATATATATATATATATATATATATATATATATATATATATATATATATATATATATATATATATATATATATGTCGTACCTAGTAGCCAGAACTCACTTTTTGGCCTACAATTCAAGGCCCGATTTGCCTAATAAGCCAAGTTTTCCTGAATTAATATATTTATTCTAATTTTTTTCTTATGAAATGATAAAGCTACCCATTTCATTATGTATGAGGTCAATTTTTTTTTATTGGAGTTAAAATTAACGTAGATATATGACCGAACCTAACCAACCCTACCTAACCTAACCTAACCTATAAAGATAGGTTAGGTTTGGTTAGGTAGCCGAAAAAGTTAGGTTAGGTTAGGTTAGGTAGGTTAATTTAGTTGGAGTTAAAATTAACGTAGATATATGACCGAACCTAACCAACCCTACCTAACCTAACCTAACCTATAAAGATAGGTTAGGTTTGGTTAGGTAGCCGAAAAAGTTAGGTTAGGTTAGGTTAGGTAGGTTAGGTAGTCGAAAAACAATTAATTCATAAAAACTTGGCTTATTAGGCAAATCGGGCCTTGAATAGTAGGCCAAAAAGTGAGTTCTGGCTACTAGGTACGACATATATATATATATATATATATATATATATATATATATATATATATATATATATATATGTATTTTATAATATATATATATATATATATATATATTATTAAATATGACCGAAAAAGTAAGATTAATAGTTCTAATACGAATTTTCTCAATCTTTTGTACATTTCTTTTCACTGTTGGTGGTAATTCAAAAATCAATTCTCCAAAACTCATTTTTATTTATAGTCTGACGTGACACTTGAGCGCGTTTCGTAAAACTTATTACATTTTCAAAGACTTTAGGTTACACATACACAACTGAATAGAACTTACACATCTCCGATTTGTTTATATCTACATTTGAGTGAGGTGGATGGGGTGAGGTGGTATTAATAGGGTATTAAATTCATCAACACAAGACAGAACACGAAACAATGGGTATTGAATGGAAGTGATTGTAGAAAACCTATTGGTCCATATTTCTTGATGCTTCTATATTGGAGCGGAGTCTTGAGGTAGGTACAATATAGTTGTGCATTAATTGGCTGTTGATTGCTGGTGTTGACTTGTTAAGGGGGCATATCATTCTTAATCGTTATAAATTAAAAGTTGTTCAATTTGCTTATAAATTTTTTTATGAAATGGTTATAGAAAGGGCTGCAACTGGTCCAAGTTTCACCATCACACCCTAAACAGAAAAGGAGAAAAAAAATACACAACGTATTATGCAACAAATGTTCAACATTCTCAAATAATCTCAGGAAACACATGTGTCAACTAAAATGTCTACTATGTGCTGTAGAAGCACAAACTCTTGTAATAATTGTAATATGTATGTGCAATATATTTATAGTTAAAAATTTTTTTTTTTCTTTTTTGTTTTTTTTCTTTTTTTTTGCCAATATTTTTTTCTCATTTGTTATCAAGGGATTTGCATGAAACTTGCAAACCTTGCTCAATGGATGCCTATCTGCAAGGGTGCCAATTATGAACGAAATCTGTCGAAGTCAAGCTCAGCTACAGGTGGCCGAACTTGGATCTTTATTTTACTCTGGAAAGTAATTTACACCTTCAAATTACTTCAGAGCTTTCATTTATTAATCAATTTACATGCAAATTACACCTTATATGTAGCGTTTGTGCTTCTACAGAATCTAGTAGAAAATTTAGTCCAAAGTCTATTTGTTGATTTTATAAAAATTTATAAATATCATATATTGCATATTTTTTTAGAAGGGTAACTTTGAAAAATTATATTATTACACTAAACACTTTTTTGATAAAACTGATCACTAGAATCCTTTATTATGTGCTTAATTGAATATCTGAGTGTTATAGAAATGATTTTAGTTGACCCATGTGTTCCCTGAAACTATTTGAAAATTCGTTGCATAATTCGTTGTTTATTTTTTTTCTCCTTTTCTGTTTAGGGTGTGACGATGAAACTTGGACCAGCTGTAGCCCTTTCTATAACCATTTCATAAAAAAATTTATAAGCAAATTGAACCACTTTTAATTTTACATTGATATGCCACCTTAATGTGTAGTGCCTCGCAAACGTCAAACCGCCTGCTATCGCTGTATCTATCGATGATTTCTGTGTTGTTTACTAGGATTTCTCTGGCGATGGTTTGGTTGTGGGAAGAGATTATATGTTCCTTAATGGAGCCCTGTTGCTTATGCATCGTTAAACGCCTAGAAAGAGATGTTGTTGTCTTGCCTATATACTGGGTTTTTTGGAGCTTACAGTCCCCAAGAGGGCATTTGAAGGCATAGACGGCGATGGTCTCTTTTAAAGCGTTCTGCTTTGTGTCTGGAGAGTTTCTCATGAGTAGGCTGGCCGTTTTCCTGGTTTTATAGTAAATCGTCAGTTGTATCCTCTGATTTTTGTCTGTAGGGATAACGTTTCTATTAACAATATCTTTCAGGACCCTTTCCTCCGTTTTATGAGCTGTGGAAAAGAAGTTCCTGTAAAATAGTCTAATAGGAGGTATAGGTGTTGTGTTAGTTGTCTCTTCAGAGGTTGCATGGCGTTTCACTTTCCTTCTTATGATGTCTTCGACGAAACCATTGGAGAAGCCGTTGTTGAATATTACCTGCCTTACCCTACAGAGTTCTTCGTCGACTTGCTTCCATTCTGAGCTGTGGCTGAGAGCACGGTCGACATATGCGTTAACAACACTCCTCTTGTACCTGTCTGGGCAGTCGCTGTTGGCATTTAGGCACATTCCTATGTTCGTTTCCTTAGTGTAGACTGCAGTGTGGAAACCTCCGCCCTTTTCCATGACTGTTACATCTAGAAAAGGCAGCTTCCCATCCTTTTCCGTCTCGTAAGTGAAACGCAGCACGGAACTCTGCTCAAATGCCTCCTTCAGCTCCTGCAGATGTCTGACATCAGGTACCTGTGTAAGACTTTTTGCTCGATGGTCTTAGTCGACATGAACTTGAAACCGGCCATATACTGCAGGTATGTTGATGACATTTTTACACAGGTACCTGATGTCAGACATCTGCAGGAGCTGAAGGAGGCATTTGAGCAGAGTTCCGTGCTGCGTTTCACTTACGAGACGGAAAAGGATGGGAAGCTGCCTTTTCTAGATGTAACAGTCATGGAAAAGGGCGGAGGTTTCCACACTGCAGTCTACACTAAGGAAACAAACATAGGAATGTGCCTAAATGCCAACAGCGACTGCCCCGACAGGTACAAGAGGAGTGTTGTTAACGCATACGTCGACCGTGCTCTCAGCCACAGCTCAGAATGGAAGCAAGTCGACGAAGAACTCTGTAGGGTAAGGCAGGTCCTAGTCAATAACGGCTTCTCCAATGGTTTCATCGAAGACATCATAAGAAGGAAAGTGAAAAGCCATGCAACCTCTGAAGAGACAACTAACACAACACCTATACCCCCTATTAGACTATTTTACAGGAACTTCTTTTCCACAGCTCATAAAACGGAGGAAAGGGTCCTGAAAGATATTGTTAATAGAAACGTTATCCCTACAGACAAAAATCAGAGGATACCTCTGACGATTTACTATAAAACCAGAAAAACGGCCAGCCTACTCATGAGAAACTCTCCAGACACAAAACAGAACGCTTTAAAAGAGACTAACGTCGTCTATGCCTTCAAATGCCCACTTGGGGACTGTAAGCTCCAAAAAACCCAGTATATAGGCAAGACAACAACATCTCTTTCTAGGCGTTTAACGATGCATAAGCAACAGGGCTCCATTAAGGAACATATAATCTCTTCCCATAACCAAACCATCGCCAGAGAAATCCTAGTAAACAACACAGAAATCATCGATAGATACAGCGATAGCAGGCGGCTTGACGTTTGCGAGGCACTACACATCAAGAAGTCAACACCAGCAATCAACAGCCAATTATTGCACAACTATATTCTACCCACCTCAAGACTCCGCTCCAATATAGAAGCATCAAGAAATATGGACCAATAGGCTTTCTACAAAACACTTCTATTCAATACCCATTGTTTCTGTTCTGTCTTGTGTTGATACTTTTAATACCCTATTAATATCCCCTCCTGTTCTGTCTTGTGTTATGCCACATCATCCTTCCCGCCTCACTCAAATGTAGATATAATATCAGAGAGACGTAAGTTCTAATCAGTTGTGTATTTGTGAAGTCTTTGAAAATGTAATAAGTTTTACGAAACGCGCCCGTGTCGCGTCAGACTAGAAATAAAAATGAATTTTGGAGAAGTGATTTTTGATTTACCTCCAACAGTGAAGCGTAATGTACGAAAGATTGAGAAAATTCGTGTTAGAATTATTAATCTTACTTTTTCGGTCATATTTAATAATATATGTCTACAGGAAAGACTGCTACCAAAATATACTAATATATATATATATATATATATATATATATATATATATATATATATATATATATATATATATATATATATATATATATATATATATATATATATATATGCACAGACTACCCTATTCCAGTAGCTGAAGTTTATGACTTTTTATACTAAATATATATATTTAGATAATAAAATATAAATACCCCAGAATTCCTACCTCTCTTAATGGCTTTGCAGTATGGTGTAGTGGATACAGCATGCAACTGCCACCTTGTTGGCCACTGTTCGAGTCCCCTGGTGGGTTGAGTGTCTAAAAAGTTATAAACTTCAGCTACTGGAATAGGGTAGTCTGTGCATTAAGCATTTGGAACTGAGTTTTCCCATATAACAGGGCTCGATGAAAGAGCATCGGGGGTCCCACACTATCTCATTGCCTGGGAGAGGATTGGAGTTCTGGTTGGTTAAATACCCCAGAATTCCTACCTCTCTTAATGGCTTTGAAGTATGGTGTAGTGGATACAGCGTGCAACTGCCACCTTGTTGGCCAGTGTTCGAGTCCCCTGGTGGGTTGAGTGTCTAAAAAGTTATAAACTTCAGCTACTGGAATAGCGTAGTCTGTGCATTAAGCATTTGGCACTGAGTTTTCCCATATAACAGGGCTCGATGAAAGAGCATCGGGGGTCCCACACTATCTCATTGCCTGGGAGAGGATTGAAGTTCTGGTTGGTTAAATACCCCAGAATTCCTACCTCCCGTAATGGCTTTGAAGTATGGTGTAGTGGATACAGCGTGCAACTGCCACCTTGTTGGCCAGTTTAGTCCCCTGGTGGGTTGAGTGTCTAAAAAGTTATATATATATATATATATATATATATATATATATATATATATATATATATATATATATATATATATATATATATATATATATATATATAACTGAAAACTCACACCCCAGAAGTGACTCGAACCCATACTCCCAGAAGCAACGCAACTGGTATGTACAAGAAGCCTTAATCCACTTGACCATCACTACCGGACAAAATGAGGTGATAGTCGAGGCTATTTGAACCACCCCACCGCCGGCACTCGGATAGTAATCTTGGGCATAGCATTTTACCAAATCACCTCATTCTTTAGGGCACACGTGAGGAACACAAATGCGAACAAGCCTGAATGGTCCCCAGGACAATATGCAACTGAAAACTCACACCCCAGAAGTGACTCGAACCCATACTCCCAGAAGCAACGCAACTGGTATGTACAAGACGCCTTAATCCACTTGACCATCACGACCGGACAAAATGAGGTGATAGCCGAGGCTATTTGAACCACCCCACCGCCGGCACTCGGATAGTAATCTTGGGCATAGCATTTTACCAAATCACCTCATTCTTTGGGGCACACGTGAGGAACACAAATGCGAACAAGCCTGAATGGTCCCCAGGACAATATGCAACTGAAAACTCACACCCCAGAAGTGACTCGAACCCATACTCCCAGAAGCAACGCAACTGGTATGTACAAGACGCCTTAATCCACTTGACCATCACGACCGGACAAAATGAGGTGATAGCCGAGGCTATTTGAACCACCCCACCGCCGGCACTCGGATAGTAATCTTGGGCATAGCATTTTACCAAATCACCTCATTCTTTGGGGCACACGTGAGGAACACAAATGCGAACAAGCCTGAATGGTCCCCAGGACAATATGCAACTGAAAACTCACACCCCAGAAGTGACTCGAACCCATACTCCCAGAAGCAACGCAACTGGTATGTACAAGACGCCTTAATCCACTTGACCATCACGACCAGACAAAATGAGGTGATAGCCGAGGCTATTTGAACCACCCCACCGCCGGCACTCGGATAGTAATCTTGGGCATAGCATTTTACCAAATCACCTCATTCTTTGGGGCACACGTGAGGAACACAAATGCGAACAAGCCTGAATGGTCCCCAGGACAATATGCAACTGATAACTCACACCCCAGAAGTGACTCGAACCCATACTCCCAGAAGCAACGCAACTGGTATGTACAAGACGCCTTAATCCACTTGACCATCACGACCGGACAAAATGAGGTGATAGCCGAGGCTATTTGAACCACCCCACCGCCGGCACTCGGATAGTAATCTTGGGCATAGCATTTTACCAAATCACCTCATTCTTTGGGGCACACGTGAGGAACACAAATGCGAACAAGCCTGAATGGTCCCCAGGACAATATGCAACTGAAAACTCACACCCCAGAAGTGACTCGAACCCATACTCCCAGAAGCAACGCAACTGGTATGTACAAGACGCCTTAATCCACTTGACCATCACGACCGGACAAAATGAGGTGATAGCCGAGGCTATTTGAACCACCCCACCGCCGGCACTCGGATAGTAATCTTGGGCATAGCATTTTACCAAATCACCTCATTCTTTGGGGCACACGTGAGGAACACAAATGCGAACAAGCCTGAATGGTCCCCAGGACAATATGCAACTGAAAACTCACACCCCAGAAGTGACTCGAACCCATACTCCCAGAAGCAACGCAACTGGTATGTACAAGACGCCTTAATCCACTTGACCATCACGACCGGACAAAATGAGGTGATAGCCGAGGCTATTTGAACCACCCCACCGCCGGCACTCGGATAGTAATCTTGGGCATAGCATTTTACCAAATCACCTCATTCTTTGGGTCACACGTGAGGAACACAAATGCGAACAAGCCTGAATGGTCCCCAGGACAATATGCAACTGAAAACTCACACCCCAGAAGTGACTCGAACCCATACTCCCAGAAGCAACGCAACTGGTATGTACAAGACGCCTTAATCCACTTGACCATCCACTTGGTAAAATGCTATGCCCAAGATTACTATCCGAGTGCCGGCGGTGGGGTGGTTCAAATAGCCTCGACTATCACCTCATTTTGTCCGGTAGTGATGGTCAAGTGGATTAAGGCTTCTTGTACATACCAGTTGCATTGCTTCTGGGAGTATGGGTTCGAGTCACTTCTGGGGTGTGAGTTTTCAGTTGCATATTGTCCTGGGGACCATTCAGGCTTGTTCGCATTTGTGTTCCTCACGTGTGCCCCAAAGAATGAGGTGATTTGGTAAAATGCTATGCCCAAGATTACTATCCGAGTGCCGGCGGTGGGGTGGTTCAAATAGCCTCGACTATCACCTCATTTTGTCCGGTCGTGATGGTCAAGTGGATTAAGGCATCTTGTACATACCAGTTGCGTTGCTTCTGGGAGTATGGGTTCGAGTCACTTCTGGGGCGTGAGTTTTCAGTTGCATATTGTCCTGGGGACCATTCAGGCTTGTTCGCATATATATATATATATATATATATATATATATATATATATATATATATATATATATATATATATATATATATATATATATGTCGTACCTAGTAGCCAGAACGCACTTCTCAGCCTAATATGCAAGGCCCGATTTGCCTAATAAGCGAAGTTTTCATGAATTAATTGTTTTTCGACTACCTAACCTACCTAAACTAACCTAACCTAACTTTCTCGGCTACCTAACCTAACCTAACCTATAACGATAGGTTAGGTTAGGTTGGGGAGGGTTGGTTAGGTTCGGTCATATATCTTAGTTAATTTTAACTAAAATAAAACAAAATTGACCTCATACATAATGAAATTGGTTGCTTTATCATTTCATAAGAAAAAAAATTAGAGACAATATATAAATTCAGGAAAACTTGGCTTATTAGGCACATCGGGCCTTGCACAGTAGGCTGAGAAATGCGTTCTGGCTACTAGGTATGACATATGCATATATATATATATATATATATATATATATATATATATGTCGTACCTAGTAGCCAGAATGCACTTCTCAGCCTACTATACATGGCCAGATTTGCCTAATAAGCCAAGTTTTCCTGAATTAATATATTTTCTCTATTTTTTTTCTTATGAAATGATAAAGCTATCCATTTCATTATGTATGAGGTCAATTTTTTTTATTGGAGTTAAAATTAACGTAGATATATGACCGAACCTAACCAACCCTACCTAACCTAACCTAACCTATCTTTATAGGTTAGGTTAGGTTAGGTAGCCGAAAAAGTTAGGTTAGGTTAGGTTAGGTAGGTTAGGTAGTCGAAAAATAATTAATTCATGAAAACTAGGCTTATTAGGCAAATCGGGCCTTGCATAGTAGGCTGAGAAATGCGTTCTGGCTACTAGGTACGACATATATATATATATATATATATATATATATATATATATATATATGTCGTACCTAGTAGCCAGAACTCACTTTTTGGCCTACAATTCAAGGCCCGATTTGCCTAATAAGCCAAGTTTTCCTGAATTAATATATTTATTCTAATTTTTTTCTTATGAAATGATAAAGCTACCCATTTCATTATGTATGAGGTCAATTTTTTTTTATTGGAGTTAAAATTAACGTAGATATATGACCGAACCTAACCAACCCTACCTAACCTAACCTAACCTATAAAGATAGGTTAGGTTTGGTTAGGTAGCCGAAAAAGTTAGGTTAGGTTAGGTTAGGTAGGTTAGGTAGTCGAAAAACAATTAATTCATAAAAACTTGGCTTATTAGGCAAATCGGGCCTTGAATAGTAGGCCAAAAAGTGAGTTCTGGCTACTAGGTACGACATATATATATATATATATATATATATATATATATATATATATATATATATATATATATATATATATATATATATATATATATATATATATATATATATATATATATATATATATATATATATATATATATATGTATTTTATAATATATATATATATATATATATATTATTAAATATGACCGAAAAAGTAAGATTAATAGTTCTAATACGAATTTTCTCAATCTTTTGTACATTTCTTTTCACTGTTGGTGGTAATTCAAAAATCAATTCTCCAAAACTCATTTTTATTTATAGTCTGACGCGACACTTGAGCGCGTTTCGTAAAACTTATTACATTTTCAAAGACTTTAGGTTACACATACACAACTGAATAGAACTTACACATCTCCGATTTGTTTATATCTACATTTGAGTGAGGTGGATGGGGTGAGGTGGTATTAATAGGGTATTAAATTCATCAACACAAGACAGAACACGAAACAATGGGTATTGAATGGAAGTGATTGTAGAAAACCTATTGGTCCATATTTCTTGATGCTTCTATATTGGAGCGGAGTCTTGAGGTAGGTACAATATAGTTGTGCATTAATTGGCTGTTGATTGCTGGTGTTGACTTGTTAAGGGGGCATATCATTCTAAATCGTTATAAATTAAAAGTTGTTCAATTTGCTTATAAATTTTTTTATGAAATGGTTATAGAAAGGGCTGCAACTGGTCCAAGTTTCACCATCACACCCTAAACAGAAAAGGAGAAAAAAAATACACAACGTATTATGCAACAAATGTTCAACATTCTCAAATAATCTCAGGAAACACATGTGTCAACTAAAATGTCTACTATGTGCTGTAGAAGCACAAACTCTTGTAATAATTGTAATATGTATGTGCAATATATTTATAGTTAAAAATTTTTTTTTTTTCTTTTTTGTTTTTTTTCTTTTTTTTTGCCAATATTTTTTTCTCATTTGTTATCAAGGGATTTGCATGAAACTTGCAAACCTTGCTCAATGGATGCCTATCTGCAAGGGTGCCAATTATGAACGAAATCTGTCGAAGTCAAGCTCAGCTACAGGTGGCCGAACTTGGATCTTTATTTTACTCTGGAAAGTAATTTACACCTTCAAATTACTTCAGAGCTTTCATTTATTAATCAATTTACATGCAAATTACACCTTATATGTAGCGTTTGTGCTTCTACAGAATCTAGTAGAAAATTTAGTCCAAAGTCTATTTGTTGATTTTATAAAAATTTATAAATATCATATATTGCATATTTTTTTAGAAGGGTAACTTTGAAAAATTATATTATTACACTAAACACTTTTTTGATAAAACTGATCACTAGAATCCTTTATTATGTGCTTAATTGAATATCTGAGTGTTATAGAAATGATTTTAGTTGACCCATGTGTTCCCTGAAACTATTTGAAAATTCGTTGCATAATTCGTTGTTTATTTTTTTTCTCCTTTTCTGTTTAGGGTGTGACGATGAAACTTGGACCAGCTGTAGCCCTTTCTATAACCATTTCATAAAAAAATTTATAAGCAAATTGAACCACTTTTAATTTTACATTGATATGCCACCTTAATGTGTAGTGCCTCGCAAACGTCAAACCGCCTGCTATCGCTGTATCTATCGATGATTTCTGTGTTGTTTACTAGGATTTCTCTGGCGATGGTTTGGTTGTGGGAAGAGATTATATGTTCCTTAATGGAGCCCTGTTGCTTATGCATCGTTAAACGCCTAGAAAGAGATGTTGTTGTCTTGCCTATATACTGGGTTTTTTGGAGCTTACAGTCCCCAAGAGGGCATTTGAAGGCATAGACGGCGATGGTCTCTTTTAAAGCGTTCTGCTTTGTGTCTGGAGAGTTTCTCATGAGTAGGCTGGCCGTTTTCCTGGTTTTATAGTAAATCGTCAGTTGTATCCTCTGATTTTTGTCTGTAGGGATAACGTTTCTATTAACAATATCTTTCAGGACCCTTTCCTCCGTTTTATGAGCTGTGGAAAAGAAGTTCCTGTAAAATAGTCTAATAGGAGGTATAGGTGTTGTGTTAGTTGTCTCTTCAGAGGTTGCATGGCGTTTCACTTTCCTTCTTATGATGTCTTCGACGAAACCATTGGAGAAGCCGTTGTTGAATATTACCTGCCTTACCCTACAGAGTTCTTCGTCGACTTGCTTCCATTCTGAGCTGTGGCTGAGAGCACGGTCGACATATGCGTTAACAACACTCCTCTTGTACCTGTCTGGGCAGTCGCTGTTGGCATTTAGGCACATTCCTATGTTCGTTTCCTTAATGTAGACTGCAGTGTGGAAACCTCCACTCTTTTCCATGACTGTTACATCTAGAAAGAGCAGGTTCCCATCCTTCTCCATCTCGTAAGTGAAACGCAGCACGGAACTCTGCTCAAATGCCTCCTTCAGCTCCTGCAGATGTCTGACATCAGGTACCTGTGTACCTGTGTAAAAATGTCGTCAACATACCTGCAGTATATGGCCGGTTTCAAGTTCATGTCGACTAAGACTTTTTGCTGGATGGTACCCATGTAGAAGTTTGCAAACAGGACACCTAGGGGAGAACCCATGGCGACCCCATCTACTTGCTTATACATGTGCCCATCCGGGCTCAAGAAGGGTGCCTCTTTAGTACAAGCTTGGACTAGTTTCCTTAGGATATTTTCTGGAATGTCAAGAGGAGTACAGGTTGGATCACGATACACTCTGTCGGCTATCATCCCTATTGTCTCGTCCACAGGTACGTTGGTGAACAGTGATTCTCCGTACAACGAGGCTCTTATCCCTGTGGCCCGTGTGCCCCGCAGTAAGGCAGTAAGTCAACAAATTACTTTGGAGACTTCAGGCTGAAGGCGTTGGAAGGCTGAAGGAGTTGGAAATTCTGTTGGACGACATATTCGACCTCGAGACACAAAAGAAGGCACTTCCAAAGATACCTTACAAGCAGAACTTAGTGCGAAAGGAGGAAAGAATCGAGGCAATTACAGAAGCACCATACTGTCCCCCGAGCTCAAAGCGGCAGCTAAACGCCTTCGTGAGAATAATGAGATAGTATTCAGGAGAGGTGACAAGTCGCCAATATACGTCATTCTTAAAAAAGACGAATATCTGGCGAAAATGAACCTCATACTCTCTGACCAAACTAAATTCCAAAGGGTAACGAAGGACACTACAGCCGAATTGAAAGCAAAGGTCAACAAACTGATCGAAACTGTGAACGCCAAGAAATCAGGACTCCACCTGCCAAAAATTATTGGGGAATATAAACCTGGATATGCGTATGGAAATGTCAAGATATCCAAGCCTGGAAACCCACTTCAGCCAATCATTAGCCAGATACCCACACCTACGTACAGACTGGCGAAGCGACTCAACGGCCTGCTGACTCCTTATGTCCCCTGCGCCTTCAGCCTGAAGTCTCCAAAGGAATTTGTTGACTTACTGCGGGGCACACGGGCCACAGGGATAAGAGCCTCGTTGGACGTAGAATCACTGTTCACCAACGTACCTGTGGACGAGACAATCGGGATAATAGCCGACAAAGTGCATCGTGATCCAGCCTGTACTCCTCTTGGCATACCAGAAAATATTCTAAGGAAACTACTCCAAGCTTGTACTAAAGAGGCACCCTTCTTGAGCCCGGATGGGCACATGTAAAAGCAAGTAGATGGGGTCTCCATGGGTTCTCCCCTAGTTGTCCTGTTTGCAAACTTCTACATGGGTACCATCGAGCAAAAAGTCTTAGTCGACATGAACTTGAAACCGGCCATATACTGCAGGTATGCTGACGACATTTTTACACAGGTACCTGATGTCAGACATCTGCAGGAGCTGAAGGAGGCATTTGAGCAGAGTTCTGTGCTGCGTTTCACTTACGAGATGGAAAAGGATGGGAAGCTGCCCTTTCTAAATGTAACAGTCATGGAAAAGAGCGGAGGTTTCCACACTGCAGTCTACACTAAGGAAACGAACATAGGAATGTGCCTAAATGCCAACAGCGACGGCCCAGACAGGTACAAGAGGAGTGTTGTTAACGCATATGTCGACCGTGCTCTCAGCCACAGTTCAGAATGGAAGCAAGTTATAGGTAAAAAGAGAGCTTGGTACAAAAGGATTAAAAATGGGGAGGTCACTTTAGAACAGGAATTCGTACAACTGGTTAGAAATGTTAAAAAAGAGATAAGGAAAGCAAAAAGAAACTATGAAGTTCGCATAGCAGGGCAAGCAAAGACAAATCCTAAAGGGTTTTTTCAGTTATATCGTACTAAGACTAGGGAAAGGATAGGTCCATTAAAAACTGAGACAGGTCAAATAACAGATAGTGATGAAGAGATGAGTAGTATTTTTAATAAATATTTTGTATCTGTATTTACTAAAGAGGAACTTAACAATATGCCTTCAGCCGAACAAGTCTATGTGGGTGGGGACGAGGACAGGTTGACGAGTTTAGCAGTTACCAGGGAGGATGTTCTTAAACAAATAGTAAAACTCAAACCAAACAAATCCCCAGGGCCGGATGAAGTGTTTGCTAGGGTGCTTAAAGAATGCAAAGAGGAGCTTTGTGACCCACTGTCAACCATATTTAATAAATCAATAGAGTCAGGCAGAGTGCCAGAGTTTTGGAAAGTTGCTAATGTGATACCAGTTTTTAAGAAAGGAGATAGATCACTTGCGTCTAACTATCGACCAATTAGCCTAACGTCTATTGTGGGAAAGTTACTCGAATCTATAATAGCAAATAAAATTCGTCTTCATCTTGAAAAACATAAATTAATAATTGAGTCGCAACATGGTTTTATAAATGGCCGTTCATGTTTAACAAATTTGTTATCTTTTTATTCTAGCATTGTTGAGGCAGTTGATAGTGGTAAGGATTGCGATGTTGTATACCTTGACTTTAGCAAAGCTTTTGATACAGTGCCACATGAAAGACTGATTAAAAAAATAGAGTCTCATGGTATTGGGGGTGCTATATTAAGCTGGATTAGGGCATGGCTATACCAAAGGAAACAGAGAGTTAGTATAAATGGAATCAAGTCAGAGTGGGAAAATGTTGTAAGTGGAGTGCCTCAAGGCTCTGTCCTGGGACCTCTGTTGTTTATAATATATATAAATGATTTAGATTCAGGTTTGAGTAGCAACATTTGCAAATTTGCCGATGATACGAAAATCGGTAGGGAAATTAATTCGGAGGAGGACTCACTATCACTTCAAGTTGATCTAGATAGGGTTTTGAAATGGTCAAAGGATTGGCAGATGCAGTTTAATGCTGATAAATGTAAAGTTCTGAGGTTAGGTAATGATGATAGAGTTACAAGATACGAGCTAGATGGTGTTGTGATTGCGAAGTCGGATTGCGAAAGGGATCTGGGAGTTATGATTAGTAAGAATTTAAAACAAAAGGATCAATGCATAAATGTTCGTAATAAGGCAAATCGGACACTTGGATTTATTAATCGCAGCGTTAGTAACAAGACACCTGGTGTGGTTCTCAAGCTATATCTTGCTCTAGTTAGGCCCCATTTAGATTATGCAGTTCAGTTTTGGTCGCCATATTATAGAATGGATATAAATTCACTTGAACGTGTCCAGCGTAGGATGACTAAGTTAATTCCCCAAATTAGAAATCTTTCATATGAAGAAAGATTAACAAAGCTTAAGTTGCATTCACTGGAAAGGCGAAGAGTTAGGGGTGACATGATAGAGGTTTACAAGTGGATGAATGGACATAACCGGGGGGATATTAATAGGGTATTAAAAGTATCAACACAGGACAGAACACGAAACAATGGATATAAATTGGATAAGTTTAGATTTAGGAAAGACTTGGGTAAATACTGGTTCAGTAACAGGGTTGTTGATTTGTGGAACCAATTGCCGCGTAACATTGTGGAGGTGGGGTCCCTCGATTGTTTCAAGCACGGGTTGGACAAGTATATGAGTGGGATTGGGTGGTTATAGAATAGGAGCTGCCTCGTATGGGCCAATAGGCCTTCTGCAGTTACCTTTGTTCTTATGTTCTTAAGTCGACGAAGAAATCAGTAGGGTAAGGCAGGTCCTAGTCAACAACGGCTTCTCCAATGGTTTCGTCGAAGACATCATAAGAAGGAAAGTGAAAAGCCATGCAACCTCTGAAGAGACAACTAACACAACACCTATACCCCCTATTAGACTATTTTACAGGAACTTCTTTTCCACAGCTCATAAAATGGAGGAAAGGGTCCTGAAAGATATTGTTAATAGAAACGTTATCCCTACAGGCAAAAATCAGAGGATACAACTGACGATTTACTATAAAACCAGAAAAACTTCCCGCCTACTCATGAGAAACTCTCCAGACACAAAGCAGAACGCTTTAAAGGAGACCAACGTCGTCTATGCCTTCAAATGCCTTCTTGGGGACTGTAAGCTCCAAAAAACCCAGTATATAGGCAAGACAACAACATCTCTTTCTAGGCGTTTAACGATGCATAAGCAACAGGGCTCCATTAAGGAACATAATCTCTTCCCACAACCAAACCATCGCCAGAGAAATCCTAGTAAACAACACAGAAATCATCGATAGATACAGCGATAGCAGGCGGCTTGACGTTTGCGAGGCACTACACATTAAGAAGTCAACACCAGCAATCAACAACCAATTAATGCACAACTATATTCTACCCACCTCAAGATTCCGCTCCAATATAGAAGCATCAAGAAATATGGACCAATAGGCTTTCTACAATCACTTCCATTCAATACCCATTGTTTCGTGTTCTGTCTTGTGTTGATGAATTTAATACCCTATTAATACCACCTCACCCCATCTACCTCACTCAAATGTAGATATAAACAAATCGGAGATGTGTAAGTTCTATTCAGTTGTGTATGTGTAAACTAAAGTCTTTGAAAATGTAATAAGTTTTACGAAACGCGCTCCGTCGGCCCAAGCCGACGGAGAACCCTCTATAGCAGTCGAGCGTTGTATACATGTACACTTGCCCCAACGAAGGATGTAACCTTCAATCTAAGTACATAGGTATGACGTCGACCAAGCTGACGAGGCGTTTGACATGTCATCTTCAATCCGGTGCCCCCAGGAATCACATGAGACAAGCCCATGACATCACCTTAACAAGAGAAATGTTGAACAAAAATACCTGTATAATAGACAAAACCCAAGATGCAAGAAGATTACAAATTCTTGAAGCAAATCACATAAAAATAGAAAAACCTACCATGAACACCCAAATCACAGAACTATTTATTCTACCCACCATGAGAGTAAGGACAAGACCAGAATATAACGATGCCAACACAGAAGACACTGTTCAACATAATAGGCCAATTGCACCTGATTACTCTTTGTATGAAAGAGTAATCAGGTAAAGTAAAGTAATCAGAAAGTAAAGGAAGTACCTAAGCAAACATTAGTTGTGGGAGATTCCCAGATAAGGTATTTGGATAGAACGTTTTGTGCTAGAGATAGGGGGAACAGGTTAAGGGTTTGCTATCCCGGAGCTGGCATTGGTGATATTATAAACAACATGAATGATATTATGACTGGTAATGGGAACAATCCCATTATTTGCATTAGCGTGGGAGGAAATGATGTTGGTCGAGTTAGGAGTGAGGAACTGATTCAGAGGTATAAAACAGCCATAGAGTTAGTTAGGAGCAAGGGAGGAATCCCGATCATATGTGGCATTCTTCCAAGAAAGGGAGTGGGAAATGAATGGATATCGAGGGCTCTTGGTGTCAATTGCCGGCTGGAAAGATATTGCAAATCAAATGCAATATCTTTCATAGACAACTGGGAACACTTCTATGGAAGAAATGAAATGTATGCTCGTGATGGGATGCATCTATCGAGAGCTGGGGTTGTTGCTGTTGCGAACTCGTTAGAAGAAGTGGTTAGAGGTGTTTGTTTGGGTTTAAACTGTTGGTAGATAGAGGTATGGGAATTGATTTGGAGGAAGGAGGTAATAAAAGTATGTGTTTGTGGGAGAAAGGAATTGGCAAAACGATCAGGGAAAGAGAAGGTCCGCAAAATAACAATTCACTTAGGGTATATTACACTAACAGTAGAAGTCTAAGAAATAAAATTAACGAATTAAATGCTCTTGTCTGCACAGAAAAAATATATATTATTGCACTTACCGAAACGTGGATGAATGTAGAAAATAGAGAACTATTAGCTGAATATCAAATATATGGATTTAAGAACATAAGAACAAAGGTAACTGCAGAAGGCCTATTGGCCCATACGAGGCAGCTCCTATTCTATAACCACCCAATCCCACTCATATACTTGTCCAACCCGTGCTTGAAACAATCGAGGGACCCCACCTCCACAATGTTACGCGGCAATTGGTTCCACAAATCAACAACCCTATTACTGAACCAGTATTTACCCAAGTCTTTCCTAAATCTAAACTTATCCAATTTATATCCATTGTTTCGTGTTCTGTCCTGTGTTGATACTTTTAATACCCTATTAATATCCCCCCGGTTATGTCCATTCATCCACTTGTAAACCTCTATCATGTCACCCCTAACTCTTCGCCTTTCCAGTGAATGCAACTTAAGCTTTGTTAATCTTTCTTCATATGAAAGATTTCTAATTTGGGGAATTAACTTAGTCATCCTACGCTGGACACGTTCAAGTGAATTTATATCCATTCTATAATATGGCGACCAAAACTGAACTGCATAATCTAAATGGGGCCTAACTAGAGCAAGATATAGCTTGAGAACCACACCAGGTGTCTTGTTACTAACGCTGCGATTAATAAATCCAAGTGTCCGATTTGCCTTATTACGAACATTTATGCATTGATCCTTTTGTTTTAAATTCTTACTAATCATAACTCCCAGATCCCTTTCGCAATCCGACTTCGCAATCACAACACCATCTAGCTCGTATCTTGTAACTCTATCATCATTACCTAACCTCAGAACTTTACATTTATCAGCATTAAACTGCATCTGCCAATCCTTTGACCATTTCAAAACCCTATCTAGATCAACTTGAAGTGATAGTGAGTCCTCCTCCGAATTAATTTCCCTACCGATTTTCGTATCATCGGCAAATTTGCAAATGTTGCTACTCAAACCTGAATCTAAATCATTTATATATATTATAAACAACAGAGGTCCCAGGACAGAGCCTTGAGGCACTCCACTTACAACATTTTCCCACTCTGACTTGATTCCATTTATACTAACTCTCTGTTTCCTTTGGTATAGCCATGCCCTAATCCAGCTTAATATAGCACCCCCAATACCATGAGACTCTATTTTTTTAATCAGTCTTTCATGTGGCACTGTATCAAAAGCTTTGCTAAAGTCAAGGTATACAACATCGCAATCCTTACCACTATCAACTGCCTCAACAATGCTAGAATAAAAAGATAACAAATTTGTTAAACATGAACGGCCATTTATAAAACCATGTTGCGACTCAATTATTAATTTATGTTTTTCAAGATGAAGACGAATTTTATTTGCTATTATAGATTCGAGTAACTTTCCCACAATAGACGTTAGGCTAATTGGTCGATAGTTAGACGCAAACTATTTCACACAGATAGATATATTAGACGAGGAGGTGGAGTAGCCATATATGTTAGGGACAATTTGAAATGTAGTCTCAAAGAGGGAATCAAAACAGAGCCACACACAGAAACTATTTGGATTGAATTAAACGAAAAAGCTAATAATATTATAATAGGAGTAATATATAGGCCATCAAATTTAGACAGAATGGAAGCAAAGCATCTATGGGATGAAATATCTAGAGCATCTAGATCTAACAGTATTTATGTCATGGGTGACTTTAATTTTAGCGGAATAAACTGGTTGAACAAAACAGGGAATATTGAAGCAGAAGATTTTCTAGAATTAATTGACGATTGCTTTCTTACGCAACACATTAAGGAACCAACACGGGAAAATAATATTTTAGATTTAGTGTTAACTAACAGGGAAACGCAAATTAATGACATCGAAATAGGGAGTGAGCTAGGGAGCAGTGATCACAAAGAAATCAGATTTAGCATAGAATGGAATAGACCAGTAGGAGAAAATTCTGTTAAAGTGCCAGATTTTCGAAAAGCTGATTTTAATAGCCTAAGAAATTTTTTCGGTCAAATTGATTGGAAAGTCTTGGGTATAGGGTGTGGGCCGGTCTTGGAGCGAGACATGAACCCAGCGATAGGTGACTTAAATGGGGATTTCGATGTGGATTCAATATATAACTTATTTAAGAATATTCTAAACAAAGCACAGGAACGTAGTATACCATACAAATTGAATAGATCGAATACTAATGACCCAAAGTGGATAACAAAGAATTTGAAGAACCTTATAGGTAAAAAGAGAGCTTGGTACAAAAGGATTAAAAATGGGGAGGTCACTTTAGAACAGGAATTCGTACAACTGGTTAGAAATGTTAAAAAAGAGATAAGGAAAGCAAAAAGAAACTATGAAGTTCGCATAGCAGGGCAAGCAAAGACAAATCCTAAAGGGTTTTTTCAGTTATATCGTACTAAGACTAGGGAAAGGATAGGTCCATTAAAAACTGAGACAGGTCAAATAACAGATAGTGATGAAGAGATGAGTAGTATTTTTAATAAATATTTTGTATCTGTATTTACTAAAGAGGAACTTAACAATATGCCTTCAGCCGAACAAGTCTATGTGGGTGGGGACGAGGACAGGTTGACGAGTTTAGCAGTTACCAGGGAGGATGTTCTTAAACAAATAGTAAAACTCAAACCAAACAAATCCCCAGGGCCGGATGAAGTGTTTGCCAGGGTGCTTAAAGAATGCAAAGAGGAGCTTTGTGACCCACTGTCAACCATATTTAATAAATCAATAGAGTCAGGCAGAGTGCCAGAGTTTTGGAAAGTTGCTAATGTGATACCAGTTTTTAAGAAAGGAGATAGATCACTTGCGTCTAACTATCGACCAATTAGCCTAACGTCTATTGTGGGAAAGTTACTCGAATCTATAATAGCAAATAAAATTCGTCTTCATCTTGAAAAACATAAATTAATAATTGAGTCGCAACATGGTTTTATAAATGGCCGTTCATGTTTAACAAATTTGTTATCTTTTTATTCTAGCATTGTTGAGGCAGTTGATAGTGGTAAGGATTGCGATGTTGTATACCTTGACTTTAGCAAAGCTTTTGATACAGTGCCACATGAAAGACTGATTAAAAAGATAGAGTCTCATGGTATTGGGGGTGCTATATTAAGCTGGATTAGGGCATGGCTATACCAAAGGAAACAGAGAGTTAGTATAAATGGAATCAAGTCAGAGTGGGAAAATGTTGTAAGTGGAGTGCCTCAAGGCTCTGTCCTGGGACCTCTGTTGTTTATAATATATATAAATGATTTAGATTCAGGTTTGAGTAGCAACATTTGCAAATTTGCCGATGATACGAAAATCGGTAGGGAAATTAATTCGGAGGAGGACTCACTATCACTTCAAGTTGATCTAGATAGGGTTTTGAAATGGTCAAAGGATTGGCAGATGCAGTTTAATGCTGATAAATGTAAAGTTCTGAGGTTAGGTAATGATGATAGAGTTACAAGATACGAGCTAGATGGTGTTGTGATTGCGAAGTCGGATTGCGAAAGGGATCTGGGAGTTATGATTAGTAAGAATTTAAAACAAAAGGATCAATGCATTAATGTTCGTAATAAGGCAAATCGGACACTTGGATTTATTAATCGCAGCGTTAGTAACAAGACACCTGGTGTGGTTCTCAAGCTATATCTTGCTCTAGTTAGGCCCCATTTAGATTATGCAGTTCAGTTTTGGTCGCCATATTATAGAATGGATATAAATTCACTTGAACGTGTCCAGCGTAGGATGACTAAGTTAATTCCCCAAATTAGAAATCTTTCATATGAAGAAAGATTAACAAAGCTTAAGTTGCATTCACTGGAAAGGCGAAGAGTTAGGGGTGACATGATAGAGGTTTACAAGTGGATGAATGGACAAAACCGGGGGGATATTAATAGGGTATTAAAAGTATCAACACAGGACAGAACACGAAACAATGGGTATAAATTGGATAAGTTTAGATTTAGGAAAGACTTGGGTAAATACTGGTTCAGTAACAGGGTTGTTGATTTGTGGAACCAATTGCCGCGTAACATTGTGGAGGTGGGGTCCCTCGATTGTTTCAAGCACGGGTTGGACAAGTATATGAGTGGGATTGGGTGGTTATAGAATAGGAGCTGCCTCGTATGGGCCAATAGGCCTTCTGCAGTTACCTTTGTTCTTATGTTCTTATGAAGAGAGGAGCTGCCTCGTATGGGCCAATAGGCCTTCCGCAGTTACCTTTATTCTTATGGTCGTATTTGCTTCATCCCCCATTTATCCCTTGTGTATCCCCCATGTTTTACCTTTATTGTCTTATCACCTGACTCAGAGCGGGTATAAATCAACAATGTTACCAGAAAACATTCTAAGGAAACTACTCCAAGCTTGTACTAAAGAGGCACCCTTCTTGAGCCCGGATGGGCACATGTATAAGCAAGTAGATGGGGTCGCCATGGGTTCTTCCCTAGGTGTCCTGTTTGCGAACTTTTACATGGGTACCATCGAACAAAAGGTCTTAGTCGACATGAACTTGAAACCGGCCATATACTGCAGGTATGGTGACGACATTTTTATACAGGTACATGATGGGGAGCTGGTCGGCCGAGCGGACAGCACGCTGGACTTGTGATCCTGTGGTCCTGGGTTCGATCCCAGGCGCCGGCGAGAAACAATGGGCAGAGTTTCTTTCATCCTATGCCCCTGTTACCTAGCAGTAAAATAGGTACCTGGGTGTTGGTCAGCTGTCAGGGCTGCTTCCTGGGAGTGGAGGACCTGGCCGCGGGGACACTAAAAAGCCCCGAAATCATCTCAAGATAACCTCAAGATATGTAAGACATCTGTAGGAGCTGAAGGAGGCATTTGAGCGGAATTCTGCGTTGCGTTTCACTTACGAGATGGAGAAGGATGGGAAGCTACCCTTTCTAGATGTAACAGTCATGGAAAGGAGGGCACGTTTCCACACTGCAGTCTACACTAAGGAAACAAATATAGGAATGTACCTCAATGCCAACAGTGACTGCCCAGACAGGTACAAGAGGAGTGTCGTTAACGCTTATGTCGACCGTGCTCTCAGCCACAGCTCAGGATGGAAGCAAGTCGATGAAGAACTCTGTAGGGTAAGGCAGGTCCTAGTCAACAACGGCTTCTCCAATGGTTTCGTTGAAGACATCATAAGAAGGAAGGTGAAACGCCATGCAACCTCTGAGGAGACAACTAACACAACACCTGTACCCCCTATTAGACTATTTTACAGGAACTTCTTTTCCACAGCTCATAAAACGGAGGAAAGGGTCCTGAAAGATATTGTTAATAGAAACGTTATCCCTACAGACAAAAATCAGAAGATACAATTGACGATTTACTATAAAACCAAAAAAACGGCCAGCCTACTCATGAGAAACTCTCCAGACACAAAGCAGAACGCTTTAAAAGAGACCAACGTCGTCTATGCCTTCAAATGCCCACTTGGGGACTGTAAGCTTCAAAGAATTCAGTATATAGGCAAGACAACAACATCTCTTTCCCAGGCGATTAACGATGCATAAGCAACAGGGCTCTATTAAGGAACATATAATCTCTTCCCACAACCAGACCATCACCAGAGAAGTCTTAACAAAAAACACGGAAATCATCGATAGATACAGCGATAGCAGGCGGCTAGATATCTGCGAGGCACTACACATTAGGAAGTCGACACCAGCAATCAACAGCCAAATAATGCACAACTATAATCTACCCACTTCAAGACTCCACACCAATATAGAAGCATCAAGAAATATGGGCCAATAGGCCTTCTGCAATTACTTCCATTCTTACCTTCAATACCCATTGTTTCGTGTTCTAGCCTGTGTTGAAAGTTTTGTTCACCTCATCCAAAACTGTTGTAACATATCACCTCACCCAAAATGTGGGTATAAAATGAAAAATGAAAGATGATTTGAATGAATGACTTTAGTTTAAGTCATAGCATAAGTAAGAACTCTGTTTAGTGTTTCCAGGTAATAGTTGTGTGTGTGTAAACTAAAAGTCTTTGAAAATGTAATAAGTTATTATGAAACGCGCTCAAGTGTCGCGTCAGACTAGAAATAAAAAATGAATTTTGGAGAATTGATTTTTTAGTTAACATCAACAGTGAAGAAAAATATAAGAAACATTGAGAAAATTCGTGTTAGAATTATTAATCTTACTTTTTCGGTCATATTTAATAATATATGTCTACAGGAAAGACTGCTACCAAAATATACTATATATAAATATATATATATATATATATATATATATATATATATATATATATATATATATATATATATATATATATATATATATATATATATATATATATATATGTCGTACCTAGTAGCCAGAACGCACTTCTCAGCCTACTATGCAAGGCCCGGTTTGCCTAATAAGCCAAGTTTTCCTGAATTGATATATTTTCTCTAATTTTTTTCTTATGAAATGATAAAGCTACCCATTTCATTATGTATGAGGTCAATTTTTTTTTATTGGAGTTAAAATTAACGTAGATATATGACCGAACCTAACCAACCCTACCTAACCTAACCTAACCTATCTTTATAGGTTAGGTTAGGTTAGGTAGCCGAAAAAGTTAGGTAAGGTTAGGTTAGGTAGGTTAGGTAGTCGAAAAACAATTAATTCATGAAAACTTGGCTTATTAGGCAAATCGGGCCTTGCATAGTATTCCAAAAAGTGAGTTCTGGCTACTAGGTACGACATATATATATATATATATATATATATATATATATATATATATATATATATATATATATATATATATATATATATATATATATATATATATATATATATATATATATATATATATATATATATATATATATATATATATATATATATATATATATATATATATATATATATATATATATATATATATATATATATATATATATATATATATATATATATATATATATATATATATATGTATATATATATATATATATATATATATATATATATATATATATATATATATATATATATATATATACATATATATATATATACATATATATATATATATATATATATATATATATATATATATATATATATATACATATATATATATATATATATATATACATATATATATATATATATATATATATATATATATATATATATATATATATATATATATATATACATATATATATATATATATATATATATATATATATATATATATATATATATATGTTATCTATATATATATATATATATATATATATATATATATATATATATATATATATATATATACATATACCAGTATAAATGTTCATATATATATATATATATATATATATATATATATATATATATATATATATATATATATATATATATATATATATATATATATATATATATATATATATATATATATATATATATATATATATATATATATATATATATATATATATATATATATATATATATATATATATATATATATATATATATATATATATATATATATATATATATATATATATATATATATATATATATATATATGTCGTACCTAGTAGCCAGAACTCACTTTTTGGAATACTATGCAAGGCCCGATTTGCCTAATAAGCCAAGTTTTCATGAATTAATTGTTTTTCGACTACCTAACCTACCTAACCTAACCTTACCTAACTTTTTCGGCTACCTAACCTAACCTAACCTATAAAGATAGGTTAGGTTAGGTTAGGTAGGGTTGGTTAGGTTCGGTCATATATCTACGTTAATTTTAACTCCAATAAAAAAAAATGCTTCTATCTGCATTTGTTTTGTTCTCTCTTTTTCTTTTTCGACTTGGGCTTTTTCTTTCTCCTGTTCCAACTCCAGTTCCCTTACTCTGGTTTTCTCTTTTTCTTTCTCCTGTTCCAACTCCAGTTCTCTTACTCTGGTTTTCTCTTTTTCTTTCTCCACCTCTAGTCTTGCTTTCTCTTTTTCTATTTCCAGTCTGGTTTTTTCTTTTTCCTTCTCTGCTTCATTTTTCATCTGGAGTTCTAATTTCATCTTTTCCAGCTGGAACTGTCTCTCCTTGTCCTCTCGTTGTTGCTGCATCTGGAGCTCTAACTGGAATCTCTCCAAGCTCCTATTTCGGCTACTCCTGCTACTGCGGCTACTCTTGCTGCTCTTACTCGATCCCTGGGATCTCACTTCATCCTGCCCATCATCCTCCTTTCCACTTTCAGCTCCTTGCTCTGCCGCTTCATTTTTGGCTCTTAACTGCCTCAGGATCTCATCCTTCATCCCAGCTACTTTAGATGCTTTCAACCTAAGGCCACATTTTTCTGCTATTTGTTTCAATTGATCCCTCGTGCAACCTTCCAAGTCCTCAGGCTTGCCTGACTCCACAAACGCTTGCACCTTATCCATCTTTGTCCTGTGAGTCTTCCCAAGAGAGAGAGTATACACCTGCGGTCACACAGTTTATCTCAGCAGGGGTGACCTGCGGTCACACAGTTTATCTCAGCAGGGGTGTACAAATCCACTCTTGGACAGGGTGTGGGTGTGTCAGTTCACTCTCCCGGACACAGGCCCCCAATTTATTATAATAGACTGTGGGTTGGTTGGTGTTGTCGTCGTTGATCCTTCTCTATGGACAACCCAACCCACAACTCGGCAGAGTGCTTATACTAGGAGATCACCCTTGGCGCTTCTGGCTCTTGGAGAGGGGCTCAACGTCACACGTTTAGGGGATGCGGCTCCAACACCTAGCCTCGTTGTCACGTGCACACACCCACTCGAGCCGCTGTGACTCCCCACTCTCTCCTTATGAGATATGATCTCCTCAATCCCCTATGACTTACTAGTATTACCTCCTATCCTGTCCACGGCAGTGGTTCTTGGTTCTTTCTCTCTCTCTCTCTCTCCTTCTTTACTACCTCCTGGGAAGCCTCACTAGGACAAGGGCAAACACCAGCAAATTGTGACACATTTACTGGACAAAGCACATACACGATACATACACACATATAATAATAGTGAATCCTATACTCTATAATATCACAATCAGGTTGCACTCCAACACCATCAGAACTCTATTATCAGCTTATCAAGTGGTATCCTATCTCCTGGTTCACCACCTGATACTATTAACCTCCTCAAGTTGGTCAAGCCTACATACACTGTTGCACTATCAGCAAGATAACATATATATATAGAAAATCAGCATTTGAATGCAATAACATATACCAGTATAAATGTTCATTGATACTTCAGTATAAAAAACTCCTTGACATAAGAATGCCAACAGTCACTCACCTCTCACTGCGTCTTGCACGCTAATGACAACCAAACACTATCAACTCCCTATAAGTAATCCACCAGAACTTCCCCTTCCACCTCTGGAAGTTCACTACCCTAATATCCTTAGGTTCTTCCGGGCTTCACTACCAGGATCCTCTGCAGCTCCTCCAGGCTGCTATCATGAAGTTTCCTTGAGTAACTACGGTGCTTCACCCTTCTGCTAGGTTCCTCCACAGCTCTCTTGGCTGCTACACCATGAAGTTTCCTCGAGCAACTGTGGTGCTTCTCCACCTCTACAGAAGCACGTGACACTCCTCTTCACTGCTGCTTCTCCTCACAGCTCGAGGTCCTCTGCTCCACTCCCTTGGAGTCTCATCAGCTACTTCATCTGCTGGCTTCGAAGTGCTCAGCAACTTCTTCCCCAAAAGACAAACCTGCAACCCATCGACACTCCAATAAAATGTTCCCCTTTAACACATAAACAAAAATAACCACACAATATGCTTGCCTCAAACCTCTATCTGTTCTCTACATACAGTGAGAGTGGACTCCCCCGTTTTGGGCGGGTCCATACTCCACCTCGCCTGGCGGCGGTCCTCACTCGCTGGGAGGGTCTTCCTCCGTCAAGAGCCAGGCTCCCTCAGTCGTCCGCCAGCGCTCAGAGGGGGCGGACGTCGCTCCGTGTTCCTCCCTCTCCACTCTCTTATTTCAGGCTTTCTGCCTTATTAAAACATGTCTAACTTATAAATAAACATCGCTACTGTCGCTGGGCACACGACCAACTATAAGCAATCACTATGAACTGGCGTATATCGTGCTTACCACAGATTAACTGATCGAGGGCGCTTTCCCTCTGACAACGTCTGGTCAGGGCGCTCCACACAGCCCACGAAAATGCCTCTGAGCAGCTTATTAAACTCTCCTCGCCGTCCAAGACTTGACACCACAACGTTCTCAGCTCAATTCCACAGCTGGCACGTCTGCACACTTCTCTTCTCTTAGAGATATATCACTAGGGGTTCCCTTCTGGCGGGAGCTCAAACGGAGCGCGGCTTCCCCCTGCGATGTCTGGCACTCAAGTGAGGTCAAGGTCCTCCGGAAGCGAGCCTCACGCCTCCAGCAAAATGTCCACATCTCCTAGCCAGTCATTTATCTATTTCCTTACTTACTGCCCATAATCTTAAATTGTTTTACATATCCAACCAGCCATTTTTCATATGGGTTATCACCTCAATATTTGCTAGACCTTCTAGTTAGGTCAGGCTTGCTGAATAACTCTCAAGGAGGGAGACTCGTTTCTCCTGTAGGCTGAGATCATAACACTCCCCTCCCCTTATTTTTGAGAGTTATTCCAGTGGCAAAGCTCGGGATAATACATCCGCCACTACACTGTCTCGTTCTTCACCCCATATACTCTCTTAGGAGTCTACAATTAATTCGTTGCACCTTGCAACATCTGGCTCACAACTCTCCAGAAACACGATCTTCTCATAAACGATTTGACTTCTCTGGCACCTCTTGGCTAGGCTGTCCTCCTTGGACGCCTGCAATCCATTGGTCCACTCTACTTACTGTCTCCACCCTCCGTTTCCTCGTCTTCTTCTCTTCCCGTCCAGAGTCAGACATCTACTGTCTGTATCTCCTCTGTCGTCTTCATACTTCCATCTACTGCCATTATACTTCCGCCTCCTGTCATCATACTTCACTCCCTCGTCTTCACCAACTATCCTCCCTTTCGTCTCCTCATTTGTCCAAGACATCGTCTTGTTTGACCTCCATCGAGTCCTCGGCTTTCTTCTATTCCTCCACGCTTGCATCATCATCCTCTTCCCACACTTCTCACCTCTATACCACTCCATTTCTTCTCCTTCAACTCTTCTTCGTTCCCTAAAAGTTTCTTCGGGCCCTGTATTACATCCAACAGCACTCGACCATACATGTCGCTTTGCCTCTCCCAAAGTGCTTGTAAGCATCTCTCCACACATACTGTCTCTTCTCCTTTCATTTTCTCGGTTATTACTCTTCTTCACTATCTCTCCTCCACGTTGTCTGTGAAACATGTCAACTCTTGACATCTCAAACAACTTAACTCCACTATCCCTATGCCTCTGTGCTCGTGGACCACTTGACGCTCTATTTCCGTCCTCAGTATGTCCACATCTTTCCTCATTCCTACTCAGCACAGTTGCATTCACCTTCCGACTCTTAATTTCAGCAGTCTGGGCTCTACTCAGGTCCGCTCTCTTCACATGATTCTTCTTCGGCTGGGTCATCCTCACTTTTGACCTCACCAAGACTTCATTTTCCTGGGCTGGACCTTCATCAAATAGCCGTGCTATATCTACATCGATCTCTTCCACCGGCTGAATCGACACTGTCTCACCTTCTCCAGTGTCTTCCTCGTCGGCCACTTCTGCCTTCGTCACTACCGAGACAGGGTACTCAATGGCTTGGCGGTCTCCTGACTCATCCCCACGGATGTCAGTCAGGTTCACACTCTCAGGTGTCCCACCCGTGCCGTGGCCTTCTGGGCACTCCTCTGGCACAGTCTCCGCCATGACTCTTGTCAACACCTTTGTCCCGCACAAGTCATTCCCTAGGATCACTTGGACTCCTGGAATAGGTATGTCGGGGCATACTCCCAACATCACCTCTGCCGACACATATTCCGACCTTAGCTGGACAGTACAAATGGGCATGTCACTCTCCGACAATAACCCATATACTTTCATCTTCCCACTGCCAGCTAACCGTCGATCATTCCCAATCAGGCTTCTCGCAATCAAGCTCTGATTAGCTCCGGTATCTCTTAAGATACCAACTTCTACCTCAGGTTGGCCTCCTACACTGATCCAACCATTGCTCATGAACGGCCTATACCTCTCGTTCACTAAGTTCGCTCTCTGTGGTTTGTCTTGGAACACATTGATATATTTGCTTCGGGGGTCACACATGGCCAGGGTCACAACTCTCTTGCCCTGCCGACAATCTCGCATCACGTGACCCAATCCGTTACAATTGTAACATCTCATCTGTGAAAAATCTCTCCTATACGTACCAGAGTAGCTCTGACTCTGCCCACTCGTATTGGAGTTCCTCGGGCCAGACGTACTACTCGTACTCTGTGGAGCTTTACTGGACTCTTGATTCACTGGATAACGATCAGTTTCTCGTTTTGCTCCTCCATGCTCACTTTCAGACGAAGTGCGCGACCTACTCTTCTGAGTTTTAGGGTACTTACTTTTATCTGCCCATTTATCAAAATTTTTCTCACCCCAGACTCTTCTGGGTCTGCCATTGCTGCATCTCGCCTCACTTCTCACTCTGTTCTCCCTCAAGCTCTTGTATGCTTCAGTAATCATATCCGCCCTATCTGCGGCATCTTTCACCTCCTTTATCCTTGCTTCTTGGATCCTGAACTTTGTTTCGGGATGCATCATCTCCAAGAACTTCTCCATGACCATCAGTTGCTTCAGGTCAGCGTAAGATCCAACTCCAGCAGCCTCAATCCACTTCTGGAATCGTCTTTCCAGATCTCTTGCTGTCTCAGCAAACGTACATGCTCCAACTTTGCTCATCTCTCTGAAGCGCTTTCTATAAGCTTCTGGGGTTAACTGAAACGAGCGCAATATGCTGCTCTTTACTGTGGCATAATCCTGGCACTCTTCCAGTGACAATTGGGTGTATGCCTCCCTGGCCGCACCGGTCAATCTTAACTGGACCAGCTGGGCCCATTCCTCCTGTGGCCACTCCTTGATACTGGCTACTTTTTCAAAGTGCTCGAAAAAGCTCTCTGCCTCTTCGGGAACAAACAAGGGAATGTCCTCCTCCCTAACCCTAACATCTGGTGGGTGTGATACCTGGGTGGTGCTCTCTGGCAACCCATGTTCAATCCTTTGCTCAGCCAAGGTTCTATTCGCTTCTATCTGCATTTGTTTTGTTCTCTCTTTTTCTTTTTCGACTTGGGCTTTTTCTTTCTCCTGTTCCAACTCCAGTTCCCTTACTCTGGTTTTCTCTTTTTCTTTCTCCTGTTCCAACTCCAGTTCTCTTACTCTGGTTTTCTCTTTTTCTTTCTCCACCTCTAGTCTTGCTTTCTCTTTTTCTATTTCCAGTCTGGTTTTTTCTTTTTCCTTCTCTGCTTCATTTTTCATCTGGAGTTCTAATTTCATCTTTTCCAGCTGGAACTGTCTCTCCTTGTCCTCTCGTTGTTGCTGCATCTGGAGCTCTAACTGGAATCTCTCCAAGCTCCTATTTCGGCTACTCCTGCTACTGCGGCTACTCTTGCTGCTCTTACTCGATCCCTGGGATCTCACTTCATCCTGCCCATCATCCTCCTTTCCACTTTCAGCTCCTTGCTCTGCCGCTTCATTTTTGGCTCTTAACTGCCTCAGGATCTCATCCTTCATCCCAGCTACTTTAGATGCTTTCAACCTAAGGCCACATTTTTCTGCTATTTGTTTCAATTGATCCCTCGTGCAACCTTCCAAGTCCTCAGGCTTGCCTGACTCCACAAACGCTTGCACCTTATCCATCTTTGTCCTGTGAGTCTTCCCAAGAGAGAGAGTATACACCTGCGGTCACACAGTTTATCTCAGCAGGGGTGACCTGCGGTCACACAGTTTATCTCAGCAGGGGTGTACAAATCCACTCTTGGACAGGGTGTGGGTGTGTCAGTTCACTCTCCCGGACACAGGCCCCCAATTTATTATAATAGACTGTGGGTTGGTTGGTGTTGTCGTCGTTGATCCTTCTCTATGGACAACCCAACCCACAACTCGGCAGAGTGCTTATACTAGGAGATCACCCTTGGCGCTTCTGGCTCTTGGAGAGGGGCTCAACGTCACACGTTTAGGGGATGCGGCTCCAACACCTAGCCTCGTTGTCACGTGCACACACCCACTCGAGCCGCTGTGACTCCCCACTCTCTCCTTATGAGATATGATCTCCTCAATCCCCTATGACTTACTAGTATTACCTCCTATCCTGTCCACGGCAGTGGTTCTTGGTTCTTTCTCTCTCTCTCTCTCTCCTTCTTTACTACCTCCTGGGAAGCCTCACTAGGACAAGGGCAAACACCAGCAAATTGTGACACATTTACTGGACAAAGCACATACACGATACATACACACATATAATAATAGTGAATCCTATACTCTATAATATCACAATCAGGTTGCACTCCAACACCATCAGAACTCTATTATCAGCTTATCAAGTGGTATCCTATCTCCTGGTTCACCACCTGATACTATTAACCTCCTCAAGTTGGTCAAGCCTACATACACTGTTGCACTATCAGCAAGATAACATATATATATATAGAAAATCAGCATTTGAATGCAATAACATATACCAGTATAAATGTTCATTGATACTTCAGTATAAAAAACTCCTTGACATAAGAATGCCAACAGTCACTCACCGCTCACTGCGTCTTGCACGCTAATGACCACCAAACACTATCAACTCCCTATAAGTAATCCACCAGAACTTCCCCTTCCACCTCTGGAAGTTCACTACCCTAATATCCTTAGGTTCTTCCGGGCTTCACTACCAGGATCCTCTGCAGCTCCTCCAGGCTGCTATCATGAAGTTTCCTTGAGTAACTACGGTGCTTCACCCTTCTGCTAGGTTCCTCCACAGCTCTCTTGGCTGCTACACCATGAAGTTTCCCCGAGCAACTGTGGTGCTTCTCCACCTCTACAGAAGCACGTAACACTCCTCTTCACTGCTGCTTCTCCTCACAGCTCGAGGTCCTCTGCTCCACTACCTTGGAGTCTCATCAGCTACTTCATCTGCTGGCTTCGAAGTGCTCAGCAACTTCTTCCCCAAAAGACAAACCTGCAACCCATCGACACTCCAATAAAATGTTCCCCTTTAACACATAAACAAAAATAACCACACAATATGCTTGCCTCAAACCTCTATCTGTTCTCTACATACAGTGAGAGTGGACTCCCCCGTTTTGGGCGGGTCCATACTCCACCTCGCCTGGCGGCGGTCCTCACTCGCTGGGAGGGTCTTCCTCCGTCAAGAGCCAGGCTCCCTCAGTCGTCCGCCAGCGCTCAGAGGGGGCGGACGTCGCTCCGTGTTCCTCCCTCTCCACTCTCTTATTTCAGGCTTTCTGCCTTATTAAAACATGTCTAACTTATAAATAAACATCGCTACTGTCGCTGGGCACACGACCAACTATAAGCAATCACTATGAACTGGCGTATATCGTGCTTACCACAGATTAACTGATCGAGGGCGCTTTCCCTCTGACGGCGTCTGGTCAGGGCGCTCCACACAGCCCACGAAAATGCCTCTGAGCAGCTTATTAAACTCTCCTCGCCGTCCAAGACTTGACACCACAACGTTCTCAGCTCAATTCCACAGCTGGCACGTCTGCACACTTCTCTTCTCTTAGAGATATATCACTAGGGGTTCCCTTCTGGCGGGAGCTCAAACGGAGCGCGGCTTCCCCCTGCGATGTCTGGCACTCAAGTGAGGTCAAGGTCCTCCGGAAGCGAGCCTCACGCCTCCAGCAAAATGTCCACATCTCCTAGCCAGTCATTTATCTATTTCCTTACTTACTGCCCATAATCTTAAATTGTTTTACATATCCAACCAGCCATTTTTCATATGGGTTATCACCTCAATATTTGCTAGACCTTCTAGTTAGGTCAGGCTTGCTGAATAACTCTCAAGGAGGGAGACTCGTTTCTCCTGTAGGCTGAGATCATAACAATGAGGTAATTTTTTTTTTATTGGAGTTAAAATTAATGTAGATATATGACTGAACCTAACCTAACCTAACCTATCTTTATAGGTTAGGTAGCCGAAAAAGTTAGGTTAGGTAGGTTAGGTAGTCGAAAAAAAACTAATTCATGAAAACTTGGCTTATTAGGCAAATCGGGCCTTGCATAGCAGGCTGAGAAGTGCGTTCTGGCTACTAGGTACGACATATATATATATATATATATATATATATATATATATATATATATATATATATATATATATATATATATATATATATGTATGTCGTACCTAGTAACCAGAACGCACTTCTCAGCCTAATATGCAAGGCCCGATTTGCCTAATAAGCCAAGTTTTCCTGAATTGATATATTTTCTCTAATTTTTTTCTCATGAAATGATAAAGCTACCCATTTCATTATGTGTGAGGTAAAAAAATTTTTATTAGAGTTAAAATTAACGTAGATATATGACCGAACCTAACCAACCCTACCTAACCTAACCTAACCTATCTCTATAGGTTAGGTTCGGTTAGGTAGCCGAAAAAGTTAGGTTAGGTTAGGTAGGTTAGGTAGTCGAAAAAACAATAATTCATTAAAAATTTGCCTTATTAGGCAAATCGTGCCTTGCATATTAGGTTGAGAAGTGCGTTCTGGCTACTAGGTACGACATATATATATATATATATATATATATATATATATATATATATATATATATATATATATATATATATATATATATATGTCGATATATGACCGAATATGTAGATATATGACCGAACCAAACCAACCCTACCTAACCTAACCTAACCTATCTTTATAGGTTAGGTTTGGTTAGGTAGCCGAAAAAGTTAGGTTAGGTTAGGTTAGGTAGGTTAGGTAGTCGAAAAACAATTAATTCATGAAAACTTGGCTTATTAGGCAAATCGGGCCTTGCATAGTAGGCTGAGAAGTACGTTCTGGCTACTAGGTACGACATATATATATATATATATATATATATATATATATATATATATATATATATGTCGTACCTAATAGCCAGAACGCACTTCTCAGCCTACTATTCAAGGCCCGATTTGCCTAATAAGCCAAGTTTTCATGAATTAATGTTTTTTCGTCTACCTAACCAACCTAACCTAACCTAACCTAGCTTTTTTTGGCTACCTAACCTAACCTTACCTATATATATAGGTTAGGTTAGGTTAGGTAGGGTTGGTTAGGTTCGGTCATATATCTACGTTAATTTTAACTCCAATAAAAAAATATTGACCTCATACATAGAGAAAAGGGTTGCTTTATCATTTCATAAGAAAAAAATTATAGTAAATATATTAATTCAGGAAAACTTGGCTTATTAGGCAAATCGGGCCTTGAATAGTAGGCTGAGAAGTGAGTTCTGGCTACTAGGTACGACATATATATATATATATATATATATATATATATATATATATAAATATATATATATATATATATATATAATATATATATATATATATATATATATATATATTTATATATATATATATATATATATATATATATATATATATATATATATATATATATATATATATATATATATATATATATATGTCGTACCTAGTAGCCAGAACGTACTTCTCAGCCTACTATGCAAGGCCCGATTTGCCTAATAAGCCAAGTTTTCATGAATTAATTGTTTTTCGACTACCTAACCTACCTAACCTAACCTAACCTAACTTTTTCGGCTACCTAACCAAACCTAACCTATAAAGATAGGTTAGGTTAGGTTAGGTAGGGTTGGTTTGGTTCGGTCATATATCTACGTTAATTTTAACTCCAATAAAAAAAAATTGACCTCATACATAATGAAATGGGTAGCTTTATCATTTCATAAGAAAAAAATTAAAAAAAATATAATAATTCAGGAAAACTTGGCTTATTAGGCAAATTGGGCCTTGAATAGTAGGCCAAAAAGTGAGTTCTGGCTACTAGGTACGACATATATATATATATATATATATATATATATATATATATATATATATATATATATATATATATATATATATATATATATATATATAACTTTAGAACACTTTCCCACCAGGAGACTCGAACCCTAGCCAGCACAGAAGCCTTCCAGCAACTGGCATAACAGGTACGCCTTAACCCGCTCCACCACCTGCTCAGACCCTTAAAAGAGATGGTAATTTCGGAGTATTTAAATACACCAAAGATCACCACCTCCCAAGAGCACTAGAGCAAGTGAGGGGTCATTTATACGTTTATTTCATCAAGTCCCTGTTAATATGGGAAGACACAGTGTCTATGCTTAAGGCACAACTCTCCTAAACACGAGAGTGAAGTATACAACTTTAGAACACTTTCCCACCAGGAGACACGAACCCTAGCCAGCACAGAAGCCTTCCAGCAACTGGCATAACAGGTACGCCTTAACCCGCTCCACCACATGCTCAGACCCTTAAAAGAGATGGTAATTTCGGAGTATTTAAATACACCAAAGATCACCACCTCCCAAGAGCACTAGAGCAAGTGAGGGGTCATTTATACGTTTATTTCATCAAGTCCCTGTTAATATGGGAAGACACAGTGTCTATGCTTAAGGCACAACTCTCCTAAACACGAGAGTGAAGTATACAACTTTAGAACACTTTCCCACCAGGAGACTCGAACCCTAGCCAGCACAGAAGCCTTCCAGCAACTGGCATAACAGGTACGCCTTAACCCGCTCCACCACCTGCTCAGACCCTTAAAAGAGATGGTAATTTCGGAGTATTTAAATACACCAAAGATCACCACCTCCCAAGAGCACTAGAGCAAGTGAGGGGTCATTTATACGTTTATTTCATCAAGTCTTCCCATATTAACAGGGACTTGATGAAATAAACGTATAAATGACCCCTCACTTGCTCTAGTGCTCTTGGGAGGTGGTGATCTTTGGTGTATTTAAATACTCCGAAATTACCATCTCTTTTAAGGGTCTGAGCAGGTGGTGGAGCGGGATAAGGCGTACCTGTTATGCCAGTTGCTGGAAGGCTTCTGTGCTGGCTAGGGTTCGAGTCTCCTGGTGGGAAAGTGTTCTAAAGTTGTATACTTCACTCTCGTGTTTAGGAGAGTTGTGCCTTAAGCATAGACACTGTGTCTTCCCATATTAACAGGGACTTGATGAAATAAACGTATAAATGACCCCTCACTTGCTCTAGTGCTCTTGGGAGGTGGTGATCTTTGGTGTATTTAAATACTCCGAAATTACCATCTCTTTTAAGGGTCTGAGCATGTGGTGGAGCGGGTTAAGGCGTACCTGTTATGCCAGTTGCTGGAAGGCTTCTGTGCTGGCTAGGGTTCGTGTCTCCTGGTGGGAAAGTGTTCTAAAGTTGTATACTTCACTCTCGTGTTTAGGAGAGTTGTGCCTTAAGCATAGACACTGTGTCTTCCCATATTAACAGGGACTTGATGAAATAAACGTATAAATGACCCCTCACTTGCTCTAGTGCTCTTGGGAGGTGGTGATCTTTGGTGTATTTAAATACTCCGAAATTACCATCTCTTTTAAGGGTCTGAGCAGGTGGTGGAGCGGGTTAAGGCGTACCTGTTATGCCAGTTGCTGGAAGGCTTCTGTGCTGGCTAGGGTTCGTGTCTCCTGGTGGGAAAGTGTTCTAAAGTTGTATACTTCACTCTCGTGTTTAGGAGAGTTGTGCCTTAAGCATAGACACTGTGTCTTCCCATATTAACAGGGACTTGATGAAATAAACGTATAAATGACCCCTCACTTGCTCTAGTGCTCTTGGGAGGTGGTGATCTTTGGTGTATTTAAATACTCCGAAATTACCATCTCTTTTAAGGGTCTGAGCAGGTGGTGGAGCGGGTTAAGGCGTACCTGTTATGCCAGTTGCTGGAAGGCTTCTGTGCTGGCTAGGGTTCGTGTCTCCTGGTGGGAAAGTGTTCTAAAGTTGTATACTTCACTCTCGTGTTTAGGAGAGTTGTGCCTTAAGCATAGACACTGTGTCTTCCCATATTAACAGGGACTTGATGAAATAAACGTATAAATGACCCCTCACTTGCTCTAGTGCTCTTGGGAGGTGGTGATCTTTGGTGTATTTAAATACTCCGAAATTACCATCTCTTTTAAGGGTCTGAGCAGGTGGTGGAGTGGGTTAAGGCGTACCTGTTATGCCAGTTGCTGGAAGGCTTCTGTGCTGGCTAGGGTTCGAGTCTCCTGGTGGGAAAGTGTTCTAAAGTTGTATACTTCACTCTCGTGTTTAGGAGAGTTGTGCCTTAAGCATAGACACTGTGTCTTCCCATATTAACAGGGACTTGATGAAATAAACGTATAAATGACCCCTCACTTGCTCTAGTGCTCTTGGGAGGTGGTGATCTTTGGTGTATTTAAATACTCCGAAATTACCATCTCTTTTAAGGGTCTGAGCAGGTGGTGGAGCGGGTTAAGGCGTACCTGTTATGCCAGTTGCTGGAAGGCTTCTGTGCTGGCTAGGGTTCGTGTCTCCTGGTGGGAAAGTGTTCTAAAGTTGTATACTTCACTCTCGTGTTTAGGAGAGTTGTGCCTTAAGCATAGACACTGTGTCTTCCCATATTAACAGGGACTTGATGAAATAAACGTATAAATGACCCCTCACTTGCTCTAGTGCTCTTGGGAGGTGGTGATCTTTGGTGTATTTAAATACTCCGAAATTACCATCTCTTTTAAGGGTCTGAGTAGGTGGTGGAGCGGGTTAAGGCGTACCTGTTATGCCAGTTGCTGGAAGGCTTCTGTGCTGGCTAGGGTTCGTGTCTCCTGGTGGGAAAGTGTTCTAAAGTTGTATACTTCACTCTCGTGTTTAGGAGAGTTGTGCCTTAAGCATAGACACTGTGTCTTCCCATATTAACAGGGACTTGATGAAATAAACGTATAAATGACCCCTCACTTGCTCTAGTGCTCTTGGGAGGTGGTGATCTTTGGTGTATTTAAATACTCCGAAATTACCATCTCTTTTAAGGGTCTGAGCAGGTGGTGGAGCGGGTTAAGGCGTACCTGTTATGCAAGTTGCTGGAAGGCTTCTGTGCTGGCTAGGGTTCGAGTCTCCTGGTGGGAAAGTGTTCTAAAGTTGTATACTTCACTCTCGTGTTTAGGAGAGTTGTGCCTTAAGCATAGACACTGTGTCTTCACATATTAACAGGGACTTGATGAAATAAACGTATAAATGACCCCTCACTTGCTCTAGTGCTCTTGGGAGGTGGTGATCTTTGGTGTATTTAAATACTCCGAAATTACCATCTCTTTTAAGGGTCTGAGCAGGTGGTGGAGCGGGTTAAGGCGTACCTGTTATGCCAGTTGCTGGAAGGCTTCTGTGCTGGCTAGGGTTCGAGTCTCCTGGTGGGAAAGTGTTCTAAAGTTGTATACTTCACTCTCGTGTTTAGGAGAGTTGGGCATATATATATATATATATATATATATATATATATATATATATATATATATATATATATATATATATATATATATATATATATATATATATATATATATATATATATATATATATATATATATATATTAGTATGTTTTGGTAGCAGTCTTTCCTGTAGACATATATTATTAAATATGACTGGAAAATTAAGATTAATAATTCTAAAACGAATTTTCTCGATCTTTCGTACGTTTCTTTTCACTGTTGGTGGTAATTCAAAAATCAATTCTCCAAAATTCATTTTTATTTCTAGTCTGACGCGACACTTGAGCGTGTTTCGTAAAACTTATTACATTTTCAAAGACTTTAGTTTACACATACACAACTGAATAGAACTTACACATCTTCGATTTGTTTATATCTACTTTTGAGTGAGGTGGATGGGGTGAGGTTGTATTAATAGGGTATTAAATTCCTAAACACAAGACAGAACACGAAACAATGGGTATTGAATGGAAGTGATTTGTAGAAAGCCTATTGGTCCATATTACTTGATGCTTCTATTTTGGAACGGAGTCTTGAGGTGGGTAGAATATAGTTGTGCATTAATTGGCTGTTGATTCCTGGTGTTGACTTCTTGATGTGTAGAGCCTCGCAAACGTCAAGCCGCCTGCTATCGCTGTATCTATCGATGATCTCTGTGTTGTTTACTAGGATTTCTCTGGCGATGGTTTGGTTGTGGGAAGAGATTATATGTTCCTTAATGGAGCCCTGTTGCTTATGCATCGTTAAACGCCTAGAAAGAGATGTTGTTGTCTTGCCTATATACTGGGTTTTTTGGAGCTTACAGTCCCCAAGAGGGCATTTAAAGGCATAGACGACGTTGGTCTCTTTTAAAGCGTTCTGCTTTGTGTCTGGAGAGTTTCTCATGAGTAGGCTGGCCGTTTTTCTGGTTTTATAGTAAATCGTCAGTTGTATCCTCTGTTTTTTGTCTGTAGGGATAACGTTTCTATTAACAATATCTTTCAGGACCCTTTCCTCCGTTTTATGAGCTGTGGAAAAGAAGTTCCTGTAAAATAGCCTAATAGGGGGTATAGGTGTTGTGTTAGTTGTCTGTTCAGAGGTTGCATAGCGTTTCACTTTCCTTCTTATGATGTCTTCGACGAAACCATTGGAGAAGCCGTTGTTGACTAGGACCTGCCTTACCCTACAGAGTTCTTCGTCGACTTGCTTCCATTCTGAGCTGTGGCTGAGAGCACGGTCGACATAAGCGTTAACAACACTCCTCTTGTACCTGTCTAGGCAGTCGCTGTTGGCATTTAGGCACATTCCTATGTTCGTTTCCTTAGTGTAGACTGCAGTGTGGAAACCTCCGCTCTTTTCCATGACTGTTACATCTAGAAAGGGCAGCTTCCCATCCTTTTCCATCTCGTAAGTGAAACGCAGCACGGAACTCTGCTCAAATGCCTCCTTCAGCTCCTGCAGATGTCTGACATCAGGTACCTGTGTAAAAATGTCGTCAACATACCTGCAGAATATGGCCGGTTTCAAGTTCATTTCGACTAAGACTTTTTGCTCGATTGTACCCATGTGGAAGTTTGCAAACAGGACACCTAGGGGAGAACCCATGGCGACCCCATCTACTTGCTTATACATGTGCCCATCCGGGCTCAAGAAGGGTGCCTCTTTAGTACAAGCTTGGAGTAGTTTCCTTAGGATGTTTTCTGGTATGTCAAGAGGAGTGCAGGCCGGATCACGATACACTCTGTCGGCTATCATCCTCATTGTCTCGTCCACAGGTACGTTGGTAAACAGCGATTCTACGTCCAACGAGGCTCTTATCCCTGTGGCCCGTGTGCCCCGCAGTAAGTCAACAAATTCCTTTGGAGACTTCAGCCTGAAGGCGCAAGGGACATAAGGAGTCAGCAGGCCATTGAGTCGCTTCGCCAATCTGTACGTGGGTGTGGGTATCTGGCTGATGATTGGCCGAAGTGGGTTTCCAGGCTTGTGTGTCTTGGTATTTCCATACGCATATCCAGGTATATATTCCCCAATAATCTTTGGCATGTGGAGTCCGGATTTCTTGGCGTTCACAGTTTCGATCAGTTTGTTGACCTTTGCTTTTAATTCGGCTGTAGTGTCCTTCGTTACCCTTTGGAACTTAGTTTGGTCAGAGAGTATGATGTTCATTTTCGCCAGATATTCGTCTTTTTTAAGAATGACATATATTGGCGACTTGTCACCTCTCCTGACAACTATCTCCTTGTTCTCACGAAGGCTTTTAGCTGCCGCTTTGAGCTCGGGGGACAGTATGGTGCTTCTGTAATTGCTTCGATTCTTTCCTCCTTCTGCAATAAGTTCTGCTTGTAAGGTATCTTTGGTAGTGACCTTCTTTTGTGTCTCGAGGTCGAATATGTCGTCCAACAGAATTTCCAACTCTACTTTCCGGGCCATCTCACTCGGTGTGGACATAACACGACAGTTTATGCCCAGATTTAGGAGAGTGACTTGGTCCTCAGTGAGGTTAATTCCGGCAAGGTTCAGGAAGCCATCTCTTGGTCGTGGAATTGCCATAGGTCCTCCATATAATGTTGTTAGTTTCTTGATAATCCTTGTTTCAGTGCTGAGGTGATGTTGGTCTGTGAGGATGTCGAGGTGTTGTTCAAAGCGGGTACGGATACTTTCGTCGATGTTGCTATTTCTCCACTCGTTTCTAGCATGAAGTAGTTGCGTTTTGTTGTCTTTGATTTCATTCTCTTCCTTGTATATCTGATCATCGACGAAAGTATCCGTACCCGCATTGAACAACACCTCGACATCCTCACAGACCAACATCACCTCAGCACTGAAACAAGGATTATCAAGAAACTAACAACATTATATGGAGGACCTATGGCAATTCCACGACCAAGAGATGGCTTCCTGAACCTTGCAGGAATTAACCTCACTGAGGACCAAGTCACTCTCCTAAATCTGGGCATAAACTGTCATGTTATGTCCAGACCGAGTGAGATGGCCCGGAAAGTAGAGTTGGAAATTCTGTTGGACGACATATTCGACCTCGAGACACAAAAGAAGGTCACTACCAAAGATACCTTACAAGCAGAACTTATTGCAGAAGGAGGAAAGAATCGAGGCAATTACAGAAGCACCATACTGTCCCCCGAGCTCAAAGCGGCAGCTAAAAGCCTTCGTGAGAACAAGGAGATAGTTGTCAGGAGAGGTGACAAGTCGCCAATATATGTCATTCTTAAAAAAGACGAATATCTGGCGAAAATGAACATCATACTCTCTGACCAAACTAAGTTCCAAAGGGTAACGAAGGACACTACAGCCGAATTAAAAGCAAAGGTCAACAAACTGATCGAAACTGTGAACGCCAAGAAATCCGGACTCCACCTGCCAAAGATCATTGGGGAATATAAACCTGGATATGCGTATGGAAATGTCAAGACACACAAGCCTGGAAACCCACTTCGGCCAATCATTAGCCAGATACCCACACCCACGTACAGACTGGCGAAGCGACTCAACGGCCTGCTGACTCCTTATGTTCCTTGCGCCTTCAGCCTGAAGTCTCCAAAGGAATTTGTTGACTTACTGCAGGGCACACGGGCCACAGGGATAAGAGCCTCGTTGGACGTAGAATCGCTGTTTACCAACGTACCTGTGGACGAGACAATCGGGATGATAGCCGACAGAGTGTATCGTGATCCAGCCTGTACTCCTCTTGACATACCAGAAAATATTCTGAGGAAACTACTCCAAGCTTGTACTAAAGAGGCACCCTTCTTGAGCCCGGATGGGCACATGTATAAGCAAGTAGATGGGGTCGCCGTGGGTTCTCCCCTAGGTGTCCTGTTTGCAAACTTCTACATGGGTACCATCCAGCAAAAAGTCTTAGTCGACATGAACTTGAAACCAGCCATATACTGCAGGTATGTTGACGACATTTTTACACAGGTACCTGATGTCAGACATCTGCAGGAGCTGAAGGAGGCATTTGAGCAGAGTTCCGTGTTGCGTTTCACTTATGAGATGGAAAAGGATGGGAAGCTGCCCTTTCTAGATGTAACAGTCATGGAAAAGAGCGGAGGTTTCCACACTGCAGTCTACACTAAGGAAACGAACATAGGAATGTGCCTAAATGCCAACAGCGACTGCCCAGACAGGTACAAGAGGAGTATTGTTAACGCATATGTCGACCGTGCTCTCAGCCACAGCTCAGAATGGAAGCAAGTCGACGAAGAACTCTGTAGGGTAAGGCAGGTCCTAGTCAACAACGGCTTCTCCAATGGTTTCGTCGAAGACATCATAAGAAGGAAAGTGAAACGCCATGCAACCTCTGAAGAGACAACTAACACAACACCTATACCCCCTATTAGGCTATTTTACAGCAACTTCTTTTCCACAGCTCATAAAACGGAGGAAAGGGTCCTGAAAGATATTGTTAATAGAAACGTTATCCCTACAGACAAAAATCAAAGGATTCAACTGACGATTTACTATAAAACCAGAAAAACGGCTAGCCTACTCATGAGAAACTCTCCAGACACAAAACAGAACGCTTTAAAAGAGACTAACGTCGTCTATGCCTTCAAATGCCCTCTTGGGGACTGTAAGCTCCAAAAAACCCAGTATATAGGCAAGACAACAACATCTCTTTCTAGGCGTTTAACGATGCATAAGCAACAGGGCTCCATTAAGGAACATATAATCTCTTCCCACAACCAAACCATCGCCAGAGAAATCCTAGTAAACAACACCGAAATCATCGATAGATACAGCGATAGCAGGCGGCTTGACGTTTGCGAGGCACTACACATCAAGAAGTCAACACCAGCAATCAACAGCCAATTAATGCACAACTATATTCTACCCACCTCAAGACTCCGATCCAATATAGAAGCATCAAGAAATATAGACCAATAGGCTTTCTACAAACACTTCTATTCAATACCCATTGTTTCGTGTTCTGTCTTGTGTTGATGAAATTAATACCCTATTAATACCACCTCTTGTTCTGTCTTGTGTTGATGAAATTAATATCCTATTAATGCCACCTCACCCCATCCACCTCACTAAAATGTAGATATAAAATCGGAGATGTGTAAGTTCTATTCAGTTGTGTATTTGTAAACTAAAGTCTTTGAAAATGTAATAAGTTTTACGAAACGCGCTCGTGTCGCGTCAGACTAGAAATAAAAATGAATTTTGGAGAATTGATTTTTGATTTACCTCCAACAGTGAAAAGAAATGTACGAAAGATTGAGAAAATTCGTGTTAGAATTATTAATCTTACTTTTTCGGTGATATTTAATAATATATGTCTACAGGAAAGACTGCTACCAAAATATACTAATATATATATATATATATATATATATATATATATATATATATATATATATATATATATATATATATATATATATATATAATATATAATATATATATATAATATATAATATATATATATATATATATATATATATATATATATATATATATATATATATATATATATATATATATATATATATATATATATATATATATATATATATATGCAAACAAGCCTGAATGGTCCCCAGGACTATATGCGACTGAAAACTCACACCCCAGAGGTGACTCGAACCCATACTCCCAGGAGCAATGTAACTGGTATCTACAGGACTCCTTAATCCGCTCGACCATCATGACCGGACATAAGGATGTGATAGCCGAAGCTATTTGAACCACTTCCTTGCCGGCACTCGGATGGTAATCTTGGGCATAGCATTTTGTCAAATCCCCTCATTCTTTGGGGCACACGTGAGGAACACAAATGCGATCAAGCCTGAATGGTCCCCAGGACTATATGCAACTGAAAACTCACACCCCAGAAGTGACTCGAACCCATACTGCCAGGAGCACTCTGCTAGCGTACAGGATCTCTTAACCGCTCGACCAACACTACCGGACAAAAGAGGATGGTAGCCGAGGCTATTTCCATCCGCCCGCCGGCACTCGGTTGGTAATCTTGGGCATGGTATTTTATCAAATCACCTCATTCTTTGGGGCACACATGAGAAACACAAATGCGAACAAGACTGAATGGTCCCCAGGACTAAATGCGACTGAAAACTCGCACCCCAGAAGTGACTGGAACCCATACAGTTTTCATACAACTGAGTTTTCAGTTGCATATATTATTATTAACATATATTATTAACATATTTATTGACAAATTTAATTACAATTTTGCCTAATCTGAGGATTTCAATTATCTCTTATTAAATTGAGGATAATGCTGGTATTCACTCTCACGCAGGACAGAGGGTCATACATAAGATAATAGGTCTAAATTGTAGGCTGAAGCACATGTATATCATGGTAAAAATCAATGTTTTAATGTATGAATTAATTGTAAGAAAAATTAAACAACTTTCTATTGTGCACTGCCACACAAAACAGAGATGGGTTCATAAGTGATGCAGCTTAGAAGTAATATAAATAAAATTGTTCTTCATTCTTTAAAATTTACAAGCAAATTTTGGATAAATTGTTAGGATGTCGTCCAGAACACCTGAGTCATTGAAATAGTTACACAGTTGGTGATACAAGAGGCCTGGAGGTCTAAAGTCTTTTACGGTTTCACATTCAACAATATAGTGTTCTAGTGAATGCATTAAAGGTTTATTACAGAGTTTACAATCTAAATATTCTGGTAGTGGCTCAGCTTCACTAACTTGCCAGATGTGTCTATAGCCAAGGCTGTCTGGGTTCGAATCTTTCTGGGGTGTGGAGTGTTCGGTTTTCAGGGTTGGAGACGGACATATGGATACATATGCGAAGGTCGGGGACGGACGTGTATAGGAGAAGCTGCTGCTTTCTCAGCCATTACCCTGAGACATCTTAGCCTCACCATACCAAGATTCAGCCATTTTCACCGTGAATATACCAAGCAGGCGTGGGAGTGGCCGGAAGTACCTATGGTGTGCCATCTCTGTGAAAGTTACTAAGGGTTAAACTCTAACAGCCATTTGTTCGACCATTCCTGCAGCTTGTCCAGGTCTTCTTGAAGCCTCAAGCTGTCCTCCTCTGTCTTAATCCTTCTCATAATTTTGGCGTCGTCAGCAAACATTGAGAGGAATGAGTCTATACCTTCTGGGAGATCATTTACGTGTATCAGAAACAGGATAGGTCCAAGCACAGAGCCCTGTGGGACTCCACTGGTGACTTCACGCCATTCTGAGGTCTCACCCCTCACTGTAACTCTCTGCTTCCTATTGCTTAGGTACTCCCTTATCCACTGGAGCGCCCAACCAGTTACTCCTGCCTGTTTCTCTAGCTTATGCATCAACCTTTTATGGGGTACTGTGTCAAAGGCTTTCCGACAGTACAAAAAAATGCAGTCCGCCCATCCTTCTCTTTCTTGTTTAATCTTTGTCACCTGATCATAGAATTCTATCAAGCCTGTAAGGCAAGATTTACCCTCCCTGAACCCATGTTGATGGATTGTCACGAAGTCTCTTCTCTCCAGATGTGTTACTAGGTTTTTTCTCACAATCTTCTCCATCACCTTGCATGGTATACAAGTTAAGGACACTGGCCTGTAGTTCAGTACCTCTTGTCTGTCACCCTTTTTGTATATTGGTACTACATTAGCAGTCTTCCATATTTCTGGTAGGTCTCCCGTTTCCAGTGACCTACTATACACTGTGGAGAGTGGCAGGCAAAGTGCTCCTGCACACTCTTTCAATACCCATGGTGAGATTCCATCCGGCCCAACTGCTTTTCTCACATCCAACTCCAATAGGTGCTTCTTGACCTCATCTCTTGTAATTTCGAACCTTTCCAAGGTCACCTGGTTTGCTGCCACCTCTTCTAGCGCCGTGACTTCTCGCTGTTCTATTGTAAAGACCTCCTGGAACCTTTTGTTGAGTTCTTCACACACCACTTTGTCATTCTCTGTGTACCTGTCCTCGCCCACCCTAAGTTTCATCACCTGTTCCTTCACTGATGTCTTCCTATTGATGTGACTGTGTAGTAGCTTTGTTTCGGTCTTGTCTTTATTAGCTATACCATTTTAATACCTTTTCTCAGCTGCTCTTTTCTCACTAATATACTCGTTCCTGGTTCTCTGGTATCTCTCTCTACTTTCTGGTGTTCTGTTATTACGGAAGTTCCTCCATCTTCTTTTGTTCAACTCCTTTGCTTTCACACATTCCCTATTAAACCACAGATTCTTCCTTTGCTTCTCTGTTTTTTCCTGTCCTGCTGGGACAAACCTGCTTACAGCCTCCTGACATTTTTGGGTGACATAGTCCATCATGTCTTGTATGGACTTGGTTCCAAGTTCTCTGTCCCAATGTATATCCCATAGGAATTTATTCATCTCCTCATAGTTTCCCTTTCGGTATGCCAGCCCTTTGTTTCCCAGTTCTTTTTTTTGAGGTGATAATTCCTAGCTCAAGCAGGTACTCAAAGCTCAATACACTATGATCACTCATTCCCAAGGGGGCTTCCAACTTAACTTCCCTTATATCCGACTCATTTAGGGTAAATATCAGATCAAGCAAAGCTGGTTCATCCTCTCCTCTCATTCTTGTCGGTCCCTTGACGCGTTGACTTAGAAAGTTTCTTGTTGCCACATCCAGCAGCTTAGCTCTCCATGTGTCTGGGTCTCCATGTGGGTCTCTGTTCCCCCAATCTATCTTCCCATGGTTGAAGTCTCCCATGATTAGTAGTCTGGATCCGTTCCTGCTAGCCACAGAAGCTGCTCTCTCTATTATATTGATGGTGGCCAAGTTGTTTCTATCATATTCCTGTCTGGGTCTTCTGTCATTCGGTGGGGGGTTATATATGACTACTACTATAATTTTCTGTCCTCCAGTTGCTATGGTGCCTGATATGTAGTCACTGAAACCTTCACAGTTCTGAATTACCATCTCTTCGATACTCCAACCTTCTCTTAGTAGCAAAGCTACTCCACCTCCTTCTCTCCCTTTTCTTTCTTTCCTCACTACATAGTAGCCCTGTATAAACACTGCATTTGTTATAGTTTTCCTTAGCTTTGTTTCTGTGAGTGCAATTATGTCTGGGTTTTCTTCTAGCGCCCATTCTCCGAGTTCACTTGTTTTATTTGTAACCCTATCTATGTTAGTGTACATTGCCTTGAAGCTCACTTTCTTCTGTTCATTTTCTTATCCCTTTCTTGCGAGCATTCTGCTGGTGTGGGAAGCTGTTCCGTGGGTGAGAAGATCTGTGAGGTGGTTTGCAGGATCTCAGAGGATTTTGGGGTAGGGGTTTAAGGGAAGGGGGGAAAGGTAGGGTGTGGGTTAAGGAGATAGGGGGGACATGGAGGATACAGGGTGAGGGGGGAGGAGGGATAGGGAGGGTATGGCATGAAGGGAGAGGGGAGACAGGGGGAGAAAGATGTAAAGGGGGACATGATGGGAATGGGGAAGGGGTGACAGGGTCAGAATGGGGAGGGGGGAAGGGAGGGTTGGTTGGGGGCAGGTAGGGTGAGGGAAAGGGAGGGTTACTATGTAGAGGTGGGTGGTGGTGTTGCCCTCCCCTCTGGTGTTGCTGGGATGCTGGTCGTGGGTTCCCCTCTTGTCTCTAGGACTGTTGTGTTGGGGGCTGTGATTTCCTGGTTTGCTCCTCTCTCCCTGCGCTTCCTCCTTGCCTCTGCTGCCCTGGCTCTCCCCTCCTTCGTCCTGTCCCTCTGCAGGAATACTTTTTTGTATCCCTCCACATGCTGCAGACGACACACAGACGATGTGTGTGTGTACTCACCTATTTGTGCTTGCAGGATCGAGCATTGGCTCTTGGATCCCGCCTTTCCAGCCATCGATTGTTTACAGCAATGACTCCTTTCCCATTTCCCTATCATACCTAATTTTAAAATTATGAATAGAATTTGCTTCCACAACCTTTTCCCCAAGTGCATTCCATTTTTCCACTACTCTCACGCTAAAAGAAAACGTCCTAACATCTCTGTGACTCATCTGAGTTTCCAGTTTCCACACATGTCCCCTCGTTCTGTTATTATTACGTGTGAACATAATAATAACAGAACGAGGTGGAAACTGGGTGGAAACTGGAAACTCAGATGAGTCACAGAGATGTTAGGAAGTGTGTGTGTGTGTGTGTGTGTGTGTGTGTGTGTGTACTCACCTAGTTGTGTCTGCAGGATCGAGCATTGACTCTTGGATCCCGCCTTTCGAGCATCGGTTGCTTACAGCAATGACTCCTATCCCATTTCCCTATCAAACCTGGTTTTAAAATAATGAATAGTATTTGCTTCCACAACCTGTTCCTGAAGTGCATTCCATTTTCCCACTTCTCTCACGCTAAAAGAAAACTTCCTAACATCTCTGTGACTCATCTGAGTTTCAAGCTTCCATCCATGTCCCCTCGTTCTGTTACTATTCCGTGTGAACATTTCGTCTATGTCCACTCTGTCAATCCCTCTGAGTATGTTATACGTTCCTATCATGTCCCCCCTCTCCCTTCTTCTTTCTGGTGTCGTAAGGCACAGTTCCCTCAGGCGCTCCTCATACCCCATCCCTCGTAGCTCTGGGTGTGTGTGTGTGTGTGTGTGTGTGTGTGTGTGTGTGTGTGTGTGTGTGTGTGTGTGTGTGTGTGTGTGTGTGTGTGTGTGTGTGTGTGTGTGTGTGTGTGTGTGTGTGTGTGTGTGTGTGTGTGTGTGTGTGTGTGTGTGTGTGTGTGTGTGTGTGTGTGTGTGTGTGTGTGTGTGTGTACTCACCTAGTTGTACTCACCTTGTTGTGTCTGCAGGATCGAGCATTGACTCTTGGATCCCGCCTTTTGAGCATCGGTTGTTTACAGCAATGACTCCTGTCCCATTTCCCTATCATACCTGGTTTTAAAATTATGAAGAGTATTTGCTTCCACAACCTGTTCCTGAAGTGCATTCCATTTTCCCCCTACTCTCACGCTTAAAGAAAACTTCCTAACATCTCTGTGACTCATCTGAGTTTCAAGCTTCCATCCATGTCCCCTCGTTCTGTTACTAATCCGTGTGAACATTTCGTCTATGTCCATTCTGTCAATCCCTCTGAGTATTTTATACATTCCTATCATGTCCCCCCTCTCCCTTCTTCTTTCTAGTGTAGTAAGGCACAGTTCCCTCAGGCGCTCCTCATACCCCATCCCTCGTAGCTCTGGGACGAGTCTCGTTGCAAACCTCTGAACCTTTTCCAGTTTCATTATATGCTTCTTCATATAGGGACTCCATGATGAGGCGGCATACTCTAAGACTGGCCTCACGTAGGCAGTGTAAAGCACCCTAAATGCCTCCTTACTTAGGCTTCTGAATGATGTTCTAACTTTTGCCAGTGTAGAGTATGCTGCTGTCGTTATCCTATTTATATGTGCCTCAGGAGATTCTCCTAGTCCCATTTCCATAACTTTACATTTGCTCGTGTTGAATTCCAGTAGCCATTTCTCTGACCATCTCTGCAACCTGTTCAGGTCCTCTTGGAGGATCCTGCAATCCTCATCTGTCACAACTCTTCTCATCAACTTTGCGTCATCTGCAAACATCGACATGTAGGACTCTATGCCTGTAAACATGTCGTTAACATATACAAGAAATAGAATTGGTCCTAGCACCGATCCTTGTGGTATTCCACTTGTTACTGTTCGCCAGTTTGACTTCTCGCCCCTTACCGTAACTCTTTGGCTCCTTCCTGTTAGGTAGTTCCTTATCCATGCTAGGACCTTTCCCCCCACCCCCGCCTGCCTCTCGAGCTTGAAGAGCAGTCTCATGTGCGGTACTGTATCAAAGGCTTTTTGGCAGTCCAGAAATATGCTGTCTGCCCAACCATCTCTGTCCTGTCTTATCCTCGTTATTTTGCCATAGAATTCCAGAAGGTTTGTTAGGCACGATTTCCCTGTTCAGAACCCACGTTGATGTTTGTTCACAAACCTAATGTTCTCCAGGTGTGCAACCAGTCGTAGCCTAATTATTCTATCCAGTATTTTACAGGGGATGCTTGTCAGTGATACAGGTCTATAGTTAAGTGCCTCCTCCCTATCACCTTTCTTGAAGATCGGCACGACATTTGCCTTCTTCCAGCAACTGGGCAATTCTCCCGACATAAGTGACTCATTGAAGATCGTTGCCAGAGGCACGCTGAGGGCCTGCGCTGCTTCTTTTAGTATCCACGGTGATACTTTGTCTGGTCCAACTGCTTTAGTTGCATCTAAAGTTGTCAACTGTTTCATTACCTCCTCTGCTGTCACCTCTATATCTGATAGTCTTTCATCTAGGGTAACCCCTTCCAACAATGGGAGCTGCTCAGGCTCGGTAGTGAACACTCCATGGAAACTGGCATTCAGTGCCTCGCAGATTTCCTTGACACTGTCAGTATATGCCCCTTCTGTTTTCCTCAGTCTTGTCACATGGTCATTTACCGATATCTTCCTTCTTATATGGCTATGTAGTAATTTAGGTTGCTTTTTCGCTTTGACTGCAATATCATTCTCATAATTTATTTCCAACACTCGTCTTATGTTAATGTAATCATTCCTAGCTCTGTTACATTTAATCCTGTTGTCCTCTGTCCTTTGTCTTCTGTACTTCCTCCACTCCCTCCTGCTTCTCACCTTTGCTTCCTGACACTGTCTATTAAACCATAGGTTATGATATTCTCTCCTGCTTTTTCCTTTATTGTTGGAATAAATCTCTCTTCAGCCTCTTTGCATTTCAATATGACTTGGTTCATCATACCTTGCACTGTTTTTCCTCTAAGTTCTTCCTCCGACTGCACTTCTCCCAGGTAGTCCCTTATCCTTCTGTAGTCCCCTTTTCTGTAATCAAGTCTCCTTTCCCGGACCTCGTCCTTTGGTCACAATTTTAAGCTCCATCATGTAGTCAAAGACTAGGACACAATGGTCACTGGCTCCTAGTGGTATTTCATGTTCCAACTGCTCGATGTCTTCTACATTCTGGGTGAAAATGAGATCTAATAGGCTGGGCGTATCCCCTCCTCTTTCCCGAGTATCTTCTTTCACATACTGTGTTTGGAAATTCCTGTCAATAACGTCTACCAGCTTCCCTCCCCAGGTCTCCTCCCCGCCATGGGGATTCCTCGTTTCCCAATCTATCTCTCTGTGCTTTAGGTCCCCCATGACCTAAAGTGTGTGTGTGTGAGTGTGTGTGTGTGTGTACTCACCTAGTTGTACTCACCTAGTTGTGCTTGCGGGGGTTGAGCTCTGGCTCTTTGGTCTCGCCTCTCAACCGTCAATCAACAGGTGTACAGGTTCTTGTGCCTATTGGGCTCAATCATATCTTCACTTGAAACTGTGTATGGAGTCAGCCTCCACCAGTTCACTTTCTAATGCATTCCATTTGTCAACCACTCTGACACTAAAAAAGTTCTTTCTAAGTGTGTATGTGTGTGTGTGTGTGTGTGTGTGTGTGTGTGTGTGTGTGTGTGTGTGTACTCACCTATTTGTGCTTGCAGGATCGATCATTGACTCTTGGATCCCGCCTAATTGACCCTCGGATCCCGTGTACTCACCTAGTTGTACTCACCTAGTTATGCTTGCGGGGGTTGAGCTCTGGCTCTTTGGTCCCGCCTCTCAACCATCAATCAACAGGTGTACAGATTCCTGAGCCTATTGGGCTCTATCATACCTACACTTGAAACTGTGTATGGAGTCAGCCTCCACCACATCACTTCCTAATGCATTCCATTTGTCAACCACTCTGACACTAAAAAAGTTCTTTCTAATATCTCTGTGGCTCATTTGGGCGCTCAGTTTCCACCTGTGTCCCCTTGTGCGTGTTCCCCTTGTGTTAAATAGCCTGTCTTTATCTACCCTATCAATTCCCTTGAGAATCTTGAATGTGGTGATCATGTCCCCCCTAACTCTTCTGTCTTCCAGCGAAGTGAGGTTTAATTCCCGTAGTCTCTCCTCGTAGCTCATACCTCTCAGCTCGGGTACTAGTCTGGTGGCAAATCTTTGAACCTTTTTTAGTTTAGTCTTATCCTTGACTAGATATGGACTCCATGCTGGGGCTGCATACTCCAGGATTGGCCTGACATATGTGGTATACAAAGTTCTGAATGATTCTTTACACAAATTTCTGAATGCCGTTCGTATGTTGGCCAGCCTGGCATATGCCGCTGATGTTTTCCTCTTGATATGTGCTGCAGGAGACAGGTCTGGCGTGATATCAACTCCCAAGTCTTTTTCTTTCTCTGACTCCTGAAGAATTTCCTCTCCCAGATAATACCTTGTATTTGGCCTCCTGCTCCCTGCACCTATCTTCATTATATTACATTTGGTTGGGTTAAAATTCTAAAAACCACTTGTTCGACCATTCCTGCAGTTTGTCTAGGTCTTCTTGAAGCCTCAAACAGTCCTCTTCTGTCTTAATCCTTCTCATAATTTTGGCATCGTCCGCAAACATTGAGAGAAATGAATCTATACCCTCCGGGATATCATTTACATATATCAGAAACAAGATAGGACCGAGTACAGAGCCCTGTGGGACTCCACTGGTGACTTCACGCCAATCGGAGGTCTCACCCCTCACCGTAACTCTCTGCTTCCTATTGCTTAGGTACTCTCTTATCCACTGGAGCACCTTACCAGCTACACCTGCCTGTCTCTCCAGCTTACGTACCAGCCTCTTATGCGGTACTGTGTCAAAGGCTTTCCGACAATCCAAGAAAATGCAGTCTGCCCAGCCCCCTCTTTCTTGCTTAATCTGTGTTACCTGGTCATAGAATTCTATTAAGCCAGTCAGGCAACATTTACCCTCCCTGAACCCATGTTGTCAATTTGTCACGAAGTCCCTTCTCTCTAGATGTGCTACCAGGTTTTTTCTCACGATCTTCTCCATCACCTTGCATGGTATACAAGTTAAGGACACTGGCCTGTAGTTCAGTGCCTCTTGCCTGTCGCCCTCTTTGTATATTAGGACCACATTCGCCGTCTTCCATATTTCTGGTAGGTCTCCCGTCTCCAGTGACCTACTATACACTATGGAGAGTGGCTAGCAAAGTGCCTCTGCACACTCTTTCAGTACCTATGGCGAGATCCCGTCTGGACCAACAGCCTTTCTAACATCCAAGTCCACCACATGTCTCTTGACCTCCTCTCTTGTAATTTCAAACTCTTCCAAGGCCGCCTGGTTTACTTCCCTTTCTCCTAGCACAGTGACCTCACCTTGTTTTGTTGTGAAGATCTCTTGGAACCTCTTGTTGAGTTCATCACACACCTCTTTGTCATTCTATGCATACATGTCCTTACCTGTTCTAATTTTCACTACCTGTTCATTCACTGTTGTTTTCCTTCTGTTGTGACTGTGGAGCAGCTTTGGTTCGGTCTTGGCTTTGTTTGCTATATCATTTTCATAACTTTTCTCTGCTTCTCTTCTCACCCTGACATACTCATTCCTGGTTCTCTTGTATCTCTCTCTGCTTTCTGGTGTTCTGTTATTCCGGAAGTTCCTCCACGCCCTTTTGTTCAGTTTCTTTGCTTCCATACATGCTCTATTATACCATAGATTCTTCTTTTGCTTCTCGGATTTTTCCTTTTGGGCCGGGATGTATCTGCTTACTGCCTCCTGACACTTTTCGGAGACATAGTCCATCATATCTTGTACAGACTTTGCTCTGAGGTCTGTGTCCTACGGTATTTCCCTTAGGAAGCTTCTCATCTCCTCATAATTTCCCTTTCGGTATGCCAGCCTTTTGTTTCCTAGTTCTTTTTTGGGGGGGATAATTCCTAGCTCTACCAAGTACTCAAAGTTCAATACACTGTGATCACTCATTCCCAAGGGCGCTTTCATCTTGACTTCCCTTATATCCCACTCATTTAGGGTAAATATCAGATCAAGCATTGCTGGTTCATCCTCTCCTCTCATTCTTGTTGGATCCTTGATGTGCTGGCTTACAAAGTTGCTTGTTGCCATGTCCAGCAGCTTAGCTCTCCATGTTTCTGGTCCTCCATGCGGGTCTCTGTTCTCCCAATCTATCTTCCCATGCTTGAAGTCTCCCATGATTAGTAGGCCAGATTCATTCCTGCTAGCAACAGAAGCTGCTCTCTCCATTATGTTAATGGTGGCCATATTGTTTCTATCGTATTCCTGTCTGGGTCTTCTGTCATTTGGTGGCGGATTATATATGACTACGACTATAATTTTTTGCCCTCCAGTTGTTATTGTTCCTATTATGTAGTCACTGAAACCTTCACATCCCTGAACAACCAACTTCTCAAAATCCCAGCCTTTTCTTACCAGCAGAGCTACACCACACCTTTTCTTACCACCCAGCTACACCATGCTTTTGATAACAAAACAATTACAGCAATCAACGCAAAGAAAGGTAGTGTGCATTTCAATAAACTTCAAGGCGACTATGGCTTAGGATATGCCTACGGCAATGTTAAGACGCATAAACCAGGTAACCCACTACGCCCTATAATCAGCCAAATACCAACCCCAACTTATCACCTGGCAAAGAAACTCAATGAACTCCTAACTCCATACACTCCAAGTAAGTTTAGTCTACAATCATCAGCAGATTTCCTAGAATTGATCAAATCTACCCAGCCCGATGGAATCATCGCTTCCCTGGACGTTGAATCCCTTTTTACCAACGTCCCAGTCGACACAACCATAGGAATGATACTGGACAGAGTATACAGAGACGAGAGCACCCCCAAATTAGACATACCTGAGCCACACTTGAAAAGTCTTCTCGAAGCATGTACAAAGGAAGCCCCTTTCATCAGTCCACAAGGAGACATGTATTTACAAATAGACGGAGTAGCAATGGGCTCCCCCTTAGGAGTTTTATTTGCTAATTTTTATATGGGAACCATCGAAGATAGGGTCTTCAGTAGCAGACAAAAACCAACTGTATACTGCCGTTATGTAGATGACATATTCGTAATAGTAAAAGACTCAGATGAACTAATTGACCTAAAAAGACACCTAGAGAGAGAGTCAGTACTCCGATTTACACATGAAAATAGTGAAAATAACAGTCTGCCATTCTTGGATGTACTAATAACAAAAACAGGAACCTCTTTAAGCACCAACGTATATACCAAGCCCACCAACATAGGATTATGCCTGAACGGTAGAAGTGAGTGCCCCCAAAGATACAAAGCCAGTGTTCTCAATGCTTATATTCGTCGAGCGCTTACCCACTGCTCTGAATGGAGCAACGTGAGTAGAGAGTTTGAAAGAGTAACTCAGGTATTGGTGAACAACGGATATAGCAACGCGGAAATAAACGCTGCTATAAGAAGACACTTGGACCGTTGGTATAATTCAGAACCTAGAACAGAAACCACAACACCCCCAATATAATTATATTACAAATCAACCATGCACAGTGAACATATAAAAGAGGAAAGAATAATGAAAGAAATAATCCGTAAAGGAGTAAAAAGCACTACTCCTAACCAAAACATAAACCTGATAATATTCTACAAAACCAAGAAGACTTCCGAACTCTTTATCAAAAACAGCCCGAAGCCGACGGAGAACCCTCTACAGCGGTCAAGCGTTGTATACATGTACACTTGCCCCCACGAAGGATGTAACCTTCAATGTAAGTACATAGGTATGACGTCGACCAAGCTGACGAGGCGTTTGACATGCCATCTTCAATCTGGTGCCCCTAGGAATCACATGAGACAAGCCCATGACATTACTCTAACAAGAGAAATGTTGAACAAGAATACTTGCATAATAGACAAAACCCAAGATTCAAGAAGATTACAAATTCTTGAGGCAATTCACATAAGAATAGAGCGACCTACCATGAACACCCAAATCACGGAACTATTTACTCTACCCACCATGAGAGTAAGGACAAGACAAGAACATATCGATGCCAACACAGAAGACAATGTCCAACATAACAGGCCAATTACACTGGATTAATCTTTGTGTTTAGATAGGAGATGCCTCGTATGGGCCAATAAGCCTTCTGCAGCCCCTATGTTTATCCCTTATGTATCCCCCCATGTTTTTCACCTTCATTGTATTATCACCTGACCTAATGCGGGTATAAAATCAACTAGTATTGTAAGATCTGTTCACTTGAGAATGAACCATGGAGGTTCGAAACGTCGTGCAAATTATACAAATAAGTGTAATACACTCTATAGTAAATCACTTCTTTTCTTCACCTTAAAAGTACGAAAATGAGTTTTGGAGAACTCCTATTCCAATTAAGCCCTGATGCTAAGAAAATAGTTAGAGGGATAGAAGCCCTAAACCAGAAAATAATAATATAAATATATATATATATATATATATATATATATATATATATATATATATATATATATATATATATATATATATATATATCTATATATATATATATATATATATATATATATATATATATATATATATATGTATATCTATATATATATATATATATATATATATATATATATATATATATATATATATATATATATATATATATATATATATATATATATATATATATATATATATATATATATATAGATATGAAAACTCACACCCCAGAAGTGACTCGAACCCATACTCCCAGAAGCAACGCAACTGGTAACTACAGGGCGCCTTAATCCGCTTGACCATCACAGCCGTCAAAAGGAAGTGATAGCCGAGGCTATTTGAGCCACTTCCCCGACGGCAACTCGGATGGTAATCTTGGGCATAGCATTTCACCAAATCACCTCATTCTTTGGGGCACACGTGAGGAACACAAATGCGAACAAGCCTGAATGGTCCCCAGGACTATATGCGAATGAAAACTCACACCCCAGAAGTGACTCGAACCCATACTCCCAGAAGCAACGCAACTGGTAACTACAGGGCGCCTTAATCCGCTTGACCATCACGGCCGTCAAAAGGAAGTGATAGCCGAGGCTATTTGAGCCACTTCCCCGACGGCAACTCGGATGGTAATCTTGGGCATAGCATTTCACCAAATCACCTCATTCTTTGGGGCACACGTGAGGAACACAAATGCGAACAAGCCTGAATGGTCCCCAGGACTATATGCGAATGAAAACTCACACCCCAGAAGTGACTCGAACCCATACTCCCAGAAGCAACGCAACTGGTAACTACAGGGCGCCTTAATCCGCTTGACCATCACGGCCGTCAAAAGGAAGTGATAGCCGAGGCTATTTGAGCCACTTCCCCGACGGCAACTCGGATGGTAATCTTGGGCATAGCATTTCACCAAATCACCTCATTCTTTGGGGCACACGTGATATATATGATATATATATATATTTTATTAAATATGACCGAAAAAGTAAGATTAATAATTCTAACACGAATTTTCTCAATCTTTCGTACATTATGCTTCACTGTTGGAGGTAAATCAAAAATCACTTCTCCAAAATTCATTTTTATTTCTAGTCTGACGCGACACGGGCGCGTTTCGTAAAACTTATTACATTTTCAAAGACTTCACAAATACACAACTGATTAGAACTTGCATTTCCCTGATTTTATATCTACTTTTGAGTGAGGTGGGAAGGGTGATGTGGCATTACATTTGAGTGAGGTGGGAAGGATGATGTGGCATTAGAGGATATTAATAGGGTATTAAAAGTATCAACACAAGACAGAACACGAAACAATGGATATTGAATAGAAGTGTTTGTAGAAAGCCTATTGGTCCATATTTCTTGATGCTTCTATATTGGAGCGGAGTCTTGAGGTGGGTAGAATATAGTTGTGCAATAATTGGCTGTTGATTGCTGGTGTTGACTTCTTGATGTGTAGTGCCTCGCAAACGTCAAGCCGCCTGCTATCGCTGTATCTATCGATGATTTCTGTGTTGTTTACTAGGATTTCTCTGGCGATGGTTTGGTTATGGGAAGAGATTATATGTTCCTTAATGGAGCCCTGTTGTTTATGCATCGTTAAACGCCTAGAAAGAGATGTTGTTGTCTTGCCTATATACTGGGTTTTTTGGAGCTTACAGTCCCCAAGTGGGCATTTGAAGGCATAGACGACGTTAGTCTCTTTTAAAGCGTTCTGTTTCGTGTCTGGAGAGTTTCTCATGAGTAGGCTGGCCGTTTTTCTGGTTTTATAGTAAATCGTCAGTTGTATCCTCTGATTTTTGTCTGTAGGGATAACGTTTCTATTAACAATATCTTTCAGGACCCTTTCCTCTGTTTTATGAGCTGTGGAAAAGAAGTTCCTGTAAAATAGTCTAATAGGGGGTATAGGTGTTGTGTTAGTTGTCTCTTCAGAGGTTGCATGGCTTTTCACTTTCCTTCTTATGATGTCTTCGATGAAACCATTGGAGAAGCCGTTATTGACTAGAACCTGCCTTACCCTACAGAGTTCTTCGTCGACTTGCTTCCATTCTGAGCTGTGGCTGAGAGCACGGTCGACGTATGCGTTAACAACACTCCTCTTGTACCTGTCTGGGCAGTCGCTGTTGGCATTTAGGCACATTCCTATGTTTGTTTCCTTTGTGTAGACTGCAGTGTGGAAACCTCCGCCCTTTTCCATGACTGTTACATCTAGAAAAGGCAGCTTCCCATCCTTTTCCGTCTCGTAAGTGAAACGCAGCACGGAACTCTGCTCAAATGCCTCCTTCAGCTCCTGCAGATGTCTGACATCAGGTACCTGTGTAAAAATGTCGTCAACATACCTGCAGTATATGGCCGGTTTCAAGTTCATGTCGACTAAGACTTTTTGCTCGATGGTACCCATGTAGAAGTTTGCAAACAGGACACCTAGGGGAGAACCCATAGCGACCCCATCTACTTGCTTATACATATGCCCATCCGGGCTCAAGAAGGGTGCCTCTTTAGTACAAGCTTGGAGTAGTTTCCTCAGAATACTTTCTTCAGGCTGAGACTTCAGGCTGAAGGCGCAAGGAACATAAGGAGTCAGCAGGCCGTTGAGTCGCTTTGCCAATCTGTACGTGGGTGTGGGTATCTGGCTAATGATTGGCCGAAGTGGGTTTCCAGGCTTGTGCGTCTTGACATTTCCTCTTGACATGCCAGAAAGTATTCTGAGGAAACTACTCCAAGCTTGTACTAAAGAGGCACCCTTCTTGAGCCCGGATGGGCATATGTATAAGCAAGTAGATGGGGTCGCTATGGGTTCTCCCCTAGGTGTCCTGTTTGCAAACTTCTACATGGGTACCATCGAGCAAAAAGTCTTAGTCGACATGAACTTGAAACCGGCCATATACTGCAGGTATGTTGACGACATTTTTACACAGGTACCTGATGTCAGACATCTGCAGGAGCTGAAGGAGGCATTTGAGCAGAGTTCCGTGCTGCGTTTCACTTACGAGACGGAAAAGGATGGGAAGCTGCCTTTTCTAGATGTAACAGTCATGGAAAAGGGCGGAGGTTTCCACACTGCAGTCTACACAAAGGAAACAAACATAGGAATGTGCCTAAATGCCAACAGCGACTGCCCTGACAGGTACAAGAGGAGTGTTGTTAACGCATACGTCGACCGTGCTCTCAGCCACAGCTCAGAATGGAAGCAAGTCGACGAAGAACTCTGTAGGGTAAGGCAGGTTCTAGTCAATAACGGCTTCTCCAATGGTTTCATCGAAGACATCATAAGAAGGAAAGTGAAAAGCCATGCAACCTCTGAAGAGACAACTAACACAACACCTATACCCCCTATTAGACTATTTTACAGGAACTTCTTTTCCACAGCTCATAAAACAGAGGAAAGGGTCCTGAAAGATATTGTTAATAGAAACGTTATCCCTACAGACAAAAATCAGAGGATACAACTGACGATTTACTATAAAACCAGAAAAACGGCCAGCCTACTCATAAGAAACTCTCCAGACACGAAACAGAACGCTTTAAAAGAGACTAACGTCGTCTATGCCTTCAAATGCCCACTTGGGGACTGTAAGCTCCAAAAAACCCAGTATATAGGCAAGACAACAACATCTCTTTCTAGGCGTTTAACGATGCATAAACAACAGGGCTCCATTAAGGAACATATAATCTCTTCCCATAACCAAACCATCGCCAGAGAAATCCTAGTAAACAACACAGAAATCATCGATAGATACAGCGATAGCAGGCGGCTTGACGTTTGCGAGGCACTACACATCAAGAAGTCAACACCAGCAATCAACAGCCAATTATTGCACAACTATATTCTACCCACCTCAAGACTCCGCTCCAATATAGAAGCATCAAGAAATATGGACCAATAGGCTTTCTACAAACACTTCTATTCAATATCCATTGTTTCGTGTTCTGTCTTGTGTTGATACTTTTAATACCCTATTAATATCCTCTAATGCCACATCATCCTTCCCACCTCACTCAAATGTAATGCCACATCACCCTTCCCACCTCACTCAAAAGTAGATATAAAATCAGGGAAATGCAAGTTCTAATCAGTTGTGTATTTGTGAAGTCTTTGAAAATGTAATAAGTTTTACGAAACGCGCCCGTGTCGCGTCAGACTAGAAATAAAAATGAATTTTGGAGAAGTGATTTTTGATTTACCTCCAACAGTGAAGCATAATGTACGAAAGATTGAGAAAATGTTTAGAGGTTTGAAAATTCGTGTTAGAATTATTAATCTTACTTTTTCGGTCATATTTAATAAAATATGTCTACAGGAAAGACTGCTACCAAAATATACTAATATATATATATATATATATATATATATATATATACTGCCTTACTTTTTCGGCTGCGCTCTATATATATATATATATATATATATATATATATATATATATATATATATATATATATATATATATATATATTAATAGGGTATTAAAAGTATCAACACAAGACAGAACACGAAACAATGGATATTGAATAGAAGTGTTTGTAGAAAGCCTATTGGTCCATATTTCTTGATGCTTCTATATTGGAGCGGAGTCTTGAGGTGGGTAGAATATAGTTGTGCAATAATTGGCTGTTGATTGCTGGTGTTGACTTCTTGATGTGTAGTGCCTCGCAAACGTCGAGCCGCCTGCTATCGCTGTATCTATCGATGATTTCTGTGTTGTTTACTAGGATTTCTCTGGCGATGGTTTGGTTATGGGAAGAGATTATATGTTCCTTAATGGAGCCCTGTTGTTTATGCATCGTTAAACGCCTAGAAAGAGATGTTGTTGTCTTGCCTATATACTGGGTTTTTTGGAGCTTACAGTCCCCAAGTGGGCATTTGAAGGCATAGACGACGTTAGTCTCTTTTAAAGCGTTCTGTTTCGTGTCTGGAGAGTTTCTCATGAGTAGGCTGGCCGTTTTTCTATATATATATATATATATATATATATATATATATATATATATATATATATATATATATATATATATATATATATAAATATATATATATATATATATATATATATATATATATATATATATATATATATATATATATATACTGCCTTACTTTTTCGCCTGCTCTCTCTATATATATATATATATATATATATATATATATTATATATATATATATATATATATATATATATATATATATATATATATATATATATATATATATATATATATATATATATATATATATATATATATATATATATATATATATATATATATATATATATATATATATATATATATATATATATATATATATATATATATATATATATTGTGTGACGAGTGTGCGGGACTGAAGTGGCACCCGCCCGCATAATGTCTCGGGTGCGCTGCAGGAGGTGGTGCTTTCTTGCGGTTTCCAGGATGCTTCTGTGCTCTGTGGGGCGAGTTATCCTTTACTTTTGCTGTGCGTGGGGCGCGTTCGAGGATTGATCGGGTGTATGTTACTGATGGGGGGTGTTCTGTGTTTGCTTTCCACACTGTTCCGATTGCATTCTCGGACCATAGTTTAGTAGTGGTCGGGGTTGGTGTGCCCAGTCAGGTGCGGGTCGGTGCGGGGTGGTGGAAGCTGAATTGTGGGTTGCTGCGTTGTCCGCGGGTTTGTGACCAGTTTCGAGTATGGTGGGTCGGGGTTCTGGCCCGGCGTTCTGAGTTTCCTTCTGTTTTGGAGTGGTGTAAGGTGCAGTGTCGGTTGTTTTTTTCGGGTGGTTGCCAAACGTGAGGCTGCTGAGAGGTTTGGGTTATTGCGGTTGTTACAGGCGAGGCTTTCGCGGTTGTACGTGCGGTACAATGCAGGGATTGACTGTTTTGGGGAGATTGCGGAGTGCAAGGTGCATATTTGTGGTCTGCGTGAGGAGCCAGATGGGTCCGATGGGTCCGAAACAATGTGTTGCATTATGTTCGGCAGGAGTTGGCTGCGCTCTATGAGGAGGTGGATGGGGACGCCGCGATTGCGGATGATTTTTTGAGTGGGTGCGTTCCAGGTTTGTCTGCTGAGGATTGTGTTGGTTTGGTGGCAGATGTTTCGTTGAGGGAACTTTTCGATGTGGTCAGGTCGTTTCGTTCTGGGAAGGTGCCGGGCTCGGATAGTCTTCCTGTTGAGTTTTATGTTGCCTTTTGGGATGTGTTAGGGGGAGTTCTTTTGGAGGTGGTCCGGGCTTGCCTTCGGGGGTGCGCTTTGCCTGTGTCTCAGTGTGTTGGGATTGTGCGGTTACTCCCGAAGCCGGGCGATTTGCCAATCTTCTCGAACTGGAGGCCCATTACGTTGTTGAATGTGGACTATAAGGTCCTGTCAAAGGTTTTGGCTGGTCGGTGTCGCCGTGTTGTTGTGTCTGTTGTTTCTGTGGAACAGTTTTGTGGTGTTCCGGGCCGTTCGTTACTGCAGTGCAAAGCGTTGTTTCGGGATGTGCTTATGTATGTGTCGGGCTCTCGCTCGTCGGCGGCGATGCTCTGCCTGGATTGGTCAAAGGCTTTCTACCGTGTGTCTTTAGCCTTTATTTTTCGTGTGTTAGAGTGGCTTGGGTTTCCGCTTTTGTTTGTTAGTTGGGTGCGTATGTTATACGCTCGGTGTTGCAGCCGGGTATGCATTAATGGGTTCTTGAGTGCTCCTTTCCCTGTGCGCCGTTCGGTACGGCAGGGTTGTCCGCTTTCTATGCTCCTCTATGTGCTCTTTCAGGAGCCTTTTTTTCGGGTGGTCAAGGCATGTGCGTTGATCCGCCCTCCCCGGCTGCCGTCTGGTCTTCGGTTGCCCATCTGCGGTTATGCAGATGATACCGTCCTGTTTGTGGCCTCGGAGGGTTCTGTTGGGGCGGTCCAGGCCATGGTTGAGAGGTTTGAGTTGGCCACTGGGGCCCTAGTTAATCGTGCCAAGTCCGGACTTCTGGGTATCGGTGGGTGGTCCTCTCGCCTTGTGTGGGAGGGGTCTTGGTTTCCGGTGGTCACCTCTCTTCGTGTTCTGGGGATCACCTGGTTCGCTTCTTACGAACGCTCTTTGGACTATAATTGGGGTGCGGTTTCGCGTAGTGTTGGTGTTGCGGTTGGGTTGTTGGCTGCGCGCCCATTGACGATTTATCAGCGGGCGTTGCTGGTTACTTGTAAGGTTTTGTCACGTGTTTGGTTCATGGCTCAGTGTTTTCCCCTGGATCGCCGGCTGGCTCTGGGGTTGGAACGTCAGGTTTATAGGTACGTGTGGTGTGGACGTTACCACCCGGTTCGTCGCTCGACGTTGGTATTAGCTGTGTGGGAGGGTGGGGTTGGTATTCCGGATGTGTTTACCAGAGCCCGGACGCTGTTCTGGGTCTCGTTGCGTCAGGGATTGGCGATGCGTGTGGGGCTCAATGCTTTGTGTGTTTATTATTGTTCAGTTAGGTTTAGTTTTTTGGTGGATTTCGGTGGTTGTCGGGAGGTGGCCTTCTGTACCCCACCTGTTTACTCTTGGGCGGTGGATATTCTCTGGGGTGTCTTCCGTTTTATGTCTCTTTCGGTTAAAGCGATTTATTGGATTTTGTTTCATCGTGTTTGGCCACGGGTGGAGGCTTTATTCCCATGTTGGGATTGGGGGGAAAGGTGGGCGGCGTTGGGAACGCGGTTTTTGGCGCCGCAGCAACGGGAGTTGTTGTTTTGCATGTTACATTTGTCGTTAGCGACAAATGAACGGTTGTGCATGCTGGGTTTGCGCGCCTCTGCCGCGTGTGTCCACTGTGGGTTGCCCGAGACTCAGTTGCATGTTTTCTATTTTTGTGAGCGGTTGAGTGGTTTGCTTGATTGGTTTCGGGATCTGTTGGCCGTGGTTTGTGGGCCAGGGTAGAGGAGTGGGTTTTTGCAGCTTTTGTTTTTGTCTTTTCCGCAGGGCTCTTGCCGGGTGCGGAATACGTTATGTCTTCTTATGGCTAGCTATGTGTTTTGTGTGTGGGTTGGTCGGAGGGAGGGTTATGTGGTTGATAGGGTTTTGGGGTTTTTGAGAGGCCGCTTGCGGTACACCTGGTGGTGGCTGCAGCGTGCTTTTCCGGGGGATTTTTGAGGTTGGTTTACTGATGCGTATGTTCGTGGGGATGCTTTTGGGTGACTGGGTTGAGTGGGTGGGTCTTGTTCCGGTTCGTCTTCGGTCCCCGGCCCTCCGGTGGGCCTCTTCGGCGGAGGTTAGGCTGGGTGTGTGTGTGGTTGTTTCGTTTCTGTTGTGTTTGCTCCTGTGGTTGTGTGTTTTGGTTTGGTGTGTTTGTGCGTGGGCGTGGCTTTTATTCTTTCCCTGGTTCCTGCATGTGCCTTTTTGTTTGCTCTGTTAGTTGTGTGCTTTGTGCCTTTTTGTTTGCCCTGTGTTAGTTGTGTGCTTTGTGCCTTTTTGTTTGCCCTGTGTTAGTTGTGTGCTTTGTGCTTTTTTTGTGCCTTTTATGTTATTTATGGTATGTGTACTTGTTTGCTCCTCTATTTCTGGAGCATGCCTCATATGTATTTTGTGTTACTCTGTTTGGGGTTTGGGGTTATGCTTTATTCTCCTCGCCTTTTGATTATCGGGGTGTTTTGTATTACTGTCCCTGTGTTATGTGTGTGTGTGTGTTTTTTTTTTTGTCATTATCTAATGTTCTTTGTCTCTTTCATGTGCTATGTTTTTGCTTTATGCTGATTGTGTATTGTTTATGTATTGTTGTTCTATTCTTTCTTTGATTTGTGTTTGTCTTATGATTTTGTGTTCTGATTTGTATTCTGTTTTTTATATAAATAAAAAAAACTTGGGTGGTGGGTGGTAGGTGTTGCCCACTTCTGCTAGGCTTACGACCTGTTCCCCAACACACCCATGTGTTGTAGTAGGTAGTAATCGTATCAACGAGATCTCTGGAGAAGGCTTGTACATTCGTTATTGTGTAATCTTGATACCATTTTGATATACAGTTAATAAAGTGGTCATGCAAGCCATATGGAATATTCATTTTCCGTCTCTGATGTCTATTAGGTACATCACACTGTACCTCATAGGAAGCAGAAACTGCATAGTGATCACTAACTAAGTGATTTACCAACGAACATTCCATCCTATCTTGCACAAGGTTTCTACCCTTTACATAATTAAGTCTGGCTCCCAATAAATGGGTTTGGGTATCCGTAGTATACACGGTTAATCTGTTGTCATAAACATATTTGATAAATTTGCATCCATTATCGTTGTTAGTAATGTCTCCCAGCGTAATATTTCTAGCATTAAAACCTCCCATGTATATTGTCCCATGATTGTCTAGATCTGGGAGCAATGCTACATTGAGTTTCTGGCTTCTGGCATATACGTTGAAGAATGAAAAGTAGCTTGCTGTAGTTTGTACATGAAAGTGATGGTACTGTGTGTGTACATTGTGTGATCTTGTGAGCACGTCCTTACCCTACCTCAAGGTAAGGTAAGGACGTGCTCACAAGAATGTGCGGTAAATCACTTCTGGCGTATATTAATAGACCTGTGGCGTTACTATTGTTATAGGACGCATACCCTCTGATCTTTGGTGGGGTTTTGTTTATCATATTGGACGTGTGGGGCTCCTGTAAAGCAATTGTATCTATGTTGTTACTGGTAACATATGCAATTAGGTCATTCAGTCTTTTGTTGATGCTATGAATGTTCCAACTGAGAAATCTAATGGTTCTTGTGTCAACAGCAGCCATCGTCTTGCTGTTGTTCCTCCCTGGGACTGGTGGTCCCATTGTTGTCCTTGTCCCACTTATACAATGTGTCAATAAGTGACTCTATGACGTAAAGAGCTACACCAACCTGGCGTTTGGTGTCGTCAGGAACTTCTGGTGACATCATCAGTTTCTTGATCACTGAGCTACTCGGGATGGTCCGCGAGTGAATGTTATCTGTAATTCGTATGGCATAATTACTGTCACTCAGGATATTATCTTTTTCATTCTTGTACTTGGCTTGAGCGCGTTCGTTAAGGTCATGAATCATTTTAAAGTATGCTAATGCAGATCGACTTCCTCTTCCAGTTAGAGTTTCTGTGTCACTAACACTGCTGTCATCCCTGAGTTGACTGACGACGTCACTGCCACCGCCTCCGTTGTCGCTCTCATCTCTGCTGTCGCCGCTGCCGCCGCCGCTGCTGCCGCCGCCGCTGCCGCCACCACCACCACAGGAACCTTTACCAGCGCGGGCTACGGCTGTGACACAGCAGCATGGAGGCTGCTGTATTTCTTGTGGAGGAGCCCGACATAGCGTCTGTATAATTTAAGTCAGTTTTGCTACCTGTGCTTGCAAGGTTGCCAACTGTCCTTCAACTGTTGTCTCAGGCTGTTGTGTGTTGTCAGGGGCGTTGCTGGTACTGTCACCACTATGGGATGGGTCAACAGTACTTGAGCCGGCATCAATAGACACTTGTTGTGTCTCGGGCACTTGCTTCCTTGTGCCAAGGGAGGCTGGCTGTTTGGTACAGTCTGAGTGCCAGATGGTGACTCCTTCCGTACCACAACTGAAACATTTTAGCGGCGGTTTAGATGGAGCCACAGATTATGGTTGTTGCCCTGCTTCTGTTGCAGTGTTCTGTTGCTCCTATTCCTTCTTTCTCTGGTCTCTGGTCTTCTTATACTGACAGTCCTTCAGTGCATGAGGACCGGAACAGAGAGCACACTTGGATGTGGGGCACCAGCAGTGCTTAGCTATGTGGCCACTGCCACAGCACTCGTAACACTCCACAGGGCTCGACACCCACACCCTGAACGTGCTGGGGCGCGCATACAACCCACCAAACCAATACTGGTCAGGTGGCGGATCAGGCTTTTTCCAGACTATGACTATTTGTTCAGTAGGCTTACCATTCTTGGTCAATCTTCGTGCTCTGTGTACCCCATCTAATTCATAGGCCCACTCTAGTGGATATCCGTGACTGTACCTGTAGACTAGGTATTCATTCATTTTCTTGTTCCGTGTTGGATTATCTTGAGGGGAGAGCTTTACATCACCTATTTTTCCTTGTAAAAGAGCCTCCACAACCTCCTGCTTCTCTCTTGAAACATACACATATGGGGAGTTGACATGTAGACGTAGCACGCCTGCAGAGCCAGGTGGGTACACCACGCTCAGTTTCTTACTACAGGTAATGAGGGAGAAGGTAGCCAACCTGCAGGATGAACTAATTGAGGCAAGGGAGGAGATTAAAAGCCTGAAAGAGAATCCCACAATATCTGACATGATCCTGCCTTCAGGAAGATGGTAATGTATTTATATAAGGGACTTCTACAATAAATTTTTCATTTGCAGACATACTTAGAAAGACCCCGGAAGTTGTCTCTGCTGTACAGGAAATTGTCATGAAAGTTGCTACTTTTCAGGAAGCAGCAAGATGCACTAGCTGACTGATAGAGAGGAAAAGAGCAGTAGGTGTAGTAGGTATTAACGAGCAAATAGGGGCCCCTCCAAGGGTGAGGAGAGATATGGACAAAGCCATAGTCAAAGAGATCCTTGAAGGAGTATAGATGGAGAGGGAAGAACTGAATATAGAAAAGGTTTTCAGGCTTGGCCGGTAAAACAAGAACAAAGATCGATTGATAAAAGTGATTTTCAAAAGCAAGAACACAAAAGAGGAAATTTTAGCAAAGAAGAGCAGCCTACTCAATGTACTGAAGTTCAAGAAGGTATTCATGCAGGGGGATATGACCAGGGAGGAGAGACAGAGGGCAGCACCAGCAAGGAAGGAGCGCAAGGAGAGGGAAAGGAATCAGGGAACCACAACCCAGAACCCTACGATTCCAGAAGGGAGTGGGGAACCCTCCACAGGCAATTCAACAGCCCCAGTGGGAGGAGGGTCACGCCCATCTCCCACCTAATAGAAGCCCTACCTGCCCTTGCCCCTACACTCCTCCACCACCCTAAGCCCTCCCTTCTCCCCCAGCCCCTATCCACTCCCTCCTCCCCTACCCCCCCCCCTAAGCCCTCAGGAGGGGGGGGGGTGTAGGTTGGCGTTCAATCCCCGACCGTCTAAGTGGTTGGGCAGCATTCCTTTCCCCCTGTCCCATCCTAAAACCTTATCCTGACCTCTTCCCAGTGCTATATAGTCGTAATGGCTTGGCGCTTTCCCCTGATAGTTCTATTTCCTTCCCTTCTCCCCCACCCCAAGCCCTTCTTTCTCCCCCCACCCCACCAAGCCCTCCCACCCCCCATTCCACCCCACACCCCCCTCTTCTCCCCATCCCCCAAAGCCCTCCCTTCTCCCCCACCCTTCCAAGCCCTCTCTTTGCCCTTACCCTCTCCAAACCAGATCCTCCTAGCCCCCCCCCCACAACCCAGGTACCCCTCACTCTCAGCTCCTCTCACGATCCAGGCCCCCCCCCCTTCCCCCTCCCCATCCCAGACCCTCCATGATTACCTACTCCAGTGGAAGCAACAGAAACTGTGGATGGACAGAATAGAATCAGCCTCAAGGTGATGTACATGAACATAGATGAGATCTCAAGCAAGGCGACTGAATTTAGGGAAAGAGCACAAAAAGTAAACCCAGATGTAATTGGAATCACGGAAACAAAACTCTCAAGAATCATAAAAAATTAAGTGTTCCCCCAGGATTACACAGTAATAAGTAAAGAGAGGGAGAGTAGTGGGAGAAGGCAGAGTGGCCCAACTCATGAGAAAGGAATGGAGTTTCAAGGAGATGGTTATCCCAGGCTGTGAAGGGTTTAGATACCAACTCAATTAAGGATTAATCAACCAATTACTCCATGGGATAACTGGGATCTATCAGTTGATTTTGTAAATGCGCCCAAGAAAGATAGTGTGCACTCTACATTATTAAAACAGTTAACACTGAAAAGCATCACTGAAAGTACTCAGAATATGGGTAACGATGTGTATCAGTACTATACCGACGGCTCTGTAGAAGAAGGTGGACGATGTACCGGATGTGCATGCAATATATTTGAACAATCATCTCTCGTACATACAAAAATGAAGCGCGTCAATGACTGGGCAAGTACAACTCAAACCGAACTTGCAGGCATATACCTTGCCACTGAATTTTTAAAAGACAAAGGCTGTGGACATATACTGTGACTCGCAGAGTGCACTCCTGGCATTGAACGCACATAGTAGTGGCACCCAGAAAATAGTCAGTGATATTCGAATAAATGTTTTAGCTGCTAAAGAAAACAGATTTGAAATTAAATTCCTATGGATACCATCACATGTTGGCATCTCAAGGCATGACACTGTTGATATGCTTGCAAAGACAGCCTGCAGAAAACCAGTGGTAGAAATTGATATTGGTGTTTCATTAGCAGTGACAAAGAGAATACTTAAACAAATATCTAATGAAGATCTCACAGACCTAGCAAATTCACAAAAACCGGAAAGTTGTAGCAATAAATATTATGATAGATATCGTGATGAGACATTCACATATGGGACTAATAGAACAAGAACAAGGCAATGTGATGTTATAGTGGCCAGAATACGCCTGGGATATAGACGTATCTGGCAGCTTTCTCAAAACCCAAATGTCGAGTACACAAAGTGTCAACTTTGTGAAAGAGAAAACATGCACTCTCTTGAACATTATATTGTAGAATGTCCCATATTGACTGACTTTCGCCCTCCTGGGCTAAGTTATGCGGAACTGTGTAATTACTATATGAGTACTGGAACACTTGATGATATATTGGACTTATACCCAAGATTAACCATGTAATGTATCAATTATATAATGTATGTATGTGATGTAACTATATAATCTGAGCTTGTAAAAGCACCTTCATCACCTTCAGTGATTAAGTGCTTAATTGCACACTAGTTTCTTTATCAGCTATCTCACTCTGTCAGAGTAAAAGAGACAAATGTATGTTAATGCATGTGTGTGTGTGTGTGTGTATATATATGTATGTATACATGTATGTATATATGTATGTGTACGTATATGTGTGTGTGTGTGTATGTATATATATGTGTATAAAGTATATATGGAAGCTGATCAGAATTACTTTTCACCTTTGTAAATGCACATTAATGACACTATGTAAAAGACACATCGAACACTTTATGTAGGGCATACGTAAATCTGTGTATCTATGTATTTACGCATGTAAGTTAGCTTAGCATTTTAAAAGCACCGAATCACCTTCTGTGGTTGATTGTTCAATAAACCCTTGAACTATATATTTAACACATCCCTAACCCTGTCCATGGAGGACAGAAGAAAATGTATATATGCTGGTTAGCATTGTAAATGTGTGGCCACGTTTATGGTAGAAAATAACAATAATAATAATAAAAAAGAGGGTTTAGAGACTACATAACAGGCACCATGACGATGGGAGGACCTAGAGTAGTAGTAGCAGTGATATATAACTCTCCATCAAATGACAGAAGACCCAGGCAAGAGTATGACAGAAACAACATGGCAGTTAATAACATAATTGTGAGGGCAGCCTCTGCTGCCTGTAGAAATCGATCCCATCTGATCATCATGGGGAACTTCAATGACGGAAGCATTGAATGGGAGAACAAGGAACTGCACGGAGGAAAGGATTCATGGAGAGCCAAACTAGCGGAGGTGGCGACAAGAAACTTTTTAAGCCAATATATCAGGGAACCCACTAGGATGAGGGAAACGATGAACCAGTGAGACTCTACCCAGTCTTCACTCTGAATGACTCTGACATAAAGGAAATTGACTTCGAGGCCCCAGTAGGATTGAGCGATCAGAGTGTACTGACGTTTGAGTATCTGGTCGAAGAAGAGCTAAAGTATTCAAGAAAGGGAACTGAAAGCAAAAGGCTAGCATTCCGCAAGGGAAATTACGAGGAGATAAAAAAATTCCTAACGGCTATAACATGGGAATCAGAGCCAAAGGGAAAGACGGCCCAAGACATGATAGAATACATCACGCAGAAGTGCAAGGAGGCAGCAGAAAATTTATCCCGGCCCAAAAGGTAAAAACTGAAATGCAGATGAGAAACCGATGGTTTAATCAGAGATGTAAGCTAGCTAAGCAACAAAGTAAAAGAACATGGAAAACTAAGAAATAATAGGACACTTGAGAGCAGAGAAGGTTACCAGAGAGCCAGGAATGAATACGTCAGGGCGAGGAGAAAGGCAGATGGGCAATATGAAAACGACATAGCAAGAAAGGCTAAGACCCAACCCAAATTGCTGCACAGCCACATCAGGAGGAAGACAACAGTGAAGAAACAGGTAATGAAACTGAGGACAGGGACAGAAAGATTTACTACAAACGGCAAAGAAGTGTGCGAGGAACTCATATATTAAATTCCAGGAAGTCTTCACATAAGAGCAAGGAGAAGTTCCAGAGATAAGAGAAGGAATAATTAACCAGGCACCACTAGAGCAATTTGAGATTACCAGTGGAGATGAAAGGATGCTTTAGCTAGAGTTGCATGTGAGAAAGGCTACAGGCCTGGATGGAATATAACCATGGATACTAAAGGAAGGAGCAGAAGCACTGTGCCTGCCACTCTCCATGATGTATAACAAATCACTGGTAACTTGTGAACTGCCAGAAATTTGGGAGGCGGCAAACGTAGTCCCGTTATACAAGAAGGGGGGATAGACAGGAGGCACTGAACTACAGGCCAGTGTCCCTATCTTGCATACCATGCAAGCTAATGGAGAAAATTGTGTGAAAAAAGCTAGTCGAACATCTGAAGCGAAGGAACTTTGTGTCACAACACCAACACGGTTTCAGGGATGGCAAGTCATGCCTCACAAGATTAATATAATTCTACGCTCAGGCAACAAGAATCAAACAAGAAAGAAGGGGGTGGGCAGACTGCATATTTTCGGATTGCCAGAAAGCCTTGCACACAGTGCCACACCAGAGACTAGTGCGAAAGCTGGAGATGCATTCAGGAGTGAAAGGGAAGGTACTCCATTGGATAAGGGGGTACCTAAGTAACAGAAGGCAGTGAGTCACTGTGGGGGTGAGGTCTCAGATTGGCGAGACGTCACCAGTGGGGTCCCACAAGGTTCAGTCCTTGGACCCATGCTGTTTCTTATATATGTAAATGATCTTCCAGATGGTATAGAATCATTCCTCTCATTGTTTGCTGATGATGCAAAAATTATGAGGAAGATTAAGACGGAGGAAGACAGTATGAGACTACAAGATGACCTAGACAGACTGCATGAATGGTCCAACAAAAGGCTACTAAAGGTCAACCTGAGAAAATGTAAGATAATGAAACTAGGCAGTGGAAACAGAAGGCCAGCCACAGGACAAAGAATGGGAGATGAAGACCTTCATGAAACGGACAGAGAGAAGGATCTAGGAGTTGATATCACACCAACCCTGTCTCCTGAAGCCCACATCAAAAGAATAATATCTGCGGCATATGCGAGGCTGGGTAACATCAAAACTGCCTTCAGGAAGCTCAGTAAGGAATCATTCAGAACCTTGTAGACCACATATGTAAGACCAATCCTGAAGTATGCGGCCCCAGCATGGAGCCCGTACCTTGTGAAGCACAAGGCGAAGCTTGAAAAAGTTCAGAGATATGCCACTAGGCTAGTCCCAGAACTAAGAGGGATGAGTTACGAAGAAAGACTGCGGGAAATGCACCTCACGACAATAGAAGACAGAAGAGTAAGGGGAGACATATGATTACTACCTATAAAATTCTCAGAGGAATTTAGAAGGAAGATAAAGATAACTGTTTAACACGGGTGGAACGCGAACAAGGGGACACAGGTGGAAACTGAGAACCCACATGAGCCACAGGGACATTAGAAATAACTTTTTCAGTGTCAGAGTAGTTAACGGATGGAGGCAGACTCCATACACAGTTTCAAATGTAGATATGATAGAGCCCAGTAGACTCAGGAATCTGTACATCAGTTGATTGACAGTTGAGAGGTGGGGACCAAAGAGCCAGAGCTCAACCCCCACAAGCACAATTTGGTGAATTAAGTGAGACACACACGCATACCTGATACGGACCCGGGACAGGTATACAGGTGCGTGAAGAACTCAACAAGAAGTTCCAGGAGGTCTTCACAATAGAACAAGGTCAGGTCTCTGCACTAGGAGAGTGGGAAGTAAACAAGGCGGCCTTGGAAGGGTTCGAAATAATGAGAGATGAGGTCAAGAGATACCTGTTAGATCTGGATGTGAGAAAGGCTGTTGGTCCAGACGGGATCTCACCATGGATATTGAAAGAGTGTGCAGAGGCACTTTGCTTGCCACTCTCCAAAGTGTATAGTAGGTCATTGGAGACGGGAGGCTTACCAGAAATATGGAAGACAGCTAATGTGGTCCCAATATACAAAAAAAATTACATACATGAGGCACTGAACTACAGGCAAGTGTCTTTGACTTGTTTACCATGCAAGGTGATGGAGAGGATTGCGAGAAAAAACATAATAACACATCTGGAGAGAAAAGACTTCGTGACAAATTGCCAACATGGGTTCATGAAGGGTAAATCTTGCCTTACAGGCTTAATAGAATTTTACGACCAGGTGACAAAGATTAAGCAAGAAAGAGAAGGCTGGGCAGACTGCATTTTCTTGGACTGTCGGAAAGCCTTTGACACAGTACCCCATAAGAGGCTGGTACATAAGCATGAGAGACAAGCAGAAGTGACTGGTAAGGAGCTTCAGTGGATAAGGGAGTACCTAAGCAATAGGAAGCAGAGAGTTACAATTAGGGGTGAGATCTCAGATTGACGTGAAGTCACCAGTGGAGTCCCACAAGGATCTGTATTCAGTCCTATCCTGGTTCTGATATACGTAAATGATTTTCCGGAGGGTATAGACACATTCCGCTCAATGTTTGATGACGATACTAAAATTATGAGAAGGATTAAGACAGGAGGACTGCTTGAGGCTTCAAGAAGACCTAGATAAACTGAAGGAATGGTCGAACAAGTGGTTGTTAGAGTTTAACCCAAGCAAATGTAATGTAATGAAGACAGGTGTAGGGAGCAGGAGACCAGATACAAAGTATATCTTGGGAGATTAAATTCTTGAAGAGTCAGAGGGAGAGAAAGAGAGAGAGAGAGAGAGAGAGAGAGAGAAAGACTTAGGGTTTGATATCACGACAGATCTGTCCCCTGAAGCCCATGTCAAGAGGATAACATCAGCGGCATACGCCAGGTTGGCAACACAAGAACGTCTTTTAGAAACTTGTGTAAGGAATCATTTAGAACTTTAATACCACATATGTCAGACCAATGCTGATGTATGCAGCTCTAGCATGGAGTCCATATCTTGTCAAGCATAAGACTAAACTGGAGAAGGTTCAAAGGTTTACCAGGAGACTAGTACCCGACCTGAGAGGTATGAGCTACGAGGAGAGACTACGGGAGTTAAACCTCACGTCGCTGGAAGAGAAAAAAGTCAGGCGGGGACATGACCACCACATGCAAGATTCTCAGAGGAATTGATAGGGTTGTCTTGAGATTTTGGGGCTTTTGTGTCCCCAAGGCCCGGTCCTCGACCAGACCCCCACCCCCAGGAAGCAGCCCGTGACAGCTGACTAACACCCAGGTACCTATTTACTGCTAGGTAACAGATGCATAGGGTGAAAGAAACTCTGCCCATTGTTTCTCGCCGGCGCCGTGGATCGAACCCGGGACCACAGGATCACAGTTCAGCGTGCGGTCTGCTCGGCCGACCGCCTACCTATCTACCGGGTAGATAAAGACAGACAAATTAACACAATGGGAGCACGAACAAGGGGACACAGATGGAAACTGAGTGCCCAAATGAGCCACGTAGATATTAGAAAGAACTTTTTTAGTGTCAGAGTGGTTGACAAATGGAATGCATTAGGAAGTGATGTGGTGGAGGCAGACTCCATTCACAGTTTCAAGTGTAGATATAATAGAGCCCAATAGGCTCAGGATCCTGTACACCAGTTTATTGACGGTTGAGAGGCGGACCAAAGAGCCAGAGCTCAACCCCCGCAAGCACAAATAGGTGAGTACACTCACACATACACATTCACGGGATTAATTGAATTCCATGACCAAACAATACAAATCAGGCAATATAGAGAGGTGGGACGACTGAAATTTTTTGGATTGCCAGAACGCCTTTGACACTTTACTACATAAGAGACTAGTGCACAAGGTGGAGATGCAGGCGGGAGTGAGAGGGAAGGTACTCCACTGGATAAGGGAGCACTTAAGCAACATAAGACAGCGATTCACTGTGAGGGGTGAGAAGTGGCGAAGCTTCACCATCCGAGTCTCGCAGGGATCAGTCCTTGGACCTATACAGTTTATGATATATGTAAATGATCTCCCATATGGAATAGACTCGTTCATATTGGCACAATACTCTCAAGAGCGGTGAACGTGGATGCAGAAGTCAAAAGCAGGATCGTCAAGGCTAGTGCTGACTTTGGAAGATTCCGGGAGAATGTCTGGGAAAGGTGGGGTCGTCAGTCCTACTATCAAACTGGAGGTTAACTTTGTAGTGATACTCACCACCCATCTTTATGCCGGCGAGACCTGCTCTGTCTACAGCTGACATGTCAAACAGCTCAATTACATTCACTTGAGCTGCCGCAAGAGACTCCTCCGTATCAAGTGGCAGGCCAAAAATTCAGACTAGGAAGTTGTGTAAAGGGCCGGTACTCCCAGCTTCTGCAACCTTCTGCAGAAATCTTAAGCAGGATGGACAGACCACTTTGTCTGAATGCCTGACAGCCGATTGCCAAAAAGAGATGATGTATGGATAAGCAAATGTAATGTAATGAAGATAGGTGTAGGGAGCAGGAGACCAGACACAAGGTATCTTTTCGGAGATGAAATTCTTCAAGAGTTAGAGAGAGAGAAAGAGAGTGAGAGAGTTCTGATATCACGCCAGATCTGTCCCCTGAAACCCCCATATCAAGAGTATAACATCAGTGGCATACGCCAGGTTGGCTAACATAAAAAGTCTTTTAGAAACATGTATAAGGAATCATTCAGAACTTTGTATACCACATATGTCAGACCAATGCTGGTGTATGCAGCTCCAGCCTGGAGTCCATATTTAGTCAAGCATAAGACTAAACTGGAGAAGGTTCAAAGGTTTGCCAGCACACTAGTTCTCGACCTGAGAGGTATGAGCTACGAGGAGAGACTACGGGAGTTAAACCTCACGTCGCTGGAAGACAGAAGAATCAGGGGGAACATGATCACCACATACAAAATTCTCAAAGGAATTGAAAGGGTAGATAATGACAGACAAATTAACACAAGGGGCACACGCACTAGGGGACACAGATGGAAATTGAGTGCCCAAATGATCCATGGAGATATTAGAAAGAACGTTTTTAGTGTCAGTGGTTGACAAATGGAATGCATTAGGAAGTGATGTGGTGGAGGCTGACTCCATACACAGTTTCAAGTGTAGATATAATAGAGCCTAATAGGCTCACGAACCTATACACCTGTTGATTGACGGTTGAGAGGCGGGACCAAAGAGCCACAGCTCAACCCCCGCAAGCACAAATAGGTGAGTACGCTCACACATACACATTCACAGGATTAATTGAATTCCATGACCAAACAATACAAATCAGGCAATATAGAGAGAGGTGGGACGACCGAAAATTTTTGCATTGCCAGAAAGCCTTTGACACTATACTACATAAGAGACTAGTGCACAAGGTGGAGATGCAGGCGGGAGTGAGAGGGAAGGTACTCCACTGGATAAGGGAGCACTTAAGCAACATAAGACAGCGATTCACTATGAGGGGTGAGAAGTGGCGAAGCTTCACCATCCGAGTCTCACAGGGATCAGTCCTTGGACCTATACAGTTTATGATATATGTAAATGATCTCCCATATGGAATAGACTCGTTCCTCTCAATTTTTGCTGATGATGCAAAAATTGTGAGGAGGATTAAGACAGAAGAAAATAGCATAAGCAAGAGGTATCTAGACAAACTGAAGGAATGGTTCAACAAATATCTACTAAAGTTCAACCTAAGTAAATGTAAGATGATGAAACTAAATGGAGTAAATTAGAGGCCGGCCAGACACTGGATATCGAATTAGAGATGAAGTCCTTCACGAAACGGACAGAGAGAAAGATATAGGCGTTGATATTACGCCAAACTGAGAGCTCGGGGAGACATGATCACCAGAAACAAAATTCTCATGGGAATTGAGCAGGGTAGACAAGGATGGAGTATTTAATACGGGTGGTAAACGCACAATGGGGACACAGGTGGAAGCTGAGTACCCAAATGATGCAATAAGCCATTAGAAAGAACCTCTTCAGTGTCAGAGTAGTTAGTAAATGGAATGCACTACGAAGTGATGTGGTGGAGACTGACTCCATACACAGTTTCAAATGTAGATATGATACAGATCGAGTAGCTCAGGAATCTGTTGACCATTAGATTGACGGTTGACAGGCAGGACCAAAGAGCCAAAGCTCAACCCCCACAACCCCTGCAAGCACAACTAGGTGAGTTCAACTAGGTGAGTACACACATCAGAAGGAAGTCCTACTGCAGTTGTGCGTGTGGGGTCTGTGGCCATGGTACTAAGCCTAATAATAAAAAGCTCTCATATGGTGTACAGAAATAGCCATATTATATTACCTATATCTCTAAGTTCATGTAAATATAATTGCACACGTCAAACTATTCAAACCAACCCATTCTCATAGCACGGCGTGTTTTGACGCACACTTTTCCTAAGGCCAAAAACTGTCGTACTAGTAAATGACAGCTGCTCACAAATTCAACATAATGTCCCGTTTTCTGTTCGTGGGTCCTTTGGTAGGTTATGATAAGCATTTTTGTACAAAAGTTTCTCGACGTTGAGAACGCTTGCGAAAACCGACCTATTCAAACAACATGTGGCTTAGTGGTCATTCTCTAGAATCTAACACAATCATCACTCATCCTCCCTCACTAATTCTAATCCATCCTTGTATACTCCCCTACCTCAGCATATACCTCACACAACTCACACCCACCTTCCCTCATTCACCCATGCACTCACCATCCTCTCTTACCACAGCTTCCCCCCCCCCCCTGTCCAACCACTTGCGTTGGACGGTAGAGCGACGGTCTCGCTTCTTGCAGGTCGGCGTTCAATCCCCGATCGTCCAAGTGGTTGGGTCATTTCTTCCCCCCGTCCCATCCCAAATTCTTATCCTTTCCCCTTCCCAGTGCTATATAGTTGTAATGGCTTGGCGCTTTCCCCCTGATAGTTCCCTTCCCTTCCCCCTCTCTCTCTCTCTCTCTCTCTCTCTCTCTCTCTCTCTCTCTCTCTCTCTCTCTCTCTCTCTCTCTCTCTCTCTCTCTCTCTCTCTCTCTCTCTCTTCTTCTCTCATAATTTTTGCCAACGGACACACACACAGAGGAAACAGGGTATAGTGGGAAGCAACTAAAGAGATGATGAACCGAATATGGGGGATTTCATTTAAGTATTCAAACAAATGAAGGCAACAATTGTATAGACTCTATATAGACTGTGTAGGTGTGTTGCCAAGGATCAGGAAAGGTCACGAGTATTTACTGACCATAATGGGCATAGCCACCCGTTTCCACGAAGCGAACCCCCTGAGAAAAGTGACGTCACGAGTCGTTTTGGATAGACTACAGAACTACTTCACATGGGTAGGCATGCCCAAGGTTATCCAGACGGACCAGGGGAGCGTCTTCCAGTCGAAATTGTTTTGGGAAACTGTGAGAGGATGAAGGGTCGAGCAAGTGCGTTCGTCTCCGTATCACCCTCTGTCGCAGGGAGCATTGGAGCGTTTCCATGCAATGATAAAGAGCTTGTTGAGAATATACTGCTCTGAGGAAGGGAGTCAGTGGGGCGAGGCATTACCATCCGTGTTGTTCGCCATCAGGTGATGCGGTAGTGGAATCACTTGGATTCACCTCATTTCAACTGGTGTATGGACACTCAGTGAGGAGCCCAGTGGGTGCGCTGAAGGAGCAGCTCACAGAGAATAGGTAGAAGGTGGATGTGAGACAATATGTAAAGACTTTTAGAGAGCGGCTCTCTAGGGCCTGAGATTTGGCCAGGGAAAATCTGAGAACATCCCAAGCGGAGATGGTCAGATATCATGACAGGAAGGCGAAGGACAAGAGATTTCAGGAAGGAGATCAGGTGTTAGTCCAACTGCCGGAGAAAGGGAGTATATACGAGTCGAAATTTTGTGGACCATATACCATCCAGAAGGTGCTTGGGGATGTGAATTGTGTAATACATACGCCAGATCGTCCAAGGAAGTCACAGATTTGCCACGTGAACATGATAAAGAAGTATGACAGAGATAAGAATCCAAGCGAAAAACAGATAGGAGCCCCGTCGCAGACGACTGTGCTTTGTGTGGGAGACGGCAGAGGAATAGAGGAGAAATGTAAGTTAGAGAGGGCCGATGGCGCGAAAATATTGAATACGGAAAGCCTGGCCGAGATAGGTGAGCGTGTGGGTCATTTGGAGGATGACCAACGCCAGGAACAAATGGAGATCCTCCTGAGGAATTCACCCTATTCACGGATATGCCCAGAAGACACCGCAGAACGGTGCATGAAGTAAATGTAGGGAGTGCTGACCCCATCAAGCAGCACCCTTACAGAGTTAACCCGGATAAAGCAGTGGTGATCAGAGCAGAAGTAAAGTATCTGCTAGATAACGACCTGGGAGAGGTTAGCGATAGCGACTGGAGTTCGCCGTGCCTCCTCGTGAAGAAGAGTGATGGCACGTACCGGTTCTGTACCGATTACAGAAAAGTGAATGCAGTCACAGTCGCCGACTCGTTCCCGATACCACGCATAAATGATTGTATAGATCGGATTGGGAGTGCACGGTATGTCTCGAAAATTGTCCTGTTGAAGGAATACTACCAGGTTTCCCTGTCCAAGGAAGCCAAGAGAATCTCAGCGTTCCCGACTCCCGACGGCTTGTACCAATATAAAATGGTGCCATTCGGAATGAAGAATAGTGGCAGATGTTTCCAACATTCAGATATTACAAGGCCCGACCGGATGTGCAGTGTACATCGGTGATATTGTAGTGTTTGCGGATTCCTGGAAGGATTACATGGATCGACTTCTAGATTTGTTCGATCGATTGGAGAATGCCAACATGAAGGTCAACTTAGCAACAAGCGAGTTTGGGAGAGCCCGCCTGGAGTATCTTGGATATATAGTGGGGCAAGGCGATATTGCTCCGGTAAGGACAAAAGTGGAGGCCATCGACAACTTTCTGGTGCCCAGGAGTAAGAAAGAATTGTTGAGATACCTAGGTATTATTGGGTATTACCGGAAGTTCTGTGAAAACTTCTCCACCATAGTTGTTCCCATGATGAGTCTATTATCGAAGAGCAAGAAGTGAGAGTGGAATGGAATAACGCAAGAAGCGTTTGAAAAGACCAAAATATTATTGACCAAGGCGCCTGTACTAGTGTCACCAAATTTTGGAGCGCTGTCAACGTTATTTGTTGATGCCAGTGATATAGGGGCTGGAGCTGTATTGACACAGCAGAATGATGGAATTTACTGCTGTGTCCCTCTTCTATATATATAAAACTGTGTCCCTCTTCTCGAAGAAGTTCGTCAAACACCAGAGGTAAAGAACAGTCGAGAAAGAGACTTTGGCCCTGGTGACGACATTAAAACCTTTTGAAGTATATGTGAGTGAGGAGAAGACACCCAGTGACGGTGTATACAGACCATTATCCCCTAGTTTTCTTGTGAAAATGAAGCATGCGAACCAGAAGTTACCCAGGTGGTTTTTATTACTCCAAGAAATAAAGCTGGTGGTAAAGCACATACGAGGACTAAACAATGTAGTGGCAGATGCATTATCCCGAGCCTAGCCACTGGATTAACTCTCAAAAATAAGGGAAGGGGAATGTTATGATCCCAGGTAGCTGAGAAACGAGTTTACCCCCTTGAGAGTTATTCTATCAGGCCTGACCTAAGAGGTCAAAGAGATATAGATGGAGATATTTGCATAGTAAACACATGATTAAATTTGATAAATAGTTTGAGAATATGGGCAGTGAATCATTACATAGATAAATGACTGGTCATGAGATGTGGAGAGTTTGCTGGCGGGGTGTAAGGCTCGTTTCAGAGAACATTGACCTCACTTGAGCACCAGACATCGTGAGGGGAAGCCGCGCTCCGTGTGAGCTCCTGTTAGAGAGGAACCCCCTAATTGATAAACCTTCAGAAGGAAGGAAGTGTACAGACGTTTCAGCTGTGGAGCCAAGCTGGGAACGTGCGGTCTCAAGTCCTGGATGGCAAGAAGAGTTGTGAAGCCGCCCAGAAACATTTTGTTGGCCGCGGGAGTGCCTTGGTCAGGCGCCATCGAGAGAGATCGCCCTAGCAAGAGACGTTTGTGGTAACCACAATTTCAACCAGTTAATAGCGATTACCTATAGTTGATCGTGTGCCCAGCGACCATAGCCGATGTTTATTAGTATGTTAGGCATGTTTTAATAAGGCAGAAAGCCTAACTAAGAGGACACAGATGAGAGAGACAGCTGGAGGGACGACGAGCAGCATATCCTCTCCCATCAACTGCCTGGAGCCAACCGGCCGGGCTGGTGGTGGAGGAGACAGCTCCCAGGGTGAGGAGCCGCCTGCCGGCAGGATGGAGGATGGACTAGTCCAAATGTTCGGGAGACCCCTCACAGCATATGGGAAGCAGAGAGATGTCGGATGGAGACTTTTTATGTGTAGTTTATTTTTAGTTATATGTTTATATATGGTGGCCTCGTAGCCTGGTGGATATCGCGCAGGACTCGTAATTCTGTGGCGCGGGTTCGATTCCCGCACGAGGCAGAAACAAATGGGCAAAGTTTCTTTCACCCTGAATGCCCCTGTTACCTAGCAGTAAATAGGTACCTGGGAGTTAGTCAGCTGTCACGGGCTGCTTCCTGGGGGTGGAGGCCTGGTCGACGACCGGGCCGCGGGGACACTAAAAAGCCCCAAAATCATCTCAAGATAACCTCAAGATTATAGTGGAACATTTTTTATGGGCAAATCGATGAGTTACAGGTGTGTTCAGAGAAAGGAGTTGATGGGAGAAATCTGAGGCCAGAGAAGAAGTTGATGATTGGAACTTCAAGCCTGTAGGGGTAGATGTTGTACTCTGTGGAAGAGCAAGCCCCATAGTGAGGAATTGGACCTCATACTGTGAGAAGAGGAGCAGTGAAGTCTCACAAGTTTCTGTGAAAACGGTAGTGGAGTACCACTGGAGTCGAAGGAGAATTTCGTGGTGCAGCAGCCTGGAAGAGCTGTGGAGGATCCTGGTAGATACACCTGGAAGAACCTGATGATGTCACGGTAGTGAACTTGCAGATGTGGGGAGGAAGTTCTTGTTGACTACTTGTAGGAAGTTGGTAGAGTGCTTGACTGTTGTTAGTGTGCTTGGCGCAGTGAAAGGTGGTGATTGATTATCATTTCTATGCCAAGGAATACTTATACTGATGTTTATAGAGAGTTACAGCTATACGCTGAATTACCTGCATATATATATATATATATATATATATATATATATATATATATATATATGTCGTACCTAGTAGCCAGAACTCACTTCTCAGCCTACTATGCGAGGCCCGATTTGCCTAATAAGCCAAGTTTTCATGAATTAATATTTTTTCTCTAATTTTTTTCTTATGAAATGATAAAGCTACCCATTTCATTATGTATGAGGCCATTTTTTTTTATTGGAGTTAAAATTAACGTAGATATCGGACCGAACCTAACCAACCCTACCTAACCTAACCTAACCTATCTTTTTAGGTTAGGTTGGGTTAGGTAGCCGAAAAAGTTAGGTTAGGTTAGGTTAGGTAGGTTAGGTTCTCGAAAAACAATTAATTCATGAAAACTTGGCTTATTAGGCAAATCGGGCCTTGCATAGTAGGCTGAGAAGTGCGTTCTGGCTACTAGGTACGACATATATATATATATATATATATATATATATATATATTGGTGTATACTGGCAGCAGGTTTTCTTTCAAACATGTTTCATTGAATATGACCGCATATTCTGTATTTATTATTTTCTGGTTTAGGGCTTCTATCCCTCTAACTATTTTCTTAGCATCAGGGCTTAATTGGAATAGGAGTTCTCCAAAACTCATTTTCGTACTTTTAAGGTGAAGAAAAGAAGTGATTTACTATAGAGTGTATTACACTTATTTGTATAATTTGCACGACGTTTCGAACCTCCATGGTTCATTCTCAAGTGAACAGATCTTACAATACTAGTTGATTTTATACCCGCATTAGGTCAGGTGATAATACAATGAAGGTGAAAAACATGGGGGGATACATAAGGGATAAACATAGGGGCTGCAGAAGGCTTATTGGCCCATACGAGGCATCTCCTATCTAAACACAAAGATTAATCCAGTGTAATTGGCCTGTTATGTTGGACATTGTCTTCTGTGTTGGCATCGATATGTTCTTGTCTTGTCCTTACTCTACCCACCATGAGAGTAAGGACAAGACAAGAACATATCGATGCCAACACAGAAGACAATGTCCAACATAACAGGCCAATTACACTGGATTAATCTTTGTGTTTAGATAGGAGATGCCTCGTATGGGCCAATAAGCCTTCTGCAGCCCCTATGTTTATCCCTTATGTATCCCCCCATGTTTTTCACCTTCATTGTATTATCACCTGACCTAATGCGGGTATAAAATCAACTAGTATTGTAAGATCTGTTCACTTGAGAATGAACCATGGAGGTTCGAAACGTCGTGCAAATTATACAAATAAGTGTAATACACTCTATAGTAAATCACTTCTTTTCTTCACCTTAAAAGTACGAAAATGAGTTTTGGAGAACTCCTATTCCAATTAAGCCCTGATGCTAAGAAAATAGTTAGAGGGATAGAAGCCCTAAACCAGAAAATAATAAATACAGAATATGCGGTCATATTCAATGAAACATATATATATATATATATATGTCGTACCTAGTAGCCAGAACGCACTTCTCGGCCTACTATGCAAGGCCCGATTTGCCTAATAAGCCAAGTTTTCCTGAATTAATATATTTTCTCAAATTTTTGTCTTATGAAATGATAAAGCTACCCATTTCATTATGTATGAGGTCAATTTTTTGTTATTTTAGTTAAAATTAACGTAGATATATGACCGAACCTAACCAACCCTACCTAACCTAACCTATATTTATACTTTAGGTTAGGTTAGGTAGCCAAAAAAGCTAGGTTAGGTTAGGTTAGGTAGGTTAGGTAGTCGAAAAACAATTAATTCATGAAAACTTGGCTTATTAGGCAAATCGGGCCTTGCATAGTAGGCTGAGAAGTGCGTTCTGGCTACTAGGTACGACATATATATATATATATATATATATATATATATATATATATATATATATATATATATATATATATATATATATATATATATATATATATATATATATATATATATATATATATATATATATATATATGATATATGTATATATATATATATATATATATATATATATATGACCTCATATATATATATATATATATATATATATATATATATATATATATATATATATATATATATATATATATATATATATGATATATGTATATATATATATATATATATATATATATATATATATATATATATATATATATATATATATATATATATATATATATATATATATATATATATATATATATATATTATTAAATATGACCGAAAAAGTAAGATTAATAATTCTAAGACGAATTTTGTCGATCTTTCTTATGTTTCTTTTCACTGTTGATGGTAATTCAAAGATCAATTCTCCAAAATTCATTTTTATTTCTAGTATGACGAGACACTTGAGCGCGTTTCGTAAAACTTATTACATTCCACGACCAAGAGATGGCTTCCTGAACCTTGCAGGAACCAACTTCACCGAGGACCAAGTCACTCTCTTAAATCTGGGTATAAACTGTCACGTTATGTCCAGACCATATGGCGGGAGTAACTATGACTCTCTTATGACTCTCAACCTAATAATTGATGAGGCAATTACTAGGGCTAAAGACTTGGGGCTAGGGGTTGGTCTGGGCGGCGAAAAGGTATCAGCGTTGGCGTTCGCCGACGACCTGGTTGTGGCAGCGGAAACGGCTGCCGGACTACAGACACTCATAACCAGTATTTACCGCACGCTGCGCGGCTCTGGTCTCAAAGTAAACGCTGCAAAATGCCGGACGCTGAGCATAGCGATCGATGGGCATCGAAAGACATGGCATGTCCCCACCAGGAAGGCATATTACGTCGGAGGCGATGCGATCGGTACTATGAGTGTGGCGGACGAGTACAAGTACTTAGGGATACTGATCGGAGCCGGGGGCAGACGCTTATCCTATGGTTCCCTGTTTGAGGACGGCCTGACCAATATCACCAAGGCGCCGCTCAAACCCCAACAGAGGTTATACCTACTAAAGCACCACCTAATCCCCAAGATGAACCACCGCCTTGTCCTCGGACACGTGGCTAAGACGGAGTTGGCGAGGTTGGACCGGCGGCTGCGACACGCCACTCGTGGCTGGCTGCGGCTGCCCCATGACACCCCCAACGCCTTTATCCACGCCGACGTCAAGGACGGTGGACTAGGGATACCCGACTTTGCCACATCAATCCGGCTACAAAAGAACAAGCGGCTCGGGGCGCTGACTGGATCAGCGGACCCAGTGGTGGTGGCAGCGGCTCTCCAACCCGCATTCCAAGCGAGAATGCACCGGTGGGTAGACCCGACCACGGCCGCTGGAACGCCGTCCAGCAGGACGACCGAGTGCGCTAGAAGATGGAAGGCAAAACTGTACAGCATAGTCGACGGCGCCGGCCTCGCTTCCTCTTGTGAGGTCCCATCCTGTCACAAGTGGGTTGCGTCCGGCACCCGTTTGCTAAGCGGAGGAGATTTTGCCCACGCCATCCAAATTAGGGCAAACGCTGTAGCCACGCCGTCTAGGGCGGCTAGGGGTAGACCCGAGGCTTCTGGTCTCTGTGACGCTTGTCAGAGACCAGGAACCCTGGGCCACATATCCCCAGGCCTGCCATAAGACACACGGGGCTCGGGTGAAACGTCACGACGACATCACCCGGTTCGTAGCTGGCCGATTGCGGCAAAGAGGCTTTGAGGTGGAGCGCGAAGTCCGTATACCAGATGGAGGGACCTTCTGCAAGCCAGACATTATAGCTTGCAAAGGTGATGAGGCCTTCATATTAGACACCCAGGTCTCAGCTGATAACTTCCCACTCTCCCGTCCACATCAGAGCAAGTGCGACAAATACGGCACCCCCGAGATCCTGCAGAAGGTCCGGGAGTATACCGGTAAGCATACAGTATCCGCCTCCTCAATAACCCTTAATTGGAGGGGTGGATGGTGCAAGGAGAGTGCGCGTGGTCTACAAGGTATGGGTCTCACCAAGAGCGACCTCGAGATTTGCTCCGTGAAGGCCCTGACCTGGACATATTCTATATACAGAATATGGTCCAAGGCCACGTCAAGGGGCAGGCCTCCCTAGCCCCGGGATCACTGTGCACAGGGTGCATAAGGGTAACTATAGTCACGCTTAGGTGAACCGCAGCCAAGACAGCTGGTAGCCAACTATCTAAGCAGTTTCGTCATCTGGAGTACCACTTCTCCTAATGGCGTCTCACAAGAGGATGGATGACCTGGAAGAGCCCACGAGTAGGTAAGGCGGCGACCGGAGGGACCCCATGTGCATACATGATAACCCTCCCGCTCCGGGGCCTAGTTAGGAGCATCCACTGTGTCTAGTTTTCCATGTATGCCGACGTCAAATCATCATCCCTGCCGATTGGGCAGCCTGCTGCTTTGGCCTTCAGCGTTTGTTTGTTCTTTTTTAAATGTTATACTGTGCACCCCTACCTATGTGTGCTAAGTCCCATATAGAAAAAAACAACTACAAAAGAATTTTCCATTAATGTTTTTGTTTATTTTCAGGTTATTATTATGTATTATTAGTATCATCTTAACTCTTGTGGGTGTGATGAGATCTGCCATATATGTTTATTTTAGTTTGTGTGTGTTAGGGTATTAGGTATGCTTAGGGGTCCGTCTCGCCATGCCCTGTGGCTGGGGGGATCGGGCTCCGAAGCTACATAAAAACCCTATACCCCCCTGAAGTGGCAAGGGGAGTTAGGGGACAAAAAAAAAATAGCCAAATGCCTCGTCATCTAATTAGTGACGCGCATGAATGGATTAACGAGGTTTCCACTGTCCCTATCTACTATCTAGCGAACCCACAGGCAGGGGAACGGGCCTGCACTAAACAGCGGGGAAAGAAGACCCTGTTGAGCTTGACTCTAATCACGCTCTAGACTCTAATAGCTCTAGAATTACCACAGTTATCCAAGTAAGTGGGTTTACAGATCCAATGAAACATAGCTGATTTAATGAGCCATTCGCGGTTTCGCCTTAACTCGGCTTGTACTTACACATGGACAAAAGAGTGAGATGGCCCGGAAAGTGGAGTTGGAGATTCTGTTGGACGACATATTCGACCTCGAAGCACAAAAGAAGGTCACCACCAAAGATACCTTACAAGCAGAACTTATTGCGGAAGGAGGAAAGAATCGAGGCAACTACAGAAGCACCACTGTCCCCCGAGCTCAAAGCGGCAGCTAAGAGCCTTCGTGAGAACAAGGAGATAGTTGTCAGGAGAGGCAACAAGTCACCAATATACGTCATTCTTAAAAAAGACGAATATCTGGCGAAAATGAACCTCATACTCTCTGACCAAGCTAAATTCCAAAGGGTAACGAAGGACACTACAGCCGAACTGAAAGCAAAGGTCAACAAATTGATCGAAACTGTGAACGCCAAGAAATCTGGACTCCACCTGCCAAAGATTATTGGGGAATATAAACCTGGATATGCGAATGGAAATGTCAAGACACACAAGCCTGGAAACCCACTTCGGCCAATCATCAGCCAGATACCCACACCCACGTACAGACTGGCGAAACGACTCAACGGCTTGCTGACTCCTTATGTCCCTTGCGCCTTCAGCCTGAAGTCTCCAAAGGAATTTGTTGACTTGCTGCGGGGAACACGGGCCACAGGGATAAGAGCCTCGTTGAACGTAGAATCTCTGTTTACCAACGTACCTGTGGATGAAACAATCGGGATGATAGCCGACAGAGTGTACCATGATCCGGCCTGTACTCCTCTTGACATACCAGAAAACAGTCTAAGGAAACTACTCCAAGCTTGTAATAAAGAGGCACCCTTCTTGAGCCCGGATGGACACATGTATAAGCAAGTAGATGGGGTCGCTATGGGTTCTCCCCTAGGTGTCCTGTTTGCAAACTTCTACATGGGTACCATCGAGCAAAAAGTCTTAGTCGACATGAACTTGAAACCGGCCATATACTGCAGGTATGTTGACGACATTTTTACACAGGTACCTGATGTCAGACATCTGCAGGAGCTGAAGGAGGCATTTGAGCAGAATTCTGTGTTGAGTTTCACTTACGAGATGGAGAAGGAGGGGAAGCTGCCCTTTCTAGATTTAACAGTCATGGAAAGGAGCGGAGTTTTCCACACTGCAGTCTACACTAAGGAAACAAACATAGGAATGTGCCTGAATGCCAACAGTGACTGCCTGGACAGGTACAAGAGGAGTGTTACTAACGCTTATGTCGACCGTGCCCTCAGCCACAGCTCAGAATGGAAGCAAGTCGAAGAAGAACTCTGTAGGGTAAGGCAGGTCCTAGTCAACAACGGCTTCTCCAATGGTTTCGTGGAAGACATCATAAGAAGGAAAGTGAAACGCCATGCAACCTCTGAAGAGACAACTAACACAACACCTATACCCCCTATTAGACTATTTTACAGGAACTTCTTTTCCACAGCCCATAAAACGGAGGAAAGGGTCCTGAAAGATATTGTCAGTAGAAACGTTATCCCTACAGACAAAAATCAGAAGATACAACTGACAATTGTAATAAAATAAAACCAAAAAAAAAACGGCCAGCCTACTCATGAGAAACTCTCCAGTCACAAAACAGAACGTTTTAAAAGAGACCAACGTCGTCTATGCCTTCAAATGCCCTCTTGGGGATTGTAAGCCTCAAAAAACTCAGTATATAGGCAAGACAACAACATCTCTTTCCAGGCGTTTAACGATGCATAAGCAACAGAGCTCCATTAAGGAACATATAGCCTCTTCCCACAACCAAACCATCACCCGAGAAATCTTAGCAAACAACACAGAAATCATCGATAGATACAGCGATAGCAGGCGGCTCGACGTCTACAAGGCACTACACATCAAGAACTCAACACCAGCAATCAACAGCCAATTAATGCACAACTATATTCTACCCACTTCAAGACTCCGCTCCAATATAGAAGCATCAAGAAATATGGGCCAATAAAAATAGGCCTTCTGCAGTTACCTACTTTTAATACCTGTTTGTTTTTCATTGTTTCGTGTTCTGTCTTGTGTTAAAAGTTTATTTTCACCTCATCCAAAACTATTGTAACATGCCACTTCACCCAAATGTAGGTATAAAAACTCGAAAGATGTTTAAGCTCTATTCAGTTAAAAGTTGTGTGTGTTTGTGTAAACTAAAGTCTTTGAAAATGTAATAAGTTTTACGAAACACGCTTAAGTGTCGCGTCAGACTAGAAATAAAAATAAATTTTGGAGAATTGATCTTTGAATTACCATCAACAGTGAAAAGAAACGTAAGAAAGATCGAGAAAAATTATGCAAATGTACTTGTGTGTATCAGAAAATGATTATAGAATAATTAAGGGTAAGAATAACGATATAATATGAGACCATATTAGGTTATCTGGAAGACTGGCCGATAAGTCAGTTGACGACAAGTGTTGGAGTCTGTGAGGCAAGTAATGTTGCCAGTTGTACCTACCTAGTTATACTTACCTAGTTGAGCTTGCGGGTATTGAGCTTTGGCTCTTTGGTCCTGCCTCTCAACCGTCAATCTACTGGTGTTCAGATTCCTGAGCTCCTCGAGCTCTCATATCTACATTTGAAACTGTTTATGGAGTCAGCCTTCACCACATCATTACCTTGTGCATTCCAATTACTAACAACTCTGACACTGACAAAGATCTTTCGAATGTCTCTGTAGCTTATTAGGGTACTCAGTTTCCACCTGTGCCCCCTTGTGCATGTTCCACCCATGTTAAATATTCCATCCTTGTCCACTCTGTCAATTCCCCTTAGAATTTTGTATGTGGTGATCATGTCTCCCCGAGCTCTTCTATCTTCCAGCGACATGAGGTGCAGTTCACGCAGCCATTCCCCATAACTCATGCCTCTTAGTTCTGGGACTAGCCTAGTGGCATACCTCTGAACATTTTTCAGCTTCGTTTTGTGCTTGACGAGGTACGGGCTCCATGTTGGGGCTTCATACTCCAGGATTCGCCTTACGTATGTGGTATACAAGGTTCTAAATTATTTCTTACATAGGTTTCGGAAAGCAGTTCTTATGTTAGCCAGCCTCAAAACATTTGTGGAACAGTGCTGTGGGGAACAGTAACCCCAGTTGTGGATTGCCATTGAAGTAGATCAATGATGATTGATTTTTGTGTTCAATATTGTCTGGATCAATATTGACCACAAAAAAATTTGTGTTTGTTATGAGGTTTGGTATATGTTAATACCAACCAACGTATTTTCACCAAAAGTGAAAATGGGAAGGTTATGGTCAGTATTAAAGCTTGTTCCATTAGACGGGTGTGCAATGCGGCAGTAGCTTGATCCGGAATATTCAGCTGAAAGTCCACTAAATAATTTGTACTTCATCTCCCCGATTAAATGTTTGAACGTAAATTTAAGAACAAGGAGAAAGTCAGACAGTTGTAACATGTCAGGTTAAGATAACAAACTATTTTGTCTGACGACTCATCCGGGATTCAGGACTCCCAAGCTGTGTTTAAACAAAGTTTGATGTTTGCCGAGAGATTGAACAGATGAAGAGTGGGTCCCTCTCCTAGTATTACTTGAGTACCTTGTCATTCTGTTTTTTGTTACATAACCAATACAAGTTTGCTATTATGTAACAAAATAAAATTAGGATATTAAGCAAAATCTGTTTGTTAGAATATTTTTATTGGGATTTAGCGAGATTTTACTTATAGAAGCGCGTTCAATGACATTAACCTAGGATTCATTAGTTACTAGTTTTATGTATGTATAGTCAGTTTTTGCGTTTTAGTGCTCTTCTGCTCCAGATTATCTTGTTTAACGAAATATGAAATGACTAGTGTGATTATGTTAAACTGAAGTACATTCACGAATGTAAGTGCAGTCATGTATGCACAGTTCATATTACTATTTTTTTTTAGTTTACGGTTTGGTCATACTGCCCCCGTCTCTCTCTAGAGTGTCTGCTAGGTAAAAACCTGAATTTTTTTTTAAATGTTTTTCATCATCAGACTGAATTCGGAACGAAGACATATGACTTGAGGATTTTCAGTAACTAAGAGACAGTGACAGTAACAACGAAAACTTTTAAGCCAACATATCAAGGGACTTATTAGATGACAGGCTGTGATGCACTCACTAGTCATGACCTGATATTCACACTAATCTTGTTAGACATATAGGGAAGTCAAACTGGAAGCCCCAATTAATGAGCTATCAGAGTACATTGGTCATTAGAGTATCTGGTGGAAAGAGGAATGGCCGAGTTATGTAAGGGACACAGAAGGAAAAGACAGGCATACCGAAAGAAAAATTCAGAGATGAGAAAAAGCCTTTCAGAAATATGATAGTAAACAAAACACAGAGAAACATCTACAAAACTTGATAAACTGCATCATGCAGCCGTATCAGGAGGCATTAGACAAGCCTATTCTGGTTTAAAAGGAAATAAAATAATTATAATGGAGGAACCCCAAAATTTAATCAAAGATGCAACGAAGTAAAGCAACTAAGTGCGCAGACTTGGGGAAACTACAGCAATAACAGACCATCAGCAAGTAGAAGATATCAGGGGGCCAGGAATCAGTACTTTAGTGTGAGAAGCGGAAAACAGTATCAACACGTAATAAGAAATAAAGAAAATACCTAAATAAACTGCTTCACAGCCTCATCAAAGAAAAACAAGTGAAGTAATAAACAATGAAAGTGACAACATGGGTGAATGGGTTCAGTGAGAATGACAAGGAGGTGTGTGACAAACTAAACGAGAGACTTCAGGTCTTCATAACAGAGGAAGGAAAATTACCTGAACTGGTAATTTGAGAGCACTAGAAATGAGATAAGAAGGAAATTGTTGAAAGTGGACCTTACAAAGGCAGTTGGACCAGGCAAAATTTCACTATGGATAATAAATGAGGGAAAAGCAGCACTATGTTTGCCACATTCACCATTGTGTATGGTCACTGGGACCTGTGTATGGTTCCATACACTGGGACTTACGCTGTTGTATAGATCACTGGGAACAGAAGACACTCCAGAAAGTCGGAAGACTGCAGATTTAGTTCCACTATTCAAGAAGGGAGAAAGACGGTGTGCACTGGACTGCGGCTCAGTGTCCCTGACTTCCACACCATGCAGGGTGATGGGTGAAGATTGTGAGGCTAGTGGCACCTTTGATAAGAAAATCCTTTGTAATTCACCACCAGCACGGTTTCAGATATGATAATTCTTGTACCACAAGATTAATAGAATTTTAAGATTATGTGTCAAAAATTAGACAAAACAGAGAAAGACAGGCAGACTGAATGTATATTTTGATGGCCAGAAAACCTTTGACACAATACCCCCATAAACGCTTAGTGCATAAGTTGGAGACACAGGCAGGAGTGACCGGAAAGTTATTCCCTTGGGTAAAGGATTACCTAAGCAATAGAAGACAGCAAGTTACTGTGAGGGGGTGTGATCTCCGAGAGGAGAGAAGTCTCCAGCAGAGTCCCAACGATTTAGTGCTAGAAACTTTCCTATTTCTCATATATATAAATGATTATCCTGAGGGGAATAGTCATCCCTTTCAATGTTTCCTAACGAGGCAAAAATAGTGAGCAGGATTATAATGGTGGATGACAGCCAGAGGCTAAACGATGACCTGGACAAACTGAATGAATGGTCCATGTAATGGTTTCTTAAATGCAAAGTAGTGATATTAAATGTAGGAAGGAGGTCAGACTCAAGGTACAAATGATAGATGAAAACCTTTTGGAATTTGGGAGATAAAAAACCTGGGGATAGATTTCACTCCGAACCTGTCTCCTGACGCCAACGTCAAGAGGATATAATCAGCTGCATATGCTAGACTGGCCAACATAATAACTGCCTTCAGTAATTTGCGTAAAGAATCTTTTTAAACCTTGTACTGTATATAAATCATGCCAGACAAGTGTAATCTTTGTATCTCCAGGGTGGAACCCCATATCTACTCAAGCATGAGACGAAGTTAGACTAATCCTAGAACGTAGTGGCATGAGTTACGAGGAAAGGATACAGAAATATAAACGATTGTCGCTGGAAGATTGAAGGGTTAGGGCGGGTACTGCAAAATTCATCTGCGAATTCATAGAACAGATAATGACAGTCAATTTAGCATAGGTGAAACTTGCACAAAGGGAAGCAGGTGTAACCCGAATACCCAAATGAACCACAGAGACATTAGAAGAACGTTTTCAATGTCATAGTTGTTAATTAATGGAATGCACTAGTTAGTGAATTGGTGGAGGCAGATTCCAAACCCAGTTTCAAATATAGATATGACACAACACTATAGGGTTCAGGAACCTGAACCACAAGTTGAATTACGGTTGAGAGGCGGGACCAAAGAGCCGAAGCTCCACAATCACTAGCACAAATACGTGAGTCCAAAAGGTGAGTACGCAGTATCTGTCACATCCCAGGGGAAGACATTGCCGTCTTCAAGGTCATGTTTTTCGTCGTTTTGAAGAAGATAAACAAGCTCAAAGCCACCTGTCCTCTCGCATGACACTTCGATTTTTGACGTAAAAATATCTATTGTCAAAGGAAGATGTATTATTAAAGAATCACAGCGGATCACAAAATTAATGTGGTGTCCCGTTTTTTATCCGTGAGTTTTCAGAATAGTTAGCTTCAAGAAAATTCGTACATAATTTTAGTGACGTTGGAAACTCTAGAGAGGACGGGCTGAAGGAGCTTGTCGAGGTGTATTATGATTGTCTTGTGCAGTGATAACACAATTTACTATCAAGTGATTTCCTAAATAGGAGCAGAGCGGATATAGTGTTGACAACTCTGTGTAAACTGTTTTGGTGTGAAACATTTATTGGTGGGGAAGCCACAGGAAGCGTCGAGATAAGCGCCAGGTTTGTCGGTGTTACGAACACCCGAGAGACTCGCGTAGATAAATAAGAAAAAGAGAAAAACGAAAATGAATAAGTATATTTATGAAGACAAAAAAATGAACTGAATAGAACAGCTTAGTCTATGTACATTAATTAGAAACTCATTACAGGACAACAGCCTCAAACACTCCGGTCAAAATAAGATACACACACACACACACACACACACACACACACACACACACACACACACACACACACACACACACACACACACACACACACACACACACACACACAGTCACACACACACACACAAATACACACACACACACACACACACACACACACACACACACACACACACACACACACACACACACACACACACACACACACACACACACATACACACAAACACACGCACACACACACTCACACACACACACACACACACACACACACACAAACACACACACACACACACACACACACACACACACACACACACACACACACACACACACACACACACACACACACACACACACACACACACACACACTCCATTGTACTCACTCCAGGTGAGTACAACTAGGTGAGTTGTTCATACATTCCAACTGAGAGCTGGCCAACTTACGAACGGCATTCAGAAACTTGTGTAAAGAATCATTGAGAACTTTGTATACCACATATGTCAGGCCAATCCTGGAGTATGCAGCCCCAGCATGGAGTCCATATGTAGTCAAGGATAAGACTAAACTGGAAAAGGTTCAAAGGTTTGCCACCAGATTAGTACCCGAGCTGAGAGGTATGAGCTACGAGGAGAGACTATGGGAATTAAACTTCACTTCGCTGGAAGACAGAAGAGTTATGGGGGGCATGATCACCACATTCAAGATTCTGAAGGGGAATTGATAGGGTAGATAAAGACAGGCTATTTAACACAAGGGGCACACGCACTAGGGGACACAGGTGGAAACTGAGTGCCCAAATGAGCCACAGAGATATTAGAAAGAACTTTTTTAGTGTCAGAGTTGTTGACAAATGGAATGCATTAGGAAGTGATGTGGTGGAGGCTGACTCCATACACAGTTTCAAGTGTAGATATGATAGAGCCCAATAGGGTCAGGAATCTGTACACCTGTTGATTGACGGTTGAGAGGCGGGACCAAAGAGCCAGAGCTCAACCCCCGCAAACACAACTAGGTGAGTACAACTAGGTGAGTACACACACACACACACAAAATCGTAGCGTACCGAAAGGGAAACTATGAGGGGATGAATAAATTCCTATGGGATATACATTAGGACACAGAATTCGGAACCAAGTCCGTACAGGACATGATGTAATATGTCACCCAAAAATGTCAGGAGGCTGTAAGCAGGTTTGTCCCAGCCCGACAGGAAAAAACAAAAAAGCAAAGGAAGAATCCGTGGTTTAATAGGGAATGTATGAAAGCAAAGGAGGATAACAAAAGCGCATGGAGGAACTTCCGTAATAACAGAACACCAGAAAGTAGAGAGAGAGATACCAGAGAACCAGGAACGAGTATGTTAGTGTGAGAAGAGCAGCTGAGAAAAGAGTATGAAAATGATATAGCTAATAAAGCCAAGACCGAACCAAAACTACTACACAGTCACATCAGGAGGAAGACAACAGTGAAGGAACAGGTGATGAAACTTAGGGTGGGCGAGGACAGGTACACAGAGAATGAGAAAGAGGTGTGTGAAGAATCAACAAACGGTTCCAGGAGGTCTTTACAATAGAACAGGGAGAAGTCACGGCGCTAGGAGTGGTGGCAGCAAACCAGGTGACCTTGGAAAGGTTCGAAATTTCAAGAGATGAGGTCAAGAAGCACCTATTGGAGCTGGATGTGAGAAAAGCTGTTGGGCCGGATGGAATCTCACCATGGGTATTGAAAGAGTGTGCAGGAGCACTTTGCTTGCCACTCTCCATAGTGTATAGTAGGTCACTGGAAACGTGAGATTTACCAGAAAAATGGAAGACTGCTATTGTAGTACCAATGTACAAAAAGGGTGACAGACAAGAGGCACTGAACTACAGGCCAGTGTCCTTAACTTGTATACCATGCAAGGTGATGGAGAAGATTGTGAGAAAAAACCTAGTAACACATCTGGAGAGAAGAGACTTCATGACAACACATCAACATGGGTTCAGGGAGGGTAAATCAGGTAGTACAACTAGGTGAGTACACACACGCACACACACACACACACACACACACACACACACACACACACACACACACACACACACACACACACACACACACACACACACACACACACACACACACACTTGTGTTGTGACCATCGTGTTGGGTGGACGTGGGTTGGGAGCTCCTGGTTCACTAGTGGAGTGGGAGGGGTAATCAGGCAACTTCGAAGTGAAAAAGTGTGTACAAGTGAATGAAAAAAAACCTTGGGTTTTGACCAAAGCCATAAGGTAGTGAAAAAAAACAGTTTAAGTAAGGTAATTGAAAATAGTTGATGAAGTACTGTGGCAATGTGGAGCAGACCTCACCGACCTCTGACCGTGACCTCACCCCCGGCAGCAACCCTCCTACCACCACGTGGGACGACGCTTGGAGATTCACTCACCAATTGTGTTAGCAGGACGGTAAGATACTTGGAACCCCTGTGGGTAAGGTTGCATTATAGCAATGACTAGGTCAGGAAGGGCGTCTAGGTCCAGCAGTATTATGATTGAAGAAGAAGATAGGTTTGTGGAGAAGATGATTGGGAAATTTTAAGAAAAGAGGGATGTTTGGATAGATGATCTAATCCAGGGGATTAAAAGTGAAGTCTTTAATAAGATACAGGACGAGGTTCAAAGACTCAAACAAGAGTTTATGGATTATATTCAAGAGGAAATCAGGAAGAGCAGGGTAGAATGGCAAGGAGAAATATCTAGGCTTACTAATAAATTTGGCAGGAGTAAGGGAAGCTTGGCAGGGGTAGGGGAAGTAGTAGTAGGTGAAGTAGCGGGAGTGGGAGGGGTGGGGATCAGCCAGGGAGGGGGCCACCAGCATGACCCTGAACTGAGAAAGAGGACAATCATGATCCATGGATTGCTTGATGCCAGGGCACCATCGAGGCAGGAAAGGATGGAGATTGAGGATTTGGAGCTACAGGGGATCTTGAGAGACATGAGAGCCCAGATGGCAGGGAATGAGGTGCAAGTTAACCGACGCATTGGGCCATACAACTGTAACAGGAAACGACCTGTCCTGGTACAGTTCACTAACGAAGAGGCAGTGGATTACATACTGCATCACAAACACTTACTCAGAGGTAGCGAAAATTACTACAACGTATATATTGACAAATTCATAACGAAGGAGGAGCAGATAGCCCACAAAGCAAGCAAACAACAACAATACAACTCTTCCCATTTGAGCGTAGCTACACACCCCAATGCTAATCCACCCCATGCTAACCAGCTCACACCTTCTCAGGTCACTCCCTCCCCGAATCAGCCCTCCCTGCCCCTGCTTATCTCCCTAACACCTCCCTTGACCCCTCTGACCCCACTGCAGTCAAATTCATCCCACATTACAAGGACCCCCTCATCACCTCAACCCCCAAAACCCGTCCAGCCCTCATCCCCTCAACCCCCAAAACCCACCCAGCCCTCATCTCCTCAACCCCAAGAACCCACCCAGCCCTCATCCTTTCAACCCCCAAAACCTACCCAGGCCTCACCCCTCCTCATCCCCTCTCCTTCCATGTGACCCCCACACCCTTGCAAGAGGGGTGGGAGGTTCCCCCACCCCCTCTATCCTTCCCCCTCCCAACCTCTCAACCTCTATCTGACTCCCAACCTTACGCTATCTCCCAACCCCTCTATGCCTATCAGACCCTCCCTAATCTTCAGACCCAGTATGCCCTTCCTACTCCAGACCTACCTACCCAGGCCCTACCCCAGACCCTCCTACCTACCTTACTAGAAGCCCAGCCCCCATTAGCCCCCCCCAAGCACCCCTCCTGACCTCTTTCACCCCCCGACCCCCCCAGACACCCCACGGATCCCCCCGGACATCCCCCAGATCCTCCCCGCCCCCAGTCATCCCTCAGACACCCCCCAGATCCCCCAGATCCCCCCTGCCCCCAGTCACCCCCCAGACACCCCCCAGATCCCCCCAGACCTCTAGAGAAAGGGAGAACTCTGGTACAAGAGTTTCCATGAAGAATCTCAAGGTTTGGTACACCAATGCTGATGGGGTATCTAATAAAGCAGAAGAGATAAAAGAAAGAGTGAGCGAAGCAGATCCTGACATAGTTGCAACTGTGGAAACTAAAATTAATGACATGATCTCAGATGCAATCTTTCCTGAAGGGTACCAGGTGATACGAAAAGAGAGGACACAGAGACAGGGAGGGGGAGTGGCACTCCTAATAAAGCGGAAATGGAAGTTTGAAGACCTGGGAAATCGGGTTACCAATGAGTGCACAAGCTTCATGCATGGAACTCTGACAGTAGATGGGAGGAAGATTGTGGTGTTGGTAATCTACAATTCCCCACCAAACAGTAGAAGACCCAGGCAGGAGTATGATGACAACAACAAGGCATGTATAGATGAACTGCAGAAGGCAGCAACACTAGCCCACAGAATGAGAGTGAAGCTGCTGATCATGGGGGACCTAAATCATGGAGAGATAAATTGGGAATCATGGAATCCCCATGGAGGGGACGAAACGTAGGGGAGCAAAATTAGTAGATGTTATAGACAGGAATTTCCTAACACAACATGTGAAAGAAGACACGAGGGAAAGAGGAGGAGATGCACCAAGCCTATTAGACCTGATTTTCACCCAGAACGTAGAAGATATCGAGAATTTAGAGCATGAAATACCTCTAGGGGCCAGTGACCATTGTGTCCTAGTCTTTGACTACATGATGGAATTCAAACTTATGACCATGGGGCAAGAGATCTGGGAAAGGAGAGTTGACTACAGGAAAGGGGACTATAAGAGGATAAGGGACTATGTGGGTGAAGTGCAGTGGGAGGAAGAAATTAGAGGAAAAACAGTCCAAGATATGATGGACCTAGTCATACAGAAATGCAAGGAGGTCGAAGAGAGATTTATACCAACAGTAAAGGGAAAAAATAAGAAGGAATATAATAACCCATGGTTTAATAGACAGTGTCAGGAAGAAAAATGGCCAGCACGCGGGAGTGGAGGAAGTACAATAGACAGAGGACAGAGGACAACAGGATCAGATGCAACAGAGCTAGGAACGATTACATTAACATAAGACGAACATCGGAAAGGGACTATGAGAACGATATTGCAATCAGAGCGAAAAAACTACCTAAGTTACTACACAGTCATATAAGAAGAAAAATGTCGGTGAACGATTAAGTGACAAGACTAAGGAAGACAGAGGGGGCATATACTGAAAGTGACAAGGAAATCTGTGAGGCACTGAATGCCAGTTTCCATGGAGTGTTCACTACCGAGCCTGAGCAGCTCCCATTGTTGGAAGGGGTTAACCTAGATGAAAGACTATCAGATATAGAGGTGACAGCAGAGGAGGTAATGAAACAGTTGACAACTCTAGATGCAACTAAAGCAGTTGGACCAGACAAAGTATCACCGTGGATACAAAAAGAAGCAGCGCAGGCCCTCAGCGTGCCTCTGGCAATGATCTTTAATGAGTCATTTATGTCGGGAGAATTGCCCAGTTGCTGGAAGAAGGCAAATGTCGTGACGATCTTCAAGAAAGGTGATAGGGAGGAGGCACTTAACTATAGACCTGTATCACTGACAAGCATCCCCTGTAAAATACTGGAAAGAATAATTAGGCTACGACTGGTTGCACACCTGGAGAACATTAGGTTTGTGAACAAACATCAACATGGGTTCTGGACAGGGAAATCATGCCTAACAAACCTTCTGGAAGTCTATGATAAAATAACGAGGATAAGACAAGACAGAGATGGTTGGGCAGACTGCATATTTCTGGACTGCCAAAAAGCCTTTGATACAGTACCGCACATGAGACTGCTGTTCAAGCTCGAGAGGCAGGCGGGGGTTGGGGGAAAGGTCCTAGCAGGGATAAGGAACTACCTAACAGGAAGGATCCAAAGAGTTACGGTAAGGGGTGAGAAGTCGGACTGGCGAACAGTAACAAGTGGAGTACCACAAGGATCGGTGCTGGGACCAATTATATTTCTTGTATATGTTAACGACATGTTTACAGGCGTAGAGTCCTACATGTCGATGTTTGCGGATGACGCAAAGTTGACGAGAAGAGTTGTGACAGATGAGGATTGCAGGATTCTCCAAGAGGACCTGAACAGGTTGCAGAGATGGCCAGAGAAATGGCTACTGGAATTCAACACCAGCAAATGTAAAGTTATGGAAATGGGACTAGGAGATGAAAGATCAAAGGGACAGTACACAATGAAGGGGAACAGCCTACCTGTGACGATGCGTGAAAGAGACCTGGGTGTGGACGTAACACCTAATCTATCTCCTGAGGCACATATAAATAGGATAACGACAGCAGCGTACTCTACACTGGCAAAAGTTAGAATATCATTCAGAAACCTAAGTAAGGAGGCCTTTAGGGCGCTTTACATTGCCTATGTGAGGCCAGTCTTAGAGTATGCCACCTCATTATGGAGTCCCCATCTGAAGAAGCATATAATGAAATTGGAAAAGGTTCAGAGGTTTGCAACGAGACTCGTCCCAGAGCTACGAGGGATGGGGTATGAGGAGCGCCTGAGGGAACTGTGCCTTACGACACTAGAAAGAAGAAGGGAGAGGGGGGACATGACAGGAACATACAAAATACTCAGAGGGATTGACAGAGTGGACATAGACGAAATGTTCACATGGAATAGTAACAGAACGAGGGGACATGGATGGAAGCTTGAAACTCAGATGAGTCACAGAGATATTAGGAAGTTTTCTTTTAGAGTGAGAGTAGTGGGAAAATGGAATGCCCTTCAGGAACAGGTTGTGGAAGCAAATACTATTCATAATATTAAAACCAGGTATGATAGGGAAATGGGACAGGAGTCATTGCTGTAAACAACCGATGCTCGAAAGGCGGGATCCAAGAGTCAATGCTCGATCCTGCAGACACAACTAGGTGAGTACATACACACACACACACACACGCACGCACACACAAACACACACACACACACACACACACACACACACACACACACACACACACACACACACACACACACACACACACACAGACGATGCTAAAATTATGAGAAGGATTAAAACAGAAGAGGACTGTTTGAGGCTTCAAGAAGACCTAGACAAGCTGAAGGAATGGTCGAACAAATGGTTGTTAGAGTTTAACCCAACCAAATGTAATGTAATGAAGATAGGTGTAGGGAGCAGGAGGCCAGACACAAGGTATCATCTGGGAGAGGAAATTCTTCAGGAGTCAGAGAAGGAAAAAGACTTGGGGGTTGATATCACGCCAGACCTTTCTCCTGCAGCACATATCAAGCGGATAACATCAGCGGCATATGCCAGGCTGGCCAACATATGAACGGCATTCAGAAACTTGTGTAAAGAATTATTCAGAACTTTGTATACCACATATGTCAGGCCAATCCTGGAGTATGCAGCCCCAGCATGGAGTCCATATCTAGTCAAGGTGTAACTCGGGTTAGGGTTTCTCTCTCTACTTATCTTTCCTTCTTTGCCCTCTACCCGTATTCTTACTTTTTATTCTCTACCAAGGGACTCCAAAACTTTTACCAAAGCCAACTCCACGCCACGTGGTCCTAAGACGATTGACCGACTTAGGATTCTACACCCAGTATGACGTGACCTAGGCTTTGAGCAAAACCCTAGAGTCGCCTCTGCGCTGCCACCACCAGACCAGCAACACCGAGCAATGATCGAGGTCTGGATCGATCATGCTAATTAATCAACCTTGGGGCTTGATCCCCACTATAACCGATGACCGTGGAAACTTAAGAGTGTGAAATTAATTACACGGGAATGATTCGATGTTAGAATCGATGTTAGAATCGGCGCCCAATCCAACTTTACCTCGTGTGGACCACGTGACCAGGACAAGTTTACACATAAAACCCATGGAAATAATAAAATGCAAAATATTAACAAATTTAATTTATTAAAAGAAAAACTAAAACAAAATCTAAATATGTTCACTCCCTGTCACTTTAACACTCCCTACTTGACCTGAGTGGCAATGAAGACTATTCCTATACATAACCATAGCAACTATACCTTGGGCAACCAGCTAAAGATGTTGGGCTGGTCTTGGGGAGTGGTAAGATGGTTGACCTCTTATCCCAGTCACTCTTGTGTCCACACTGATCTATCCCTCGTCTGGTTTAGCCCAGACTAGAGCATTGTAACCTTCCGCCTCGCTTACCCAGTTACTTTAGCAAGGTTAAGTTATAACAATTAACCTCTGTTGTACTTAATTGATCCAGACTGGTTGAATTATTTTACTGAAATTAAATTATACAAACATCTAACGGCAGAGCTGTTCCCGATCACAAAAATGGTTATTAAAACTTTGAGAAATAGTAGACCTGTCAACCCTGATGACCTATGACCGCCGGTCACTCCGCCTTACAAGTTAGATCTGATTCGTGACGTCACTGATGGTGACTTAAACTCAATAATTAGAATACTCTTGATATTGTACCCAGTACTATTATACAATACAATTTTAAAACAAAATGAATAAAGGCTAATTTCTCTAAATTACTGAATACTATAGGATGGTTCATTATACGCAGCTATGAACAAAGCGTCGGTTATTTCCACCGCGAATCCCCCTGGGGTCAGGTTCCCAGGTCACCATGCGGGCTCAGCTTCCCATTATCTTTTGTCGATAAACCACTCTGGATAATTCTTACAACAGCCTAGTTTGTTACAAAGGATAAGACTAAACTGGAAAAGGTTCAAAGATTTGCCACCAGACTAGTACCCGAGCTGAGAGGTATGAGCTACGAGGAGAGACTACGGGAATTAAGCCTCACTTCGCTGGAAGACAGAAGAGTTAGGGGGGACATGATCACCACATTCAAGATTCTGAAGGGAATTGATAGGGTAGATAAAGACAGTCTATTTAACACAAGGGGAACACGTACAAGGGGACACACGTGGAAATTGAGCGCCCAAATGAGCCACAGAGATATTAGAAAGAACTTTTTTAGTGTCAGAGTGGTTGGCAAATGGAATCCATTAGGAAGTGATGTGGTGGAGGCTGACTCCATACACAGTTTAAGTGTAGATATGATAGAGCCCAGTAGGCTCAGGAATCTGTACACCTGTTGATTGACGGTTGAGAGGCGGGACCAAAGAGCCAGAGCTCAACCCCCGCAAACACAACTAGGTGAGTACAACTAGTTGAGTACACACACACACACACACACACACACACACACACACACACACACACACACACACACACACACACACACACACACACACAGGCCGTTGTTGTAGCCTGTTGTAGGCCGACGACGGTAGGAGACACACACGATTAGTGAGGTCCGCGGAAATTCGTCAATTTCTCGGGACATTGAAGGAGTATAGAGGCTAGATCATAGTATTTGGCCTCTTGCAGTGTGTAGATATCTGGGTGCAACATGGCATAGTCATATTGCTAGGGATAGTGCGAAGAAACCAAAGTGGAGCTAGTGGCATCACCGGTGCATAGAAGTGTGGAGGACTGCGTGGAGCGACCTGACCTGACGGCCAGCGAGGGATGACCCACCGTGGAACTGCCTGATTGTGTTTGTTGGGTGGTGACTGTGATCAGTGGTACAGTAAATTAGTGAATTGTAACACAACGATACAGTGACTGACTCCACAGCTTTGTGTAGATAGAGAAGAACCGCCATCATCAATCTACTAGCACTTAGTGAATCACCAAGTGGAAGGCGACGACGGAGCACCGTCAACCATACATCATCATTACTCATCTAGTTGTGTGAGCGGAAAGGAAGACTGGTATGTACCCCTCTCTGGTTAATTAATCAGGTGTACAGTGCGAGGTAAAATATTATCAAATTCTTGTTCAGGATAGCATATATATTTAAAAAATTTCAAAGTGGCTCATTTTGGGTAGAAGTTAACGCTTACGGGAACTCGTGACACACGCACGCACGCACGCACGCACGTGCACGTACGCACGCACGGCCACATACGTATGTACGCACACAAGCACGCACACGTAAAAATGCACACACATACGCACACACAAATTCTGCTCAATTCTTCAGGTGTACAGAGGTAAAATATTACCAAATTCTTGTTCAGTATATCAGATACATTTAAAATATCAAAGTGGCTCAATTTGGGTAGCGGTTGATTTTTTACAGGACCTCCGTAACACACACACGCACACACACGTACGTTTGCAAGCACACATGCACGCACATGCAAAAACAAACACACGCACACGCACGCACTCACACATGAGGGAAGGGGACGTTCCCTCTATGCTAGATTTGATATTTACCAGGAAGGAGGAAGAAATATTTGACATTCAGTACCTTCCTCCCTTGGGTAAAAGTGACCATGTCTTTTTGGGAATAAAGTATGCAATGCGTTATAATCTGGAAGAAAATATGACGGTCGATGCAATTGAAAAACCTGAATTTAGGAGAGGACAGTATGGCAACCTTAGAAAAAAAATTTGTGAGTATAATTGGACAGACTTGTTGCTAGGCAAGGAAGTGAATGAGATGTATGTCAGGTTTTGTGAAATATATGATAAGGGCACAAAAAAATTTATACCAAAACAGAGAAGCAGAACTAGGAAACAGGATTGGGCCAACAGAAAGTGCGAGAGGGCCAGAGACCAAAAGACACAAAAATGTAACCAATACAGGAAGAAGCCGAACCCCCAAACATACCAGTGATACAAAGATGCAAGAAACAACTACACAGCAGTGAGGAGAGGCAGAAAGAAATTTTGAAAAAGGGATTGCAGACAAATGTAAAACAGAACCAGGTTTATTCTATAAATTCATAAACAACAAACTGCAGGTAAAGGATAATATTCAGAGGTTGAAAATGGGAAATAGATTCACGGAAAATGAAAAGGAAATGTGTGAAACATAAACGAAAAGTTCCAAAGTGTGTTTGTACAAAATGAAATCTTCAGGGAACCAGACACAATAAGAATTCCAGAGAACAACATAGAGCACATAGAGGTGTCTAGAGACGAAGTGGAAAAAATGCTCAAGGAGCTAAATAAGAACAAAGCAGTGTGTCCAGATGGAGTTTCACCATGGGTTTTGAGAGAATGTGCACCTGAGCTCAGTATTCCTCTTCAAGTGATTTTTCAGGCATCCCTGTTTACAGGAGTTGTAGCTGATGTGTGGAAAAAGGCTAACATAGTTTCAATCTACAAAAGTGGAAGCAGGGAAGACCCCCTTAATTATAGACCGGTATCATTGACAAGTGTAATAGTCAAAATATTGGAAAAAATAATTAAATCTAAATGGGTAGAACACCTGGAGAGAAATGATATAATATCAGACAGACAGTATGGTTTTCGATCTGGAAGATCCTGTGTATCGAATTTACTCAGTTTCTATGATCGAGCAACAGAGATATTACAGGAAAGAGATGGTTGGGTTGACTGCATCTATCTGGACCTAAAAAAGGCTTTCGACACAGTTCCACATAAGAGGTTGTTCTGGAAACTGGAAAATATTGGAGGAGTGACAGGCACGCTTCTAACATGGATGAAAAATTTTCTGACTGATAGAAAAATGAGGGCTGTGATCAGAGGCAATGTATCGGACTGGAGAAATGTCACAAGTGGAGTACCACAGGGTTTAGTTCTTGCACCAGTGATGCTTATTGTCTACATAAATTATCTACCAGTTGGTATACAGAATTATATGAACATGTTTGCTGATGATGCTAAGATAATAGGAAGGATAAGAAACTTAGATGATTGTCATGCCCTTCAAGAATACCTAGACAAAATAAGTACATGGAGCGCCACTTGGCAAATGGAATTTAATGTTAATAAATGCCATGTTATGGAATGTGGAATAGAAGAACATAGACCCCACACAACCTATATATTATGTGAGAAATCTTTAAAGAATTCCGATAAAGAAAGATATCTAGGGGTGGTTCTAGATAGAAAACTATCACCTGAGGACCACATAAAGAATATTGTGGGAAGAGCCTATGCCACGCTTTCACGCTTTCAGAATTGCTTTTAAATACATGGATGGCGATATACTGAAGAAATTGTTCACGACTTTTGTTAGGCCAAAGCTAGAATATGCAGCAGTTGTGTGGTGCCCATATCTTAAGAAGCACATCAACAAACTGGAAAAGGTGCAAAGACATGCTACTAAGTGGCTCCCAGAACTGAAGGGCAAGAGCTACGAGGAGAGGTTAGAGGCATTAAATATGCCAAATTTAGAAGACAGAAGAAAAAGAGGTGACATGATCACTACATACAAAATAGTAACAGGAATTGATAAAATCGATAGGGTAGATTTCCTGAGACCTGGAACTTTAAGAACAAGAGGTCATAGATATAAACTAGCTAAACACAGATGCCGAAAAAATATAAGAAAATTCACTTTCGCAGAGTGGTAGACGGTTGGAACAAGTTAGGGGAGAAGGTGGTGGAGGCCAAGACCGTCAGTAGTTTCAAAGCGTTATATGACAAAGAGTGCTGGGAAGACGGGACACCACGAGCGTAGCTCTCATCCTGTAACTACACTTAGGTAATTACACTTAGGTAATTACATACGTCCAGTCACGCTAGAAGGGATTAACACCTTTCATGGAAAGGGGATAAAATCCTCACTCATAATCCACCCCTTCTCTTACCCCTTCTCTTACCCTCTCTCTTATGTGCCGTAATCTGCAGACAACACCACACCTCCTCTTAACCTCCATCCCACGCGCACACACACGTTCTCTCTCTCTCTCTCTCTCTCTCTCTCTCTCTCTCTCTCTCTCTCTCTCTCTCTCTCTCTCTCTCTCTCTCTCTCTCTCTCTCTCTCTCTCTCTCTCTCTCTCTCTTTCTCTCTCTCTCTCTCTCTCTCTCTCTCTCTCTCTCTCTCTCTCTCTCTCTCTCTCTCTCTCTCTCTCTCTCTCTCTCTCTCTCTCTCTCTCTCTCTCTCTCTCTCTCTTGTTCTCTCTCTCTCTTGCTCTCTCTCTCTCTCTCTTGCTCTCTCTCTCTTGACAAGGGGCAAAATGGCAGGAGGACACAACAGGGACACAGGAAACAGAGTGACCAAACGAAGGAAATGTTAACCCAAGTTCTAGAGGAATTCAGGAGGGAGATGCATGAAATGAGAATTACAATTAACAACCTGCAAAGTGATCTGACATCAGCAAGGGAGGAGATCAAATCCCTCACAGAGAAAAATAAAGAGACCGAGCATCAGGTTATCATCCAAAGGGAAGGTGGGAATGTTACATTGGAAGGAAATGCCTCTGTACCTGAAACATTTGTGGACATACTGAAAAAGAGCTCTGAAGCAATGGCCACAGTGAGGGAGGTAGCCATGCAAGCTGCTACCTCACAGGAAGCAGCAAAGTGCACCACTCAACTGCTGGAGAAAAAAAAGATCAGTGGTAGTTGTAGGCATCAAAGAACAGGAAGGATCCAACAGGCAAGAATGGAATAGCAAGGATAGAGAGGCAGTACATGGGCTACTGAAGGGGTTACAGATGGAAGGGGCTAAACAAAACATTGAGAAAGTTTCTAGGTTGGGCTGGTACAACAAGGACAGAAACCGACTTGTAAAGGTGGTGTTTACAAACGAAACCACAAAGGAGGATATTCTCGAAAGGAAGAGTCGTCTGCAGCATGTGGAGGGATACAAAAAAGTATTCCTGCAGAGGGACAGGACGAAGGAGGAGAGAGCAAGGGCAGCAGAGGCAAGGAGGAAGCACAGGGAGAGAGGAGCAAACCAGGAAATCACAGCCCCCAATACAACAGTCCTAGAGACAAAAGTAGAACCACGACCAGCATCCCAGCAACACCCGAGGGGAGGGCAACACCACCACCCTCTGCATAGAAACCCTCCCTTCCCCTCTCCCCACCTGCCACCACCCAACCCTCCCTCGCCCCCTACCCCATTCTGACCCTGTCACCCCTTCCCCATTCCCATCATTTTCCCCCTCCCACCTTCCCCCCCCCCTGTCTCCCCTCCCCCTTCATCCCATACCCTCCCTATCCCTCCTCACCCCGTATCCTCCATGTCTCCCCTATCTCCTTAACCCACACCCTACCTGTCTCCCCTTCCCTTAAACCCCCCCCCCCACCCCAAAATCCTCTGAGACCCTACAAACCACCTCACAGATCTTCTCACCCACGGAACAGCTTCCCACACCAGCAGAATGCTCGCCAAGAAAGGGACAAGAAAATGAACAGAAGAATGTGAGCTTCAAGGCAATGTACACTAACATAGATGGGATTACAAATAAAACAAGTGAACTAGGAGAATGGGCACTAGAAGAAAACCCAGACATAATAGCACTCGCAGAAACAAAGCTAACGAAAACTATAACATATGCAGTGTTTCCACAGGGCTACTATGTAGTGAGGAAAGAGAGAGAAGGGAGAGGAGGAGGTGGTGTAGCTTTGCTACTAAGAGAAGGTTGGAGTTTCGAAGAGATGGTAATTCAGAACTGTGAAGGTTTCAGTGACTACATATCAGGCACCATAGCAACTGGAGGACAGAAAATTATAGTAGTAGTCATATATAACCCCCCACCGAATGACAGAAGACCCAGACAGGAATATGATAGAAACAACTTGGCCACCATCAACATAATAGAGAGAGCAGCTTCTGTGGCTAGCAGGAATGGATCCAGACTACTAATCATGAGAGACTTCAACCATGGGAAGATAGATTGGGGGAACAGAGACCCACATGCAGGCCCATACACATGGAGAGCTAAGCTGCTGGATGTGGCAACAAGAAACTTTCTAAGTCAACACGTCAAGGGACCGACAAGAATGAGAGGAGGGGATGAACCAGCCTTGCTTGATCTGATATTTACCCTAAATGATTCGGATATAAGGGAAGTTAAGTTGGAAGCCCCCTTGGAAATGAGTGATCATAGTGTATTGAGCTTTGAGTACCTGGGTTGAGCTAGGAATTATCACCCCCAAAAAAGAACTGGGAAACAAAGGGATGGCGTACCGAAAGGGAAACTATGAGGAGATGAATAAATTCCTATGGGATATACATTGGGACACAGAACTCGGAACCAAGTCCGTACAAGACATGATGGACTATGTCACCCAAAAATGTCAGGAGGCTGTAAGCAGGTTTGTCCCAGCCCGACAGGAAAAAACAGAGAAGCAAAGGAAGAATCCGTGGTTTAATAGGGAATGTATGAAAGCAAAGGAGCTGAACAAAAGGGCATGGAGGAACTTCCGTAATAACAGAACTCCAGAAAGTAGAGCGAAATACCAGACAACCAGGAACGAGTATGTTAGTGTGAGAAGAGCAGCTGAGAAAAGGTATTAAAATGATATAGCTAATAAAGCCAAGACCGAACCAAAGCTACTACACAGTCACATCAGGAGGAAGACATCAGTGAAGGAACAGGTGATGAAACTTAGGGTGGGCGAGGACAGGTACACAGAGAATGACAAAGTGGTGTGTGAAGAACTCAACAAAAGGTTCCAGGAGGTCTTTACAATAGAACAGGGAGAAGTCACGGCGCTAGAAGAGGTGGCAGCAAACCAGGTGACCTTGGAATGGTTCGAAATTACAAGAGATGAGGTCAAGAAGCACCTATTGGAGTTGGATGTGAGAAAAGCAGTTGGGCCGGATGGAATCTCACCATGGGTATTGAAAGAGTGTGCAGGAGCACTTTGCCTGCCACTCTCCACAGTGTATAGTAGGTCACTGGAAACGGGAGACCTACCAGAAATATGGATGACTGCTATTGTAGTACCAATATACAAAAAGGGTGACAGACAAGAGGTACTGAACTACAGGCCAGTGTCCTTAACTTGTATACCATGCAAGGTGATGGAGAAGATTGTGAGAAAAAACCTAGTAACACATCTGGAGAGAAGAGACTTCGTGACAACCCATCAACATGGGTTCAGGTAGGGTAAATCTTGCCTTACAGGCTTGATAGAATTCTATGATCTGGTGACAAATATTAAGCAAGAAAGAGAAGGATGGGCGGACTGCATTTTTTTGGACTGTCGGAAAGCCTTTGACACAGTACCCCATAAAAGGTGGATGCATAAGCTGGAGAAACAGGCAGGAGTAACTGGTAGGGCGCTACAGTGGATAAGGGAGTACCTAAGCAATAGGAAGCAGAGAGTTACAGTGAGGGGTGAGACCTCAGAATGGCGTGAAGTCACCAGTGGAGTCCCACAGGGCTCTGTGCTTGGACCTATCCTGTTTCTGATATACGTAAATGATCTCCCAGAGGGTATAGACTCATTCCTCTCAATGTTTGCTGTTGACGCCAAAATTATGAGAAGGATTAAGACAGAGGAGGACAGCTTTAGGCTTCAAGAAGATCTGCAAAAGCTGCAGGAATGGTCGAACAAATGGCTGTTAGTGTTTAACCCAAGCAAATGTAATGTAATGAAGATAGGGGTAGAAAGCAGGAGACCAGATACAAGGTATCATTTGGGAGATGAGATACTTCAAGAGTCAGAGAGAGAGAAAGACCTGGGGGTTGATATTATGCCAGACCTGTCCTCTGAAGCTCTTATCAAGAGGGTATCATCAGCAGCATATGCCAGGTTGGCTAACATAAGAACGGCCTTTAGAAACTTGTGTAAGGAATCTTTCAGAACATTATATACCACATATGTTAAACCAATCCTGGAGTATGCGGATCCAGCATGGAGTCCATATCTAGTCAAGCATAAGACTAAACTGGAAAAGGTTCTAAGGTTTGCCACCAGACTAGTACCCGAGCTGAGAGGTATGAGCTACGAGGAGAGACTACGGGAATTAAACCTCACTTCGTTGGAAGACAGAAGAGTTAGGGGGGACATGATCACCACATTCAAGATTCTCAAGGGAATCGACAGGGTTGAAAAAGACAGGCTATTTAACACAAGGGGCACACGCACTAGGGGACACAGGTGGAAACTGAGTGCCCAAATGAGCCACAGAGATATTAGAAAGAACTTTTTTAGTGTCAGAGTTGTTGACAAATGGAATGCATTAGGAAGTAATGTGGTGGAGGCTGACTCCATACAGTTTCAAGTGTAGATATGATAGAGCCCAATAGGCTCAGGAACCTGTACACCTGTTGATTGACGGTTGAGAGGCGGGACCAAAGAGCCAGAGCTCAACCCCCGCAAGTACATCTAGGTGAGTGCACACACAGGGGGGCCCCGTAGCATGGTGGATAGCGCGCAGAACTCGTAATTCTGTGGCGCGGGTTCGATTCCCGCACGAGGCAGAAACAAATGGGCAAAGTTTCTTTCACTCTGAATGCCACTGGTACCTAGCAGTAAACAGGTACCTGGAGTTAGTCGGCTGTCACAGGCTGCTTCCTAGTGTGTGTGTGTGTGTGTGGTGTGGGAAAAAAAGAAAAGAATAAAAAGTAGTTAGTAAACAGATGGTTGACAGTTGAGAGGCGGGCCGAAAGAGCAAAGCTTACCCCCGCAAACACAACTTGGTGAATTCAACTAGGTGAATACACACACACACACACACACGGAAACAGGTACACAGAGAATGACAAGAACGTGAAAAACTTAGTAACACATCTGGAGAAAAGGGACTTAGTGACAGACCACCAACTTACGTTCAGGGATGGCAAATCTTGCCTCAGTGGTTTAATAGTATTCTACAGTTAGGTGGCAAAGATTAAGAAAGAAAGAGAAGGTTCGGCAGACTGCATTTTTATGAACTGTCGGAAAGCCTTTGACACAGTACCCCATAAAAGGCTGATGCATAAGCTGGAGAAACAGGCAGGAGTAACTGGTAGGGCGCTCCAGTGGATAAGGGAGTATTTAAGCAATAGGAAGCAGAGAGTTACAATGAGGGGTGAGACCTCATATTGGCGTGTAGTCACCAGTGGAGTCCCACAGTGCTCTGTACTCGGACCTATCCTGTTTCTAATATACGTAAATGATCTTCCAGAGGGGTATAGACTCATTCTTCTCAATGTTTGCAACCGACGCCAATATTATGATCTTAATCTTTGTCACCAGATCGTAGAGTTCTATTAAGCCTGTAAGGCAAGATTTACCTTCCCAGAACCCATGTTGATGGGTTGTCACGAAGTCTCTCTCTCCAGATGTGTTACTAGGTTTTTTCTCACAATCTTCTCCATCACCTTGCATGGTATACAAGTTAAGGACACTGGCCTGTAGTTCAGTGCTTCTTGTCTGTCACCTTGTGTGTGTGTGTGTGTGTGTGTGTGTGTGTGTGTGTGTGTGTGTGTGTGTGTGTGTGTGTGTGTGTGTGTGTGTGTGTGTGTGTGTGTGTGTGTGTGTATGTGTGTGTGGGGGTGTGTGTGTGTGTGGGTGTGTGTGTGTGTGTGTGTGTGTGTGTGTGGGTGTGTATTCATCTAGTTCACCTAGTTGTGTTTGCGGGGGTTGAGCTTTGCTTTTTCGGCCCGCCTCTCAACTGTCAATCAACTATTTACTAACTACTTTTTTTTTCCACGCCACACACACACACACACACACCCCAGGAAGCAGCCCGTGACAGCTGACTTTTTCCCAGGTACCTATTTACTGCTAGGTAATAGGGGCATTAAGGGTGAAAGAAACTTTGCCCATTTGTTTCTGCCTCGTGCGGGAATCGAACCCGAGCCACAAAATTACGAGTCCGGTGCTCTACACCAGGCTACGAGGCCCCTAATGTGTGTGTGTGTGTGTGTGTGTGTACTCACCTAGTTGTACTCACCTAGTTGTGCTTGCGGGGGTTGAGCTCTGGCTCTTTGGTCCCGCCTCTCAACCGTCAATCAACAGGTGTACAGGTTCCTGAGCCTATTGGGCTCTATCATATCTACACTTGAAACTGTGTATGGAGTGAGCCTCCACCACATTGCTTCCTAGTGCATTCCATTTGTCAACCACTCTGACACTAAAAAAGTTCTTTCTAATATCTCTGTGGCTCATTTGGGCACTCAGTTTCCACCTGTGTCCCCTAGTGCGTGTGCCCCTTGTGTTAAATAGCCTGTCTTTATCAACCCTGTCGATTCCCTTGAGAATCTTAAATGTAGTGATCATATCCCCCCTAACTCTTCTGTCTTCCAACGAAGTGAGGTTCAATTCCTGTAGTCTCTCCTCGTAGCTCAAACCTCTCAGCTCGGGTACTAGTCTGGTGGCAAACCTTTAACCTTTTCCAGTTTAGTCTTATGCTTGACTAGATATGGACTCCATGCTGGAGCCGCATACTCCAGGATTGGTCAGACATATGTGGTATATAATGTTCTGAAAGATTCCTTACACAAATTTCTAAAGGCCGTTCTTATGTTATCCAACCTGGCATATGCTGCTGATGTTATCCTCTTAATATGAGCGTCAGGGGACAGGTCTGGCGTGATATCAACCCCCCAGGTCTTTCTCTCTCTCTGACTCTTGAAGTATTTCATCTCCCAAGTGATACCTTGTATCTGGTCTCCTGCTTCCTAACCCTATCTTCATTACATTACATTTGCTTGGGTTAAACTCTAACATCCATTTGTTCGACCATTCCTGCAGCTTGTCCAGGTCTTCTTGAAGCCTCAAGCTGTCCTCCTCTGTCTTAATCCTTCTCATAATTTTGTCGTCGTCAGCAAACATTGAGAGGAATGAGTCTATACCCTCTGGGAGATCATTTATGTGTATCAGAAACAGGATAGGTACAAGCACAGAGCCCTGTGGGACTTCACTGGTGAATTCACGCCATTCTGAGGTCTCACCCCTCACTATAACTCTCTGCTTCCTATTGCTTAGGTACTCCCATTATCCACTGGAGCGCCCTACCAGTTACTCCTGCCTGTTTCTCCAGCTTATGCATCAACCTTTTATGGGGTACTGTGTCAAAGGCTTTCCGACAATCCAAAAAAATGCAGTCCGCCCATTCTTCTCTTGCTTGCTTTATCTTTGTCACCTGATCATAAAATTCTATCAAGCCTGTAAGGCAAGATTTACCCTCCCTGAACCCATGTTGATGGGTTGTCACGAAGTCTCTTCTCTCCAGAAGTGTTACTAGGTTTTTTCTCACAATCGTCTCCATCACCTTGCATGGTATACAAGTTAAGGACACTGGCCTGTAGTTCAGTGCCTCTTGTCTGTCACCCTTTTTAAATATTGGTACAACATTAGCAGTCTTCCATACTTCTGGTAGGTCTCCCGTTTCCAGTGACCTACTATACACTATGGAGAGTGGCAAGCAAAGTGCTCCTGCACACTCTTTCAATACCCATGGTGAGATTCCATCCGGCCCAACAGCTTTTCTCACATCCAGCTCCAATAGGTACTTCTTGACCTCATCTCTTGTAATTTCGAACCTTTCCAAGGTCACCTGGTTTGCTGCCACCTCTCCTAGCGCCGTGACTTCTCCCTGTTCTATTGTAAAGACCTCCTGGAACCTTTTGTTGAGTTCTTCACACACCTCTTTGTTATTCTCTGTATACCTGTCCTCGCCCACCCTAAGTTTCATCACCTGTTCCTTCACTGTTGTCTTCCTCCTGATGTGACTGTGTAGTAGCTTTGCGTCGGTCTTGGCTTTATTAGCTATATCATTTTCATACCTTTTCTCAGCTGCTCTTCTCACACTAACATACTCGTTCCTGGTTCTCTGGTATCTCTCTCTCTCTACTTTCTGGTGTTCTGTTATTACGGAAGTTCCTCCATGCCCTTTTGTTCAGCTCTTTTGCATTCATACATTCCCTATTAAACCACGGATTCTTCCTTTGCTTCTCTGTTTTTTCCTGTCGGGCTGGGACAAACCTGCTTACAGCCTCCTGACATTTTTGGGTGACATAGTCCATCATGTCCATGAGGAAAGCCAGAAAGAGATCTAACGTTGAAAGAGAACGCAGACGACACTATAAACGCAGGAAAAAAATAACGGAACTGCTTATGCAGACACGAATTTCCCGTCAAAGAAGGAATAATTTAAATAGGGAGATTGAAGAAATCGAGCGGAAATTGAAACACTCATATGAAACTGAAGAAAGGCAGTTAGAACAGAAAGCAATTCAGGAAATAAAGAAAAATCCAAAATATTTCTTCTCATATGCGAAATCAAAAGCAAAAACCACTGCCAGTATTGGACCTATTCGTACAAGTGAAGGTTCATACACGGAGGATGACAAAGAAATTAGTGAAATCCTAAAAAAGCAGTATGAGGACATGTTTAGCACTCCAATAAACAACATGAAGGTGGAAGATCCAGACAATTTCTTTATGCGGGATATTCAAACCGCTGTAAATATAACATATAAACACGAGCGCACTAAATTTTGAAAAAGAAATTGAAAACATGCCCATGCACTCGGCCCCAGGTCCAGACTCATTGAATTCAATATTTATAAAGAAATGCAAAGTGCCGGTAGCACAGGCACTCAGTATAGTGTGGAGGAAGAGCTTGGACACGGGGGAGATACCAGATGCACTTAAAGTAGCAGACATAGCCCCTCTACACAAGGGAGGGACCAAAGCATTGGCAAAAAATTATAGACCAGTTGCACTAACATCGCACATCATAAAAGTATTTGAGAGAGTGATTAGGAGTCAGGTCACCAATTTCATGGAGACCAATGACCTTCACAACCCAGGCCAACATGGATTTCGAGCGGGAAGATCGTGCCTCTCACAGCTACTTGAGCACTACGACAAAGTCACTGAGACATTAGAAGAGAAACAGAATGCTGATGTGATATACACGGACTTCGCAAAGGCTTTCGATATATGTGACCATGGCGTGATAGCACACAAAATGAAGTCAATGGGAATAACCGGTAAAGTAGGACGCTGGATACTCAGTTTTCTGTCAAACAGGACTCAGCGAGTAACTGTCAACCATATAAAATCTAGTCCAAGTGCAGTGAAAAGCTCTGTACCTCAGGGTACAGTCCTTGCACCGCTGCTTTTCCTTATTCTCATATCAGATATAGACAAAAATACAAGTCACAGCCTCGTATCATCCTTTGCAGATGACACAAAAATCAGTATGAAAATTACCTCGGCTGAGGACATTGAAAAACTTCAAGCTGATATTAATAAAGTTTTCGACTGGACATCAGAAAATAACATGATGTTTAACAGTGATAAATTCCAGGTACTCAGGTACGGTAAAAATGAGGACCTTAAACATAATACAGAGTACAAAACGCAATCAAATGTACCCATAGTAGGAAAACAGCATGTAAAGGATTTGGGAATAATAATGTCTGACGACCTAACGTTTAAGGAGCATAACCAAGCAAATATTGCGACAGCCAGAAAAATGATAGGATGGATTACGAGAACTTTCAAATCCAGGGATCCCATCACAATGGTTGTACTCTTCAAGTCACTTGTGTTGTCCCGTCTTGAGTACTGCTCAGTACTCACTTCCCCCTTCAGAGCAGGAGAGATTGCTGAAATAGAGGGAATACAGAGAACATATACGGCACGCATAGACGCAATAAAGCACCTAAATTATTGGGATCGTCTCAAAGCCCTCCAAATGTACTCACTAGAAAGAAGACGAGAGAGATATCAAATAATATACACCTGGAAGATACTGGAGGGCCAAGTACCAAATCTACACAGTAAAATACCAACGTACTGGAGTAAACGATATGGAAGAAAATGTAGACTAGAACCAGTGAAGAGCAGAGGTGCCATAGGCACAATCAGAGAACACTGTATAAACATCAGAGGTCCGCGGTTGTTCAACGTCCTCCCAGCAAGCATAATATTGCCTGAACAACCGTGGACATTTTCAAGAGGAAACTAGATTTATTCCTCCAAGGAGTGCCGGACCAACCGGGCTGTGGTGGGTATGTGGGCCTGCGGGCCGCTGCAAGCAACAGCCTGGTGGACCAAACTCTCACAAGTCAAGTCTGGCCTCGGGCCGGGCTTGGGGAGTGGAAGAACTCCCAGAACCCCATCAACCAGGTATCAACCAGATGTCTTGTACGAACTTGGTTCCGAGTTCTCTGTCCCAATGTATATCACATAGGAATTTATTCATCTCCTCATAGTTTCCCATTCGGTACGCCAGCCCTTTGTTTCCAAGTTCTTTTTTTGGGGGTGATAATTCCTAGCTCAACCATGTACTCAAAGCTCAATACACTATGATCACTCAAGCCCAAGGGGGCTTCCAACTTAACTACCCTTATATCCGACTCATTTAGGGTAAATATCAGATCAAGCAAGGCTGGTTCATCCCCTCCTCTCGTTCTTGTCGGTCCCTTGACGTGTTGACTTAGAAAGTTTCTTGTTGCCACATCCAGCAGCTTAGCTCTCCTTATGTCTAGGCCTCCATGTGGGTCTCTGTTCCCCCAATCTATCTTTCCATGGTTGAAGTCTCCCATGATTAGTAGCCTGGATCCGTTCCTGCTAGCCACAGAAGCTGCTCTCTTTATTATATCGATGGTGGCCAAGTTGTTTCTATCATATTCCTGTCTGGGTCTTCTGACAATCGGTGGGGGGTTATATATGACTACTACTATAATTTTCTGTCCTCCAGTTGCTATGGTGCCTGATATGTAGTCACTGAAACCTTCACAGTTCTGTATTACCATCTCTTCGAAACTCCAACCTTCTCTTAGTAGCAAAGCTACACCACCTCCTCCTCTCCCTTCTCTCTCTTTCCTCACTACATAGTAGCCCTGTGGAAACACTGCATTTGTTATGGTGTTTGTTAGCTTTGTTTCTGTGAGTGCTATTATGGTTTCTTCTAGTGCCCATTCTCCGAGTTCACTTGTTTTATTTGTAATTCCATCAATGTTAGTGTACATTGCCTTGAAGCTCACTTTCTTCAGTTCATTTTCTTGTCCCTTTTTTGGCGAGCATTCTGCTGGTGTGGGAAGCTTTTCAGTGGTGAGATGATCTGTGAGGTGGTTTGCAGGGTCTCAGAGGAGTTTGGGGTGAGGGGTGGGGGTTTCAGGGAAGGGGGGACAGGTAGGGTGTGGGTTAAGGAGATAGGGGGGACATGGAGGATACGGGGTGATGAGGGAGGAGGGATAGGAAGGGTATGAGATGAAGGGGGAGGGGGGGACAGTGGGGGAAAGGTGGGAGGGGGGACATGATGGGAATGATGAATGGATGACAGGGTAAGAATGGGGAATGGATGACAGGGTAAGAATGGGGTGTGGGGGAGGGAGGGTTAAGTGGGGGCAGGTAGGGTGAGGGGAAAGGAGGGTTTCTATGCAGAAGGGGATGGTGGTGTTGCCCTCCCCTCTGGTGTCGCTGGGATGCTGGCTTTGGGTTCGCCTCTTGTCACTAGGATTGTTGTGTTGGGGGCTGTGATTTCCTGGTTTCTCCTCTCTCCCTGCGCTTCCTCCTTGCCTCTGCTGCCCTGGCTCTCTTCTCCTTCGTCCTGTCCCTTTGCAGGAATACTTTCTTGTATCTCTCCACATGCTGCAGTCGACTCTTCCTTTCGAGAATATCCTCCTTCGTGGTTTCGTTTGTAAACACCACCTTTACAAGTCGGTTTCTGTCCTTGTTGTACCAGCCCAACCTGAAAACCTTCTCAATGTTTCGTTCAGCCCCCTTCCATCTGTAATCCCTTCAGTAGCCCCTGTACTGCCTCTCTATCCTTGCTATTCCATTCCTGTGTGTGTTTGTGTGTGTGTGTGTGTGTGTGTGTGTGTGTGTGTACTCACCTAATTGTGCTTGTGGGGGTTGAGCTTTGGCTCTTTGGTCCCGCCTCTCAACTGTCAATCAACTGGTGTACAGATTCCTGAGCCTACTGGGCTCTATCATATGTACATTTGAAACTGTGTATGGAGTCAGCCTCCACCACATCACTTCCTAGTGCATTCCATTTATTAACTACTCTGACACTGAAAAAATTCTTTCTAACGTCTCTGTGGCTCATCTGGGTACTAAGTTTCCACCTGTGTCCCCTTGTTCGTGTCCCACCCGTGCTAAAGAGTTTGTCTTTGTCCACCCTGTCAATTCCCCTGCGAATTTTGTAGGTGGTTATCATGTCTCCCCTTACTCTTCTGTTTTCCAGGGATGTGAGGTTCAGCTCCTTTAGCCTTTCCTCGTAGCTCAATCCTCTCAGTTCCGGGACGAGCCTGGTGGCATACCGCTGAATCTTCTCTAACTTTGTCTTGTGTTTAACTAGGTATGGACTCCAGGCTGGAGCTGCATACTCCAGGATTGGTCTTACATAAGTGGTATACAGGGTTCTGAAAGATTCCTTACACAAGTTTCTGAAGGCAGTTCTTATGTTGGCCAGTCTAGCATATGCCGCTGATGATATTCTTTTGATGTGGGCCTCTGGGGACAGGTTCGGTGTGATATCAACCCCCAGATCCTTCTCTCTATTTGATTCTTGCAGGATTTCCCCTCCCAGATGATACCTTGTGTTCAGCCTCCTGCTCCCTTCGCCTAATTTCATCACCTTACACTTTCCAGAGTTGAACTTCAGCAGCCATTTTCTAGACCATTCCTCCAGTTTATCCAGGTCATCCTGTAGTCTCTGTCTATCTTCATCCGTCTTGATTCTTCTCATAATTTTTACATCATCAGCAAACATCGAGAGGAATGAGTCTATACGCTCTGGAAGATCGTTCACATATATTAGAAACAGGATGGGTCCAAGTACTGAGCCCTGTGGGACTCCGCTGGTGACATCTCGCCACTCTGATGTCTTCCCCCTCACCGTTACTCGCTGTTTCCTGTTGCTTAAGTACTCCCTTATCCACTGGAGCACCTTCCCTTTTACTCTTGCCTGTTGCTCCAACTTTTTTAACAGCCTTTTATGGGGTACTGTGTCAAAGGCTTTTTGGCAATCCAGGAAAATGCAGTCGGCCCACCCTTCTCTTTCCTGCCTAATTTTCGTTGCCTGGTCATAAAATTCTATTAAACCTGTGAGGCACGATTTACCATCTCTGAACCCATGTTGGTGGTGCCTTACAAAGATATTTCCTTTTCCTCACGATCATCTCCAGCACCTTGCATGGTATACAAGTTAAGGAAACTGGCCTGTAATTCAGTGCCTCTTGCCTGTCACCCTTTTTGTATGTGTGTGTGTATGTGTGTGTTTTGTATGTGTGTTGTGTATGTGTGTGTGTGTGTGTGTGTGTGTGTGTGTGTGTGTGTGTGTGTGTGTGTGTGTGTGTGTGTGTGTGTGTGTGTGTGTGTGTGTGTGTGTGTGTGTGTGTGTGTGTGTACTCACCTAATTGTACTCACCTAATTGTGCTTGCGGGGGTTGAGCTCTGGCTCTTTGGTCCCGCCTCTCAACCGTCAATCAACTGGTGTACAGATTCCTGAGCCTATTGGGCTCTATCATATCTACATTTGAAACTGTGTATGGAGTCAGCCTCCACCACATCACTTCCTAATGCATTCCATTTGCTAACTACTCTGACACTGAAAAAGTTCTTTCTAACGTCTCTGTGGCTCATTTGGGTACTCAGCTTCCACCTGTGTCCCCTTGTTCGCGTCCCACCAGTGTTGAAAAGTTCATCCTTGTTTACCCGGTCGATTCCCCTGAGGATTTTGTAGGTTGTGATCATGTCCCCCCTTACTCTTCTGTCTTCCAGTGTCGTGAGGTGCATTTCCCGCAGCCTTTCCTCATAACTCATGCCTCTTAGTTCTGGGACTAGTCTAGTAGCATACCTTTGGACTTTTTCCAGCTTCGTCTTGTGCTTGACAAGGTACGGGCGCCATGCTGGGGCCGCATACTCCAGGATTGGTCTTACATATGTGGTGTACAAGATTCTGAATGATTCCTTACACAGGTTCCTGAACGCCGTTCTGATGTTAGCCAGCCTCGCATATGCCGCAGACGTTATTCTCTTTATGTGGGCTTCAGGAGACAGGTTTGGTGTGATATCAACTCCTAGATCTTTCTCTCTGTCTGTTTCATTAAGTACTTCATCTCCTATTCTGTATCCTGTGCCTGGCCTCCTGTTTCCACTGCCTAGTTTCATTACTTTGCATTTACTCGGGTTGAACTTCAACAGCCATTTGTTGGACCATTCACTCAGTCTATCCAGGTCATCTTGTAGCCTCCTACTATCATCCTCTGTTTCAATCCTCCTCATAATTTTTGCATCGTCGGCAAACATTGAGAGGAACGAATCTATACCCTCTGGGAGATCATTTACATATACCAGAAACAGTATAGGTCCAAGGACTGACCCCTGCGGGACTCCACTTGTGACGTCTCGCCAATCTGAGACCTCACCCCTCACACAGACTCGTTGTCTCCTGTTGCTTAGGTATTCCTCTATCCACCGGAGTACCTTCCCTCTCACTCCAGCCTGCATCTCCAACTTTCGCACTAGCCTCTTGTGTGGCACTGTATCAAAGGCTTTCTGACAATCCAAAAATATGCAGTCTGCCCACCCTTCTCTTTCTTGCCTTATTTTTGTTGCCTGGTCGTAGAATTCAAGTAACCCTGTGAGGCAGGACCTGCCATCCCTGAACCCATGTTGATGCTGTGTTACAAAGTTCCTTCGCTCCAGATGCTCCACTAGTTTTTTTCGCACAATCTTCTCCATCAGTTTGCATGGTATGCAGGTTAGGGACACTGGCCTGTAGTTCAGTGCCTCCTGTCTATCCCCTTTCTTGTATATCGGGACTACGTTAGCTGCTTTCCAAATATCTGGCAGTTCCCCTGTTGCCAGTGATTTGTTATACACTATGGAGAGTGGTAGGCTCAGTTCTCTTGCTCCTTCCTTTAGAACCCAAGGGGAGATTCCATCTGGGCCTATAGCCTTCGTCACGTCTAACTCTAGTAAACACTTCCTTACTTCCCCACTGGTAATCTCAAACTCTTCCAGTGGTTCCTGGTTAGCTATTTCCTCACTTACCTCTGGAATTTCTCCTTGTTCTAAGGTGAAGACCTCCTGGAATTTCTTATTCAATTCCTCACACACTTCCTTGTCATTTGTAGTGAATCCTTCCGCCCCTATCCTTAATCTCATAACCTGTTCCTTTACTGTTGTTTTTCTCCTAATGTGGCTATGCAACAATTTAGGCTGAGTCTTTGCCTTGCTTGCGATGTCATTTTCGTATTGTCTTTCTGCCTCTCTTCTCATCCTGACATATTCATTCCTGGCATTCTGGTATCTTTCTCTGCTCTCCAGTGTCCTGTTATTCCTATAGTTTCTCCATGCCCTTTTACTTTGCTGCTTAGCTAGCCTACATCTTTGATTAAACCATGGGTTTCTCATCTTCATTTCTCTGTTTTCCTTTTGGACTGGGACAAACTTGTTTGCTGCGTCCTTGCACTTCTGCGTGATGTAATCCATCATATCTTGGGCCGTCTTTCCCCTGAGCTCTGTTTCCCATGCTATATCTGTTAGGAATTTTCTTATCCCCTCATAGTTTCCCTTTCGGTATGCTAACCTTTTGGTTTCGGTATCCCTCCTCGAGTTCAATAACCCTTCTTCAATCAAGTACTCAAACACCAGTACACTGTGGTCGCTCATTCCTACTGGGTCCTCAAAACCGATTTCTCTTATGTCGGAGTCGTTCAGAGTGAAGACTAGGTCGAGTCTCGCTGGTTCGTCATTGCCTCTCATCCTTGTGGGTTCTCTGACATGCTGCGTTAAAAAGTTGCTTGTCACCACCTCCAATAGTTTGGCTCTCCATGTATCCTCGCCTCCATGCGGTTCCTTGTTCTCCCAGTCAATCTTTTCGTGATTGAAGTCGCCCATGATGAGCAGGTGGGATCTATTTCTACAGGCAGCAGAGGCTGCCCTCTCAATTATAGTGTTAACTGCCTTGTTGTTGTTTTCATACTCTTGACTGGGTCTCCTGTCATTTGGTGGAGGGTTGTATATTACTGCTACTACTATTCTTGGTCCTCCCATTGTTATGGTGCCTGCTATGTAGTCTCTGAACTCCTCACAGCCCGGGATGGCCATCTCCTTAAAACTCCATTCCCTTCTCATGAGTAGGGCCACTCCGCCTCCTCCTCTACCTTCCCTCTCTTTCCTTATTACTGTATACTCCTGGGGAAACACGGCATTCGTTATGATTCCAGAGAGTTTTGTTTCAGTGAGTCCGATTACATCTGGGTTAACTTCTTGTGCTCTTTCCCTTAGTTCACTTGTCTTGCTTGTGATCCCATCTATGTTCGAGTACATCACCCTGAAACTGACTCTCTTCTGCTTCTTTTCTGGGGGGGGACCTTTGGGATTTGGGGTGAGTGGGAGTTGGGGGGACCTGGCACGGGGGGATTGGTTGAGGAGGGAGGGCTTGGGGTGGTGGGGGAGAGGGGGAGGGTACAGGGGGTGGATAATAGGGGGAGGGTACAGGGGGTGGATAAGAGGGGGAGGGTACAGGGGGTGGGTAAGAGAGGGAGGGTTGGGGAAGCATGGGGGGAGGAGAGGCTGTGGGGGATAGGGGAGATGGGGGGGCTTGGGGGGAGAGAAAAGGGTGGAGGGCTTGGGGGGCGTGGGGGAAAAGGGAGGGCTGAGGTGGGTGAGGAAGAGGTGAGGGTTTAGGGGAGTGGGGGAGAGGGGAAGACTTAGGTGGGGTGGGGGAGAGTGGGGGGCTTAGGGGGGAGGGGGAGAAGGGAGGGCATGGGGGTGGGAGAGACAGGAAGGCATGTAGGAGAAGGGAGGGCATGGGGGATGGGGGGGAAGGGAGGTCCTGGGGAGAGGGGTGAGGGGAAGAAGGGGGGTGAGTGGGGGGAGGGGGGTGGGTGGGGGGAGGGTGCCCTAGGTGGGTACTTAGTGGGGGGGCTGACAGGGGATGGGGCAGGTTGGGTGTCTGTTGGGTAGAATGTGTGGGTGGTGCCCCAATCCCTGTGGCTGTTGCACTGTTTGAGGAGGGTTCTCCACTTCCCTCTGGGATTGTAGGGTTCTGGGTTGTGGTACTCTGATTTCCTTCTCTCTCCCTGCGCTCCTTCCTCGCGTCTGCTGTCCGTATTCTCTCTTCCCTTGTCATATCCCTCTGCAGGAATATTTTCTTGAACTTCTCTACTCCTTTTAGACAACACTTCCTTGCTAGCAGTTCCATGTGTGTGTGTGTGTGTGTGTGTGTCTGTGTGTGTATGTGTGTACTCACCTAGTTTTGCACGCGGAGGTTGTTGGAAATAACCAACAGTTTTTATATATCTTTGTATTTTATGCAACCTTTGTATTAACCACAAGTAGTTACTAAAATTACTAACTTGTAGATTTTATCATTATCATGATTTATTTAGACATATTGCCAGATTCTTCCTAGTCAGAGTGACGACGTGAGGAACGACAGGCAGTAACATGAATTCTCTCCACATTTAGTTGGATTTATAATCGAGTCCAGTTTATCATTTCCTTTACTAAATATAATTACTTACTAATAAGTTTAATCTCGTAGTATACTACTACTTACTGGAACACCCTTATTTAATTAATATTAAACATTCTAGAGGAAACTACTTTAATGTAAATGATTTTACTTTAATTTCCTCGATTGGCTGTACAACTTTAATAAGTCAATTTATGTTACGAGAAATTCTATTTTATCACAGAAGAATTTAATGTGATATTAATACTCGTCATTACCTCTTCCTTCCTTAGTCTATTACGATATATACATATACATTTACGCTCGAGATGTCTATCGAGAGCCGCACATGCGCAATAAGGAAGAGGAGGAAGACGGGAGAGCGTCACTAGACAAAAGAACGAGAGAGCACGACGTGGACGCCATTGACAGCGTGTAGCTGAGCTACGTTTTGATCCCATTTATTTCGCTCTAACGACCAGTAGAGCGGTGCCACGTTATCTGGCACAATAGCCGTGTCCTCGACTAGCATATGAGCAATTCCAAAGTCAACGCCTTTCAAACAACAGCTGAAGGACGAGGAACTGCTCAAGTCTCTACATCAACGGACACGCGGCTCGGCAGCTAGGTTTACCTTTTTGTTGTTATGTGGCCACAATTAACATTTAGGCTAGTTGTCGTTAGGCCGTAGAACAAACAAATAAATTCCGTACGTGTCTTGAGTAGTTATACAATCTGAATAGATGATTATTTTTATTATTTCTCTATAGAAGAAATTTACAGTGCTTGAATATAAATTGCACAGATATTGGCTGAAATTTCCTAGTTATCCTCATGATTTAGGATTTATTTGTAGTTACTTATTATGTAGAAGATTTCTACAATGTAATTGCCTTTCAGTACCAAGGCGACGCCAACCGAGGTGCTAGGCTTCCCACCGTTCTGTGCAACAATTTGCCCTATGCAACACGTCGGTGGTGGAGCGTAGCAACTGATTACACTTCACTAGATTTACAGCTAAGCTCTCCCTTTTTTATCTGTAGCAATAACTCTATAATTACAGTAGTGATTTCTAAAAGAGATCAATTATACTAACCCATTGATTTACTGATACTGTTCAACATTTCAGTAGTATATTGAGGAGCATTTACCTCCAATTAATATTATATATTAAACCTTATTTACTTTCATATTTTACTTACTCTGGTGAAGAACCAGCACCAGAATAATGCTAGGTATGTATTAATCTTTTAGCATGTGACCCCCCAATTTTGTGTAAGTTAATTTGACTCCATTTATATCAGAAATACAGTTACACTAAGATCCATAGGACACTATTTCTTGGGATCAGTTTTTCCATTGCTTTATTTTGTTTTCCACTTTTTTTCAAAAGGTGGTGGTCCTTCATAGCTATCGAAGCATATATTTAATTATTCGTTATTGGAGTCAGGTTTTCCCCTACAAAATTTTGGTCACTTCGGACCGGATGAATCATAATCAATGCTAAATATACAGGTTCTCGGACAATTTTGGTCCTTCGAACCTAGATAGCTGAAAATCAAGCTATCCTCAATCATTATTAATTAACCATTTACTAACACCAACTAGTGTGTTAACATTATTAGGTTATGTACCAATATATTTCATTATTTACGGCTGTCAGCAGACTGCCCATATTACAGCCTAAAACTCATTAATTAACATCAACATTTCTATTAATACTTTATGTATAAAGAAGCCTTAGTGTTATATATTTATAATTTTACTTGTATTTCTAAGCACAAACATATATATCAAAAGAAAAAATCCCAAATACATAGCACTATATATCTATATTACTACACCATTGCATATATTCCAAACTTTGATGAAGTAGGATAATTAGACTGTAATTGTACTAATGTTTGTACAAATACAGCCTAAACCATTTAGTCATTCCTAGGTAGGAATTATTTAGCGAGTACTGTACTAGACAGTACTGGTGTACATACATATTATTTAGATTGTGCTGACCCTGATTTGGGGTGGGATCGCCAAAACCCTTTTTGTGCTTTTAACATATTATTTCGTGTATTTTTTTTTTTTGAGTACTGCCGAATGTTCACTGTTGGATCGAATGGTGATAATTGATGAGCTAGCCGGACGAAAATCCATTAGTGGCATTCGAGTACTACTGAAAATATTAGCTATCTATTGTTAGGTAGGTAAATTAACCTCTAAATGAGGTAGTATAGTCGATTCAAATACATTAGGCTATTATATTGATATTGAACTCTATTGAATAAGCCAATATCCCAGTTACATCAGTAACAACTATTTACTATCAGACCAGCCTTTACCCAGCAAGATGGAAGCGGCTGTTAAAATGAAAAGGACCCTTATCGGTCTGAAAGGTCATTTGACCCGACAGATTACCAAGTGTCAAAATCTGTCACAACAGTCACCTGTTGACTACATTGAATTAGAGGACTTACTTCAAGTTGCTGAAGGTAAATTCGAGCATATTAAACAACATATGAATATGTACTTGACAGAACTTTACCAAACCTCAATAGGTGAAACTAAACTTGAGGACATTGTCAATAATTTAGCCAAGTACGAAGATGATATACAGGTTAAACTTCAACCCTTTAAAAAGCAAATTGTTAAAAACAAATTAATTAACAACAGCCTCTACTGCACATCCAGATCCTGATGTCAAATTACCTCAGATCAATATACCCACATTCTCTGGTAACGAGAATGAGAGTTGGGATGATTTCTGGAGTAAATTCGTGGATGCAGTAGACTCTAAAACTAACATCCCTCAAACAACCAAGTTCACTTATTTACAAGGCTTGTTACGAAATGAAGCCTTGAAGGTAATATCTAACATAACACTGACCAGTGATGGTTACGACCTAGCTGTTCAATTGCTTAAGAGCAACTACGATAACAAAGAAAGGACTATTACTATCTTAGTTCAAAAATTACTGGATTTACGATCTGCTAATAATTCTACAGATTCTCTCCAAACTTTCAAACTAGAGTTAGAATCTTTACTCAAGGCCTTAAGCCTTAAAGTCCAAATTCAGACTGCTGAATGGATGACAAAAGTAGTTGTAAGGCGCAAATTACCAAGAGAAACTTTAGATAAATTGTGTACTATGTACAATAAAACCTCTCTGACCATGAATGAAATTACAGAAGGTTTACATACCCTAGTCGAAAGACAAAGAGCCAACCAAGAAGGGAAGAGTGTTTCAAACTTCTCTACTAACTCTCATCATAAACCCCAACGTACTGCAACTACTGTAGTAAAACCAGATTTCAATAAATCATCTCCGAAATGGATATCTGGAAATGTAGGTACATACACAGTGAACCCTATAAACTCTGTAGTGAGCACCACTCCTACAGTGAAGAAGTGTTTGTTCTGCAATAATGAACATCTTACTTATAAGTGTAGTACTTATCCAGACCATAACACCCGAATTCATCGTTTGCAAGAATTACACAGATGCACAAGGTGCACGGGTCCTCATGACCCCAATAGCTGTACTGTCTCCTTACGTATGTGCAACAAGTGCCACAAGGGTAGACACCATTATTCCTTGTGTGGTAGTGATCAATCAAGATCAACCAATCCTCATAAGAAGACTACAAATTCTACTTCTGTACAGTATTGCAAGGTGCATCAAGACATAAGTGTACTTGCAACAGAGTCGAATAACACAACTACGTTACCAACAGCTCAATTAAAATTAATTACTAAGGGATCTAAAAATTTCCACTCGTGGTCTCTTTGACGAAGGTTCTCAGAAAACTTTTATTTCTCAACAGATAGTTGATCAGTTGAAACTGAAGCCTATTGCTCGAGTGTATTTGAATATCTCTGGATTCCTAACCAATAGTGAACCTCGTGACTACCAGGTTGTTAAGGTCTTGGTACGTTTAGGAGGCTGCACCAGCCCAATTCAAGCCATAGTCGTTGACAAGATCCCCTCAGATTTACATGTTACAGGTCTTGCTCAAACAGTCAAATTTCTTAAACGCAGTGGTATTAGGCTAGCGGATCATAAAATAAATACAGACTGTCTCAACGATGTAGGTATTCTTATTGGAGCTGACTTTTATTATAGATTTATTACTGGATGCACCAGGCAACGAGGTGTAAACTTGTTACTGTCAGCTGTGGGTAAACTACTCACAGGACCGGTGTTGATCCAACAACATTCTAAATCTACTAGTAATCAACCAACTAATTCAATAGTGGCGTGACTAGGCCTAGAGCAGTCACCACTACATGACAGAGACGAAACCGAGGATGATGAGTCCAATCCCCCTGTTCACAAATTATGGGATATGGATACCTTAGACATAGTCCCTGATCAACCCAGTCCAGATGACACATGGACGTATCAACAATATCTTGTTACTGTGATTTTCCAAGATAATCAATATTGGGTGAGACTCCCATGGAAGCTGAACCACCCACAGCTTCCAGTAAATTATTTCATGGCCTCAACTCAATTAAATTCTCAATTAGCTAGGCTACGGAAGCAACCATGATGTGGCCATTATTTGCCACATCATGCTGTCCTGAAAGATTCAGTTACAACACCAATCAGGATTGTACTTAATTGTAGTGCCAAATTAAAGGCAGACAGTGTGTCACAAAATGATTGTCTACAAACTGGACCTAGCCTAACCCAAAGACTACAAGATGCCTTATTACGATTTCGCTCTGGTGTTTTCGCCTATACGACCGACATTAGTAAGGCCTTTTTAAGAGTAGGCTTACAAGAGACGGATCATGATTTTACTAAATTTCTCTGGGTGAAAGATCCACATGATCCTAATAGTGAAATCATTACTTATAGATTTCTCTCAGTACTGTTTGGAGCGATATCTTCACCATTCTTACTCCAGGCTACTCTGGATACACATCTTAAGAAGTCTAATAGCCCCTACAGGACTGAGATTAGCAACAATTTATATGTTGACAATTTTTAAGGAACCACTAATGATGAGAATAAACTACTGGAAATCTACCATGAGGCTAATCGTGAACTGTTGGGAGTTAACATGCCCCTACAGTCGTGGGCCTCCAATAATAAACAACTCCACCAAATAATCGAGGAAGAATTCCCTGATTATAAGGTACCTCACAAATTGAAAGTCTTAGGTATGGAGTGGAATACTTCCACAGACAAATTGGATATCAAGTCGGTGGATTTCAATCATTCACCTCTAGCCATGAGAAAACTACTCTCCCATGTCAGCAAGCTATTTGACCCTTTAGGCCTACTCAGTCCTATTCTAATTAAGGGTAAACTCCTTATGCAGGAGTGCTGGCAAAGGAATTTGAGGTGGGATGAAACGTTGCCGGAGGATATCCAAGAAAAATGGCAGCAGTTGATTCCTGATTACAACAAACTTAGTATTCTACAGTTTCCCCGAAATACCTTAGGACTAAATTTACCCACAAATTTACATGTATTCTGCGATGCCTCAGGCATAGTATATGGCTCAGTAGCCTCTCTAGTTAATACTCAACAATCATTTTTGCTTACATCTAAGGCAAGGGTAGCCCCGATTAAAAGGAGGTCACTACCCTAAATGGAATTAACTGCCTTATTAGTAGGTGTAAGACTGGCTCATTGCCTGATCAAAACCCTCAGTAATGTTCACCTTGGTGAAATAGTAGTGTGGTCAGACAATGAGGCAGTATTGCAGTGGGTAAAAAACAACAACAAAACTCCCTATGTCAGCAATCGAGTAAGGGAAATTCGAGAATTGTCTGCTGGTTATAAATTAAGACATGTCCCAACCAAGGACAATCCAGCTGACTATTTATCCAGAGGTTTGACTTTAAAGCAATTAATTAAAACCGAGATGTGGTTTAATGGACCCCAATGGCTAGTTAGTGGTCAGTGGCCCCAACTGAAGCCGCAATTCATTGTGACCAATGTCACTACCCCTGTTGTGGATCTGGAACCCCTTCGAATTTTAGCTATCAATCCTCATCGTTATTCCAATTTAAGCAAATTACTAAGAGTTACAGAAATTGTATTTGATTTCATCAACAAGATGGGGATCAAGTATCGATTTCCTTGTTCCATCAAAATATTGGGTCAAACAAGCTCAACAAGAGACTTATGGGAAGGAATATGAACATCTCCCAGAAAGGTTGAGTAAGTCTCTGGGCATCTGGCTTGACTCAGACAACTATAACATTTTTGAGATGCGGCAGACGTCTGCTACACACAGAAATAAATTTAGATACGAAGAATCCTATACTTCTTCCACGTCACCACATCATTACTAAACTCATAGTTTTACATTACCATGAGCATAATACATTGCATGGTGGAGTATTAGATACTCTTACTGAAACCAGACAACGTTTTTGGCTTCCCCAAGGTCGCCAAACTGTCAAATCTTTAATCAAGTCTTGTGTAATCTGCAAGAGATATGATGCTCGAGTGTGTCCTTATCTAGGGCCACCGCCCCTACCTAAGGAGCGAGTCGTCCACCTTCGTCCCTTTGAAACCACAGGTGTCGACTATACAGGAGCACTAATTTTAACAGGCACACCGGACAAGATTCCAGTGAAAGCCTACATTTGCCTTTTCACGTGTGCTACCACACGCGGAGTACATTTAGAAGTCACTTCTGACATGAGTGCAGAAGCCTTTCACAGATTTGCTGCACGAAGATCTTGCCCAAAATTAATGATCTCAGATAATGGATCTAACTTCGTGGCAGGAGAAGCGTGCTTACAAGAAATATGGAATCATCCAGAAGTACACTCTGTGCTCAAACAGAGACAATGCTATTGGAAATTTATTCCTCCAAGAGCACCATGGCACGGCGGTTTTTACGAAAGAATGGTGGGAACTGTTAAGAAATGCCTAAGAAAAACCTTACACCGGCAGAAAATTAATCTCACCGAGTTACAGACCCTTGTCGTGGAAATTGAAGCACGAGTCAACAACAGACCTCTAACCTACAAAACAGATGATTTCTCCCAAAGAGAACCCCTAAGCCCCTCTCATTTGATTCATGGTGGTCTTCTGAGCCCTCTAATATCTCTAGGAGACGAGGATCCAGCTGACCCTTCGTGTGTCAAAGCAAGTGACTTGGTGGAGAGTTATAGACACCTTTCAAGAGTAATAGAGAAGTGGAATGAGGTCTGGACACGTGAATATTTAACTGCTTTAAGAGAATATCATTATGGAGCTGCAAGCCCATACAATAAAGTTCAACTTAAACCAGGTGATCTGTTCCTAGTAGACAGTGATGGACCCAGGTCAGATTGGCCTATAGGTAAAATTGTTGACATCCATCCTGACCGCCATGGTGTATTACGAATTGTTAAAGTTCAGTGTCGAGGAACTACTACCTTGAAAACACTAGAAAAATTAGTACCTTTAGAGTTAGCAGAACACGAGTGTTCTACAGATATACCTGTAACCCAAGTTTCAGAGAACAATGATTCTACTCAACCGAGCACAAGACCATCAAGAGTCGCTGGTCAGAACTGCAAACAGAAACTTAAACAATATTTTAATTCTATTCAAGAGTAGATAACTTTATCATTTAAACTTGAGTTGACCACGCTGATGCAGTGATGAGTTGATGTCCAGTAATTAGTTACGATTCATAGTGACCCTGGACAGTAGCCTCACTGTATTGATGAGGTCTCCTTAATCTTAAATGAATCAATTATTCATAATATATTTTTTGTTAATATCCTTCTGTCTCTTACAAAGGAATTAATCAATAATTTTCAATGTTTATTTACGTCCCCATGTTGACTTAGTCATCTACCACAGATTCGGGACATTCGTTAGGTGCGTACTAACCTACTAACCCATGAATATAACTTCAGGATAGAGAAACAGGTGTACGTTAGTACTAATACCTGAACTACGACCCGGGTTTTCTCTCCCCGGAGTTATGTTGGAAATAACCAACAGTTTTTATACGTCTTTGTATTTTATGCAACCTTTGTATTAACCACAAGTAGTTACTAAAATTACTAACTTGTAGATTTTATCATTATCATGATTTATTTAGACATATTGCCAGATTCTTCCTAGTCAGAGTGACGACGTGAGGAACGACAGGCAGTAACATGAATTCTCTCCACATTTAGTTGGATTTATAATCGAGTCCAGTTTATCATTTCCTTTACTAAATATAGTTACTTACTAATAAGTTTAATCTCGTAGTATACTACTACTTACTGGAACTCCCTTATTTAATTAATATTAAACATTCTAGAGGAAATTACTTTAATGTAAATGATTTTACTTTAATTTCCTCGATTGGCAGTACAACTTTAATAAGTCAATTTATGTTACGAGAAATTATATTTTATCACAGAAGAATTTAATGTGATATTAATACTCGTCATTATCTCTTCGTTCCTTAGTCAATTGCGATATATACATATCCATTTACGCTCGAGATGTCTATCGAGAGCCGCGCATGCGCAATAAGGAAGAGGAGGAAGACGGGAGAGCGTCACTAGACAAAAGAACGAGAGAGCACGACGTGGACGCCATTGACAGCGTGTAGCAGAGCTACGTTTTGATCCCATTTATTTTGTTCCAACGACCAGTAGAGCGGTGCCACGTTATCTGGCACAATAGCCGTGTCCTCGACTGCATATGAGCAATTCCAAAGTCAACGCCTTTCAAGCAACAGCTGAAGGACGAGGAACTGCTCAAGTCTCTACATCAACGGACACGCGGCTCGGCAGCTAGGTTTACCTTTTTGTTATTATGTGGCCACAATTAACATTTAGGCTAGTTGTCGTTAGGCCGTAGAACAAACAAATAAATCCCGTACGTGTCTTGAGTAGTTTTACAATCTGAATAGATGATTATTTTTATTATTTCTCTAAAGAAGAAATTTACAGTGCTTGAATATAAATTGCACAGATATTGGCTGAAATTTCCTAGTTATCCTCATGATTTAGGATTTATTTGTAGTTACTTATTATGTAGAAGATTTCTACAATGTAATTGCCTTTCGGTACCAAGGCGACGCCAACCAAGTTGTTAGGCTTCCCACCGTTCCGTGCAACAATTTGCCCTATGCAACACGTCGTCGGTGGAGCGTAGCAACTGATTACACCTCACTAGATTTACAGCTAAGCTGTCCCTCTTTTATCTGTAGCAATAACTCTGTAATTACAGTAGTGATTTCTAAAAGAGATCAATTATACTAACCCATTGATTTACTGATACTGTTCAACATTTCAGTAGTATATTGAGGAGCATTTACCTCCAATTAATATTATATATTCAACCTTATTTACTTTCTTGTTTTTCTTCTTCAGGTGAAGAACCAGCATCAGAATAATGCTAGGTATGTATTAATCTTTTAGCATGTAACCCCCCAATTTTGTGTAAGTTAATTTGACTCCATTTATATCAGAAATACAGTTTCACTAAGATCCATAGGACACTTGTTCTTGGGATCAGTTTTTTCCATTGCTTTATTTTGTTTTCCACTTTTTCTGAAAAAAGTGTTGGTCTTTCATAGCTATCGAAGCATATATTTAATTATTAGTTATTGGAGTCAGGTTTTCCCCCCACAGAGGTGTAGCTCTGGCTCATTGGTCTCGCCTCTCATTTGTCAATCAACTAAGATTCCTGAGTCTACTGGGCGTCTCTATCAAATCTACATATCAAGCTGTGTATGGAATCTGCCTCCACCACATCACTATTTAATGCTTTCCATTTTTTAACTACTCTCACACTGAAAAAATTATTTCTAATGTCTCTGTGGCTCATTTGGATACTAAGTTTCCACCTGTGTCCCCTTGTCCATGAGGGTTATCATGTCTCCCCTTACTCCTCTGTTTTCCAGGGATGTGTGGTCAGCTCCCGTAACCTTTCTTCATAGCTCATACCTATCAGTTCCGGGACTAGTCTGGTGGCATACCTCGGAATCTTCTGTAAGAATAACCCGGGCAATAACTAACCCGGGCTAGTGTGCCCGGGCATCATAACAGCCCCCCCCTTGCGCAGGCTCCATTCCCCGCGGGGGCCCCCCCGGGTGCTGATCCCCACCCAGGGGCCCTCCAGTAAGGATCCCCACCCGGGGCCCTCCAGTGAGGATCCCCACCCGGGGCCCTCCAACAGTGATGGTACAGGTGACTCTACAACAGAGGATGATGGTGACTTCCGACTAGTCAAAAACAAAGGAAGCATGAGACGGGACAGGATACAGCGACAGGGTGAGCAGCAACAGCAGCAACATCAACAACAACAACAACAACGACAAGACGAAGACAGTGAGTGGCACACCCTAATCTTTCCTGCAATGGGATTGACAGCAGCAGAGAAGTACATATGGATTATTAAGGCTGGCCACGCCCACAGAGCAGAGTATCGCATAGAGAGCAGGTGTGTAGGTAGCAATGTCAGCGCACGAGTGCAGGGGAACATTGCCCTGAAGTACTTCACAGAGACCAGTCTTGAGTATCAAGGTAAGGATGTTAAAAGGTTGGAAGCAAACCCACAGACAAGACAAATTAAAATTATAATCAAGAACTACAGTATTCATGTTGACGTGGAATTTCTCGAGGACTATGAACAGATTGTTTGGGTCAAGCGCAACACTGGACCAAAGGGACTGCCCAAAATTCAAGCAATTGCTATGTGAAAGGGAGACCTGGCCCCAGTCATTAAAATACCAGGCTTGAGAGCGTGCAAAGTGGAGAGGTATATTGGCAGCCCGTCCTTATGTGGCAACGGTCAACGGGGGGATCACAGAAAGTTGCAATGTGATTGCCTAATTAAGTGTGGGTGTTGCAGTGGCTCTCACGACACCAAGCAGTGTCTGGCCAAGCTTACACCGAGTGGGGGGTGACGGGGTAATACCTTAATGTGTCAACTGCAAGCAGCCCCATCATGCTTGGAACAGGTATTGCAGCAAGAGGCCTGACTGGCAGGGCTTGAGAACAACACCAACGCAAACAGCAGGTGGACCAGTGAACTGGGGCGGGAATGGCTTCGTGAACAGTACCACAGCAAGCCAGGGTCCAGCCCGGGACCCGGCCCAGGGTTCAGCCTACAGTAGGCAGTCAACAGTCTGGGGTAGTGGTGGAGTGACCCACCACCACCCCACACAGCCCCAATCAGACCCCCTCCCTCTCACAAACTTACTCACCTCTACCCCACTCACTAACGCCAACCCTACCTCACTCACTAACCCCAACCCTACCCCACTCAACAACCCCATTCCTGCCTCGTCACCCATACCCCCTAACGCCTCTCAGTCAACCAGCTCTTCTGACTCCCAGGCGACCATCCCTCCCTCCCAACCAACCACTCCCTTGCCTTCTTCTCATCCCACCTACCACTCCCCTCCCCCCTCCTCCTCACTCACCAGCCAACACTTTACTGCATCCAGATAAAACAATGTCGCGGATATGGAAGCAATGATTACCCACGTAATAAAAAATCACCCACTCATGCATGAATTAATGACCAAGCAAAACAAACTTGAGAATACCCTATGTACAATCCAGAAGACCCAGGAGAATATACTTCAAATTCTGCAGGGCCTGAAGTTGTCTCAGGCGAGTTTAGCAGGTTGCATCTTGGTGCATGATGATGCAACACGAGGCTAGGCACATAACAGCAGACTCAGTGCTATCGTTGCCCCAGTGAACATATCAACACCAGTGAATGCAACACCACTAGTGAACACATCAACACCAGTGAACACACCACCACTAGTGAACACACCCCACCACTAGTGGACACAACAACACCACCAGTGAACACAACACCACCACCAGTGAACACAACGACACTAGTATACACAACACCATTGACCACTGACACCCATACAAACAGTACCACCAGTACATGACGGTGGTGCAACACCTCATACAACACCGCCAGTGCACACACTCTCACCAGCAACAACACCGCACACATCACATCTGATGACCAACACCTGCACGATGGATAACCACGGCGAAGAAAGTTTCACTATCCTACAATGGATCTCCAATGGCGTTCGCGGTAGACTTAATGACATCATACAATACGCTCGTGAACACCAAACTGACGTCATAGTGCTCCAGGAGACACTGGTGGGTGATGACTTCAACTCAAGGTTCAGGGGTATCCCAAGGTTTCCCTTCCCTCCGGGGACAGGAAACGGGGTCTTATTACCTATGTCAGCAACAACATACCTGCACAGATTATTGATGATCTTCACATGGAGGATGACTATGAAGCTGGGGGTAACCATTTACTTAAACAATAATGCCCTACATATAATCAACCTATATGTGCCACAGAGTAAACTTGACCTTGACACACTGCCCAAATTTGTTAACGAAGAATCTACCCTGCTGGTCGGTGACTTTAATGCCAGGCCTCCACACTTTGAAGCCAACTGTCATCAGCCCAATGTCAATGGACGGAAACTGTCACTCTATGTCAGGGGGAGTGAAAACCTTAGAGTCCTGGGTGATGAACAGCCAACTCAACTCAGAGGAGGAAGATTGGACTATGCTCTTCTGCTGAATGCACAGGACATGGATGCCAGTACACACAGTGTGCACAGTTTATGTAGTGACCACTGGACACTGATTATCACAGTCGACATGTGCAAGAGAAGGAAAGAGACAAATAAAAGAAAAAGGTTATCATTCGGACCAGATATGAGGCCGCTTTTCATAAACAGGATGAGTGACTGGTTCACGGATTATCAAATCCCAGAAGACACTGTTTCATTTGTTGAGGACCTCAGTCACCAAATTGAGCACTGTCTCAGAGTTCCGCGCCGTATACCTGGGCGAAGTAACATCTCAAAAGAAGAAAATAAAATGGTATAAGAACGACTACATACAGATGGTCAATGCAAATTTAAGGAGTATGAGTAGAGAGTACCAGAGACATCCCACTGAAAGCAACCAAGAGCTCTTTAAAACTGGGTCAAGTAGCCAGGGAAGAGAAGATTAAAGAGCGGGAAAGTCAATGGCTTGAATTCACTAGGTCTATTGGAAGAGAAACATCTGTAAGACAAGTGTGGGCAAAAATTCAGATAGCTAAGGGGGGCAGAACCCGGACTGCGGCTCACAAAGACCTCCAGGGTAAGGCCGAGGAACTAATTCACAAGTGGAGTGATGTAGCGTCCTCTTCCTCCCGCCCTGAAAAAGTAAGCATGAAAAAGTTCCTCCGACATAAAACAGAAGGATTAGTATAACAAGAGCATAATCTAGTGATGACGAGTATGGGGAACCAATCACAGCCCAGGAAGTAAAGGGGCTATGAAAAAGGGTAAAAGTACAGCACCTGGTGAAGATGGCGTCACTTACGACATACTCAATGCACTGTGTGAAGTGTCTGGGAATCCACTACTCCACCTGTTTAACAAGTCATTCCTAAGTGGTGTGTTGCCCACACAATGGAAACATGCAATAATTGTCCCCATACTGAAGCCCAATGACCCTGGCAATTACAGACCTATTAGTCTCATGTCATGCACTGGCAAGATGCTTGAAAGGATCATCCTAAACCGACTGTTGCACAAAGTAGGCAGGTTAGGGGAAGGGGTTAATGGATTTATTAAAGGACGGAGCACAGCAAATTGTATAGTTAATTACCTGGCTAATGACACAGCTAAGTACTCTGTATTTGTTGACATCAAAGGAGCTTTCGACAAAGCACAGGGGATTACGATCCTGTACGAGCTTGCATGCATAGGTGTCAAGGGAAGACTCATGAAATGGATTGAAGACTACATCACAGGGAGGAAAGCCAAGGTATGCTTCAATGGAGCAATCTCAAGAACATTGAATATGGAACTCGGTAACCACTTCCCCACCCCCCCACCCGCCAAACATTTGAGCTGGACGGTTGAGCGACGGTCTTGCTTCATGTAGGTTGGCGTTCAATCCTCGACCGTCCAAGTGGTTGGGCACCATTCCTTTCCCCCTGTCCCATCCCAAATCCTAATTCTGACCTCCTTCCCAGTGCTATAAAGTCGTCATGGCTTGGCGCTTTCCCCTTGATAACTCCCTCCCCCCCCCAGGAGGAGTCTTAAGCCCCAGACTATTCAATGTACGTATGAACGCCATTGCATATTTTGATTTCCCGGAAGGAAAACAACAAGTGGGATATGCAGATGATGTTCTAATACAAGCTCCCACCTTGGGAAAAATTAAACAGTCCATTGAACTCCTCGGAAGGAAATGTATTGAGCTCGGTTTCACTCTCTCCTCAAACAAGACAAAAGCATACTCTCATCACAAGTGGGTAGAAAATGAAGAAATACAAATTAATAGTGTAAAACGTGAATGGGTCGACCACTATCGGTACCTTGGCGTCACTGTCGGCTCTAACAAGGGGAAGAAAGAGGAGCTCAATCAACTCATAGGAACATGCAAAAGTCGACTCAGGGCACTGAAAGCTATTACCTGGAATGGACATGGAGCCTCTATTGCCGTGCTTAAAATAATGTGCACAGCCTATGTGCGCTCCATCATAGACTATGCCGCACTAGTTTTGACCACCTACTCCCAAAGCGATATGAAAAGGCTCGAAAGCATTCAAAATGAAGCCATGACAATCATTCTTGGAGTCCCAAGAACTGCCTAAACGTCTAATATACGAGATGAGTTGTCCCTCCCCAGTGTTTAAAGAATAATTAGCGAACTGAATGCTAAGCTTGCAATTAGGATAGCCAAAGATCCCCATTATAATGATATTGCTAAGAAAAAACTCAGCTCTATGTTACTTACAGGTGGAAACATGAGAAGCAAAAAATGGCATCACAGATCAGTCTGCTACCTTGAAGAACTTCATCTGCTTGAGCAAGCCCGTGAGCTCCTGCCTGTAGAGAGGTTACTTCCCTGGGAGGATGACTCGTGCAGAATTATCATCAATAAAATGGTAACGAAAAAATCCAACATGATACCACAAGAAATGAGGCACAAGTTTCTTGACGAAATTTATAAAGAAGCCGGGGATGAACTACATCAAATCTACACTGACGGGTCATCTAAGCTTGTCAATGGCAGGGCTAGTGCAGCATACACTGTAATTAAGGATAATGCTTTCTAACGCAGAAATGAAGAAAAAGCGCGTATTGAGAACTGTGCCACAATCAACGCAAGCAGAGCTAACTGCCCTTGTTATGGCGTTAAGGTTTCTTGAACGGAACACTAATGGTGCAGTGATTTGCACTGATTCAAAAGTAGCACTGCAAAGCCTAAGTAAAAATCGGGCAGAAAATCTTGCAATAGTCGCTGAAATTCAGAGAGCTGTGAGAGGACTTACCAATCAGAGAATAATCATCAAGTTTCTGTGGATCCCCTCCCATGTTGGTATATGTGGGAATGAACGAGCAGATGTGCTGGCTGCTGAAGGAGACGATATTGAATACTTCATACTCAAGATTCTTCTACAAATTAGAGGTATTGTCAGGCAATATCACCGTGACAAGGTAACTGAGAAAAGGAGGATAAACGCACAAACCAGTGAATCTGTACGATTGCACAATATGGTTGAAGCTGGCAATCCCAATCAATATGGACGAAGAGGTGGACGCGGGAGAGAATCAGTAATAGCGAGAATCCGTCTTGGATACAAATATTCATGGCGATTTGAAATGGAAACAAGAGTTGATCAGCGAAGTTGCAGAATCTGTGATGAGAATCACGGACACCGCTTTGAACACTATCTACGTGAATGTGAACACCTGAGAGACATTATAAATATGTGTAGAATAATAAACCCCACATTGTTTGAGTTAAGAAAACCCTATTTGTCAAATATTGCTACTGTTCTGCAAAGATTGACCCATTTTGCACCAGCAAGGTAACGTAAGCTTTTAAGGGTTGACAGATGTTAATCTTCTTATTTGAGGAGCTGTTCACTTGAGACAGTTAAGCAAGTCCCAGCTGTGTCTGGGTACAAGTGACAGGATGGATAACTCAACGCGTTTTTTTCCTATTGGGGAGTGTTGTACATGCTGCTATGGCGGTATGTACACTCACAGGATGAGTGGCGCTGCCCAATAAATTCGCCCCTGAGAGTAAAATTTAAAATTTAAAATTATCTAACAATGTCTTGTGTTTAACTATATAAGGACTCCAGGCTGGAGCTGCATACTCCAAGATTGGCCTTATATAAGTGGTATTCAAGGTCCTGAACGATTCTTTACACAAGTTTCTAAAGGCAGTTCTTATGTTGGCCAATCTAGCATATGCCTCTGATGCTATCCTTTTGATGTGGGCCTCTGGTGACAGGTTCGGTGAAATATCACCCCTCAGATTTTTGTCTCTATTTGATACTTGCAGGATATCACCTCCCAGATGGTCCATTCTGTTCAACCTTCTGCTCCCTTCGCCAAATTTCATTACTATACACTTTCCTGAGTTGAACTTTAGTAGTCATTTTCTTGACCATTTCACCAGTCAATCCAGGTCGTCCTGCAGTCTCTGACTATCTTCCTCTGTTTTGATTCTTCTCAAAATGTTTGCACCATTAGCAAACATTGAGAGGAATTAGTCTATACCTTCTGGAAGGTCGTTTACATATATTAGGAACAGGATGGCTCCAAGTACAGAGCCCTGTAGAAATAGGGCTACTATGTTGGGGAGAAATATGGAAAATATTCCCCCAGAATAATTCTCATAGGGGAGACTCGTTTTCGGCTACCTGGGATCATAACAACTGAGAACCAGTGTATCTAAATTTAATGAACCACTGGCTAACTCTGATTCATCCGGTTCTAGGGACCAATAATGTGGGGAAAATGACTTGTAGGATTTATATTTATTTACCATTTAGTAATTTATATAGTATTTTAAAATTTATGTTTATTTATATTTTTGGAATGCAAACTATGATGTTTAAAGTGGACTGTATGATTTACAATTTCCCACAAATCATTCCCTTACACATTCTGGGAAGTTTATCGTTTATATATAGTTATCAATAAATATTATTGATTAGTAGATATCCATTACAGTATTAGACTAGATATATATATTAGCAATTTAATGAGAAGGCCTTATTTCGTATGGTTGATTTTGACCTAGACAACCAGTATGAACACGGATGAACACTCCTCGTGGTTGAGGCTGGCTTCAACACGTGTACTGGTGTACTAGGCAATTATATTCTGCGCCCAAACCACACACTAGAATTTGAAGAGTCGACGACGTTTTGGTCCATCCTGAACCATAATCAAGTCGATTGTGTAGTATTACAAAATATTACATAAGTATTACACGTATTACGATAAATATTATACAGTATTACACAATTAAAAATCAATTTTATAATGGTCCAGAATGAACTGAAACGTTGTCGTCTCTCCAAATTCTTGTGTGTGGTTTGGTCAATATTTTGCAGCCACGTTATTGTGACTCTTGATCTGCATATTCTGCTTCTTCTTCCCCTTCAATTACACACTGTCTTGGTCACTGTCTCGCATTTTCACCGGGTCACCCTACTCTACTTATACGACTGGCCAGGAATGTGGGGATTTATAACGGGTTTCGGCCAGAACACTTCCCACCACCAGAACACACCACCAGAACAGAACAATTACTAAAAAGTACCTAATTTCATCTTCATAGTTTTTCACCTTTTGCCTTAAAATTGCACTGTATCTATTGCTACCCAATCTCCCAACCTTTATGTTCCCAATTTGAACATCTTTACCATTGAGATCATTGGTGTTTTCTTATATGTGCTGCCAATCTGTTGTATAGTGTTTATAAATCTTGTTATCTGTATCTTTTGCTACCCAGTCTCCCAATCTTTATGTACCCATTCTGAACATCTTTACCATTGTGATCATTGCTGTCTTATATGTGCTGTCAATCTGCTGTATGGTGTCTATTAATCTTGTTTAAATTACTAATCAAGCTGTCAATGTAATCAATCAGAGCTTTAATATACAATGTGCTTTAATATACTTACTTATCTCTCTCATCTCATTTTTCTCTTGTAATGTATCTTTCATTTATCAATTCTGATTGAAATTACCTACTTAAAATTATCTGCTAGATTAAGGACCTGCCCGAAACGCTGTGCGTACTAGTGGCTTTACAAGAATGTAATTACTGTACTATCCAATGTATTCTCTCAAACCCAATGTACCTTCTTGTATATATATAAAAAAATAAATAAATAAATAAATAAATAAAATACAGTAGACATAGTTGGTGCTGATAACAGGAACACTATTAGTCCAATAACACTGGTTCAAGGGAAAATTATTGGAGCTAGATTTGCCCCAGCGACTGTTGTTTAATTAATGGGGACTGACTCTGGCCCTCTCCCACTGACCGCATCCATTGTTCTCCGGATGCGTTTTATCAAGAAGTAGATAGAGGGTTCACAATTACTCTATTTTGGTACTGAAAATTAAGTTGGTTCAATTGAAATGTTTTTATGATGTTTACTGGCCGAAGACGGCTGTATTAAATTAAGATGAATTTCCAATGTAAGGTGGTGAATTTAATGACGACATGTGGCAATGATATCTCCGTTTTCTACCGGAGAAAATTACCACTGTGTCTCATTTTCTATGAGTGATTAAGACACTATTTCTAGGGTTAATTTGTTATTACAAAACAACAGCAATATTACATGCATATTGTATTAAATGTTGGTAAATGGTGTCGGTTTTTCCGACACTTTTGTTATAATGAAGTCATTTTTATTTAGTGAAAATTTCATAAATCCACACATTGTATTATGTACTGAATACATTGTATTATATGCTGTATGAATTGAATTATGTGATGTATACATTGTATTATATGCTGAATGTGTTTTATTATGTGATGTACGTATTGTATTACATGTTGCATGAATTGTATTATGTGATGTATACATTGTATTATATGTTGTATGCCTGGTATTATGTGCTGAATGCATTGTATTTTATGTTGTATTCATTGCAATATATATGCTCTTTGCATTTTTAGGTGTTGCAGGCATTGCATTATCTGCTGAATACATTGACATATATGCTGAATACATTACAATATATGCCGAATGCATTGTATTATCTGCTGTATACACTGTATTATATACTGTGTGCATTCAATTACGTGCAGAATATTTTGTATTAAGCGCTGTATACATTGTATTTTGTGCTGAATACATTGTATTGTGTGCTTTATCTATTGAATTATGGGCTGCATATAGTGTATTGTAATGTATTGTATACATTGCGTTATGTGATGTATTCATTTTATGGTGTTGAATACCTTGTATTATGGGATGTATACATTTAATTATGTGATGAATACATTTAACTATGTAATGTATTCATAGTTGATGAATACATTTAACTATGTAATGTATTCATAGTTGATGATTACATTGTATTGTGTATTGTATACATTCTATTCTGTTGAATGCATAAAAGTGTGTTCTATTAGTATGTGCATTGTATTATTTTCTGTATACGTAGTATATTTTATGTTTACACGGTATTATGTGATGTATACCTTGTAATATATGATGTATTCATTGTATTGTGTTGTGTATATTGTATAACGTGCTGTATGCATTGTATTGTGGGATAAATACAATATATTATGTGTTGTATACATTGTATCATGTTATGTATGCATTGTAATGTGTTGTATACATTGTAACATGTGATGTATGCATTGTAATGTGTTGTATACATTGTATTGTGTTGTATACATTGTATTATGTATTGTATTTATTGTATTTGTTGCAGACATTGTATTATGTGCTGTATACATTGTATTAAGTGATGTGCACATTGTATTGTGCTGTTTACATTGAAATGAGTTGCATACCTTGTATTATACACTGTATACATTGCATTATGCACTGTAAACATTGGATTATATTATGTATTCATTGAATTATATACTGAATACATTATATTGTGTAGTATATATTGATTTATGTGCTGTATACATTGTATTATGTGTTGATGCATTATATTACGTGTTGTATACATTGTATTACATGCGGAATACATTGTATTCCATGCTGTATACATTGTATTTTGTATACATTTTATTATGTACTATATGAGCTGTTTTATGTTGAATTCATTGTATTATGTGCTGTATTCATTATCTTTTGTTCTGTATACTATGTATTTAGGTGTATTAATTGAATTGTGTTATACATATTGTATTGTGTGAAGAATACATTGTATTATATGCTGTAACATTGAATTATGTATTCCATTCATTGTATTGTCTTGTATACAATAAGGTGTGTTGTATATATTGTATTATGTGATGTATTAATTGTATTATGTATAGTACATATTGTATTGTGTTATATACATTGAAATGTGTTGAACACATTGTATTATATGATGTATGCATTGTATTATGTGTTGTATACATTGCATTATGTGTTGTAAACATTATATTGTGGTGTATATGTGTTGTATACTTTGTATTATGTGTTGTATACATTGTATTGTGTGTAGTATATATTCCATTATGTGTAGTAAACATTGTCTTGTGCACCCTGTATTATGTTTTGAATATTTTGTTTTATGCTGGATACATTGTACTGTTCTGTATACATTGTATTATGTACAATATCCATGGTATTATGTGCAGTATACATTGGATAATGGGTTGTATACACAATATTATGTGTCATATACATAGCATTATGTGCTGTTTACATTCAAACATGTCACAAAGTTATAGCTCAAGTTTCCTTAGTTTAAATTGCTTGAGTAAGCTTTCCTGAGTAGCATTAGAGCTACTTTATTTTTACATGTTCCTTACCTTGGGTCTGGTCAGTGACTAGACGGGTAACTGTGCCCCCCTCCTTGGCTAAAGTAAGTTTTGAATATATGCATACGAGGCTACTTTCTGGGAATAAGCTTTAGTATCTTAGTCCCGTCACTCTACCTTCAAATGTATTCTTCCCGAGCCTTATGGCTGTATTATCTACATTAACGTTGTATATTGAGCTTACTTGAGGTCTTCCACACTGGACACATGATACCAACACTGAATCGTGACGCAATGAACTACTCGATACAATAATAATAATAATAATATTAATAATAATAATAATAATAATAATAATAATAATAATAATAATAATAATAATAATAATAATAATAATAATAATAATAATAATAATAATAATATTAATAATAATAATAACTTACGCCATCCGTAGCCAACCTTGTCTTGGTGAAAACTGAGGCGTTGCCGGCCACGGAGCACCGCCACACACCCGCTGCCACACACGCATTACAAGCCCTTGCTTACATATCCTACTGTTTCATCTTATTGTCAAATAAATGCATATAAACAAATTTGATTAATAATTTTTGTATTTTAATCAATCGAGTTTGATTAATTAACAATTAACATAGAAGAAAATGAGCAGCCGTACGACATGTTTTCAGAGACTGTGACGCCATGAAGTCCTTCATTATAATACTTTTGTGCTTGTTCAGTTTAATGAGGGCAGGACTAACATGTGAGCTGGGCACATAACAGGACTAACATGTGAGCTGGGCACATGGCAGGACTAACATGTGAGCTGGGCACATAACAGGACTAACATGTGAGCTGGGCACATGGCAGGACTAACATGTGAGCTGGGCACATAACAGGACTAACATGTGAGCTGGGCACATGGCAGGACTAACATGTGAGCTGGGCACATGGCAGGACTAACATGTGAGCTGGGCACATGGCAGGACTAACATGTGAGCTGGGCACATGGCAGGACTAACATGTGAGCTGGGCACATGGCAGGACTAACATGTGAGCTGGGCACATGGCAGGACTAACATGTGAGCTGGGCACATGGCAGGACTAACATGTGAGCTGGGCACATGGCAGGACTAACATGTGAGCTGGGCACATGGCAGGACTAACATGTGAGCTGGGCACATGGCAGGACTAACATGTGAGCTGGGCACATGGCAGGACTAACATGTGAGCTGGGCACATGGCAGGACTAACATGTGAGCTGGGCACAGAGTAGGATTAACATGTGAGCTGGGCACATGGCAGGACTAACATGTGAGCTGGGCACAGAGTAGGACTAACATGTGAGCTGGGCACAGAGTAGGACTAACATGTGAGCTGGGCACAGAGTAGGACTAACATGTGAGCTGGGCACATGGCAGGACTAACATGTGAGCTGGGCACAGAGTAGGACTAACATGTGAGCTGGGCACAGAGTAGGACTAACATGTGAGCTGGGCACAGAGTAGGACTAACATGTGAGCTGAACACAGAGCCGGATTATTATGTGAGCTGGGCACAGAACCGGATTATTATGTAAGCTGGGCACAGGGCAGGACTAACATGTGAGCAGGGCACAGGGTAGGACTAACATGTTAGCTGGGCACAGAGCAGGACTAACATGTGAGCTGGACACAGGGCAGGACTAGCATGTGACCTGGGCACAGGGCTGGACTAGCATGTGAGCTGGGCACAGGGGCAGGACTAACATGTGAGCAGGGCACAGGGCAGGACTAACATGTGAGCTGGGCACAGGGCTGGACTAGCATGTGAGCTGGGCACAGGGGCAGGACTAGCATGTGAGCTGGGCACAGAGCAGGACTAACATGTGAGCAGGGCACAGGGGCAGGACTAACATGTGAGCTGGGCACAGGGCAGGACTAACATGTGAGCAGGGCACAGGGGCAGGACACCCATGTGAGCTGGGCACAGGGCTGGACTAGCATGTGAGCTGGGCACAGAGCAGGACTAACATGTAAGCTTGGCACAGGGCGGGACTAACATGTGAGCTGGGCACAGATGTAGGCACATTGTTAGTGATGGTGTTAGGGTCTTCCACATACGTGAATTCCCATTTGTCCTGATACCTTCGCGAGGGTGTTTTCAAGAATATACTATGGAGCGTATAGCTGATAATTAGTTTTCCAAACCATATGAGAAAAATTGTGGGTCATTAAAGTCATTAGTCTAATTATCTGGACCGGGAATTTGTCCTTCAATTGCACACTAATCTTAACAATCATTTGCAATAATTTCCAAATATATATATACTTTCCCTTAAATAATAAACTAAATAAGGAAAGATACAAGCACTGTATTTGACTTGATTATCATGGCAATATAGTGATATATAGCCTTGACATAGTGTGATTATCACCACTAGAACGTTCAGTATGACCGTCTTCCATTATAGTACAAATGGAATACTGTCATTATAACGACCTTACACTTTGGTACAACATTGAGAGCTCATGTTATGCTATTGTGTAAGTGTTGTGCTATAGTTTACATGTACATTAGTGTTCCTGTTGTACTAGTTTGAACGTGTTGTACTATAGTGTACATGTTGTGCAATAATGTAACTGTTGCACTATAGTGCACGTGTTGTACTATAGTGCACGTGTTATTCTATAGTGTACATGTTGTACAACAATGTACCTGTTGAACTATAGTGTATGTGTTGTACTATAGTGCACGTGTTATTCTATAGTGTACATGTTGTACAACAATGTACCTGTTGAACTATAGTGTATGTGTTGTACTATAGAGTACATGTCCTATGGTGTACATGTTGTACTATAGTGTACATGTACTCTATTGCACCTGTTGTACTATAGTGTAAGTGTTGGACTATAATGTACATGTACTGCAGTGTAACTTTTGTACTATAGTGTAAGTGTACTGTAGTGTAAGTGTTTGTACTATAGTGTTGCACTTTAGTTCACCTGTTGTACTACAGTGTACATACAATATAGTGTACTTGTTGTACTATAGAGTATGTGTTGTACTATAGTGTACATGTTGTACAATAGTGTACGTGTTGAACTATAGTGAACATGTAATGTAGTGTACCACCTGTACTCCAGAGTAAATGTTGCACTATAGTGCACGTGTTGTGCTATATAGTATGTGTAGTACTATAGAGTATGTGTAGTACTATAGAGTACATGTTTGTACTGTAATATACTTGTTGTTCCATTCATTTCACTATAGTGAACATGTGGTACCAAAGTGAACACTATATTGTACATATTGTACTATAGTATACATGTTTAACAATTGTAAACACTGTACTGTACGTGTTGTACTATAGTGAACATGCTGTACTATTGTACATGTTGTACCATTGTGTGTACACTGTCGTGTACTTGAACAAAAGTGTGCCTGTTGTATCATGTTGTGCACTACAGTAAACCTGTTGTTCCATAGTGTACACATTAGTTACATATTGTACCATAGTGTACATATTGTACCATAGTGTGCACACTAGTTACATATTGTACCATAGTGTACACTACAGTGCACCTGTTGTACCATAGTGTACACTTTAGTGTACCTGCTGTACTATAGTGTACCTGTTGTACTATAGTGAACATGTTGTACTAAAGTGTACACTATGGTGTACCTGTTGTTCCATAATATACACTATAGTATACGTGTTGAACCTTATTGAACACTATAGTGCACCTTTTGGTCCATTGTGTACACAATAGTGTACCTGTTGTACCAAAGTGCACACTACAGTGTACCTGATGTTCCAAAGTGAACACTATATTGTACCTGTTTTACCATAGTGTTCACTATAGTGGACCTGTTGTTCCAGATTATACCCAGGAGTGAATCTGTTGTACCATTGTGTACACAATAATGTATGTGTTGTACTATAGTGTACCTGTTGTATCATAGGGTACACTAGAGTACGTGTTGTACTATACTTTACATGCTTTACTAAAGTGTACATGGTGTACTATAATGTACATGTTATACTATAATGAACATGCTGTCCTAAAGTGTACATGTTGTACTGCAGTGTACATGTTGTACTATATTATACATGTTGTACTATAGTGTACATGTTGTACTATAGTACATGTGTTATACTATAGTACATGTGTTGTACTACAGTACATGTGTTGCACTATAGTGTACTTGTTGCACAATAGTGTACATGTTGTACTATAGTTTTTATGTTGTCCTATAGTATACATGTTGTATTATAGTGTACGTGTTGTACTATAGGGAACATGTTGTACTAGAGTGCACAAGTTGTACTATAGGGTACATGTTTTATTATAGTGTGCATGTTGTACTATGGTGAACATGTTATACTATAGCATACGTGTTGTACTATGGTGTACTTGTTGCACTATAGTATACGTAATGTACTATGGTGTACTTGTTGCACTATAGTATACGTAATGTACTATATGGAGTACTTGTTGCACTATAGTGTATATGTTGTACATGTGGTATTATACTGTTCGTCTTAAACTGTAGTGAACATGTAATATAGTGTTACACTTGTACTCTAGAGTTAATTTTGCACTATAGTGCACGTGTTGTGCTATAGGGTATGTGTTATGTTATAGAGTACATGTTGTACTATAGTGTACATGTTGCACTATAGTGCACGTGTTGTACTATAAAGTATGTATTGTACTATAGTGAATATGTTGTACTATAATGTACATGTTGTACCAATGTGTTCACTATTGTGTACTTGTACTTAAGTGTACCTGTTGTGCTATGCTCTGCACTATAGTGAACCTGTTGTTCCATAGTGTACAAATTAGTGAACATGTTGTACCGTAGTGAACAATATAGTGTACCTATTGTGCAATAGTGTACACTATAGTTTACCTGTTGTACCATAGTGTACACTATTGTGTACGTGTTGTACCTTATTGTACACTTCATTGCACCTTTTGGACCACAGTGTACACTATAGTGTTTCTGTTGTACCATAGTGTATTCTACAGTGTACCTGATGTACCAAAATGAACACTATAGTGTACCTGATGTTCCATATTGTGAACTATATTGAACAAGTTGTTCCGTAGTGTACACATTACTGTATCTATTATACCACAGTGTACACTATATTGTATATGTATACACTGAATAGAGTATAAGTAGTATAAGTATGAGTAGTATAAGTATACACTGTATACTTATACAGTACCTGTTGTACTATTGTGTACGTGTTGCACCATACCATACGCTATAGTGTACACTATTGTACCATCTTGAGGTTATCTTGATACCATTTCGGGGATTAGCGTCCCCGCGGCCCAGTCCTCAACCAGGCCTACTTTTTTTAACCCCCTCCCCCCCCCCCCCCAGGAAGCATCACGTAGCAGCTGTCTAACTACCAGGTCCTATTTACTGCTAGGTGAACAGGTGCATCAGCGTGAAAGAAACTTTGCCCATTGGTTTCCACCATCACCGGGGATCGAACCCGGAACCTCAGGACTACGAGTCTGAAGCACTGTCCACTCAGATATCAGGCCCCTTTATTGTATACTTTAGTGTACCTGTTGTACTATAGTGTGCTCTATAGTGTACTTGTTGTACCATAGTTCACACTATAGTATACCTGTTTTACCATAGTGTACACTACAGTATACCTGTTGTTCTATAGTGTACACTATAGTGTTCGTGTTGCATTATAGTTTACATGTTTTACTATAGTGTACATGTTGAACTATAATGTATATGTTGTACTATAGTATACATGCTATCCTAAAGTGTACATGTTGTACTATAGTTTAAAAGTTGTACAATTGTGTATGTGTTGTACTATTGTGTACGTCTTGTACTATAGTATATGTGTTGTATTATAGTGTACATGTTGTTCCATAGTGTACTATTGTGTACGTGTTGCACTTTAATGTACGTGTTGTTCAATAGTGTACATCTTGTACTAGAGTGTACATGTTGTACCATAGTGTACACTATAGTGTACATGTTGTACTGTAGTGTACAACATGTACTCTGAATGGGGAGGGCCCACACATGTTGTGGCTACTGTGGGAGGACCCACACATGTTGAGGCTACAGTAGGAGGGCCCACACATGTTGAGGCTACTGTGGGAGGACCCACACATGTTGAGACTACTGTGGGAGGACCCACACATGTTGAGGCTACTGTGGGAGGACCCACACATGTTGAGGCTACTGTGGGAGGACCCACACATGTTGAGGCTACTGTGGGAGGACCCACACATGTTGAGGTTACTGTGGGAGGACCCACACATATGAAGGCTACAGTAGGAGGACTCTCACACGTGGAGGCTATAGTGGTACAGCGACATATATGGAGGCTACAGTGGGAGATCCACATATATGGAGGCTACAGTGTGTCAGCCACACATATGAAAGCAATAGTGGCACACCCATACATATGGAGGCTACTGTGGGAGGACTCACACATGTTGAGGGTACATTGAGAGGACCAACACATGTTGAGGCTACATTGGGAGGAACAACACATGTTGAGGCTACATTGGGAGGACCAACACATGTTGAGGCTACATTGGGAGGAACAACACATGTTGAGGCTACCGTGGGAACACACACATGTGGAGGCTACAGAGGAAGGACCCACACATGTGGAGGCTGCAGTGGGAGATCCACATATAGATCCACCATGCTAGCGAAAAAGCTGGAGATGCAGGCAGGAGTGAAAGGGAAGGAACTCCATTTGATGATGGAGTACCTAAGCAACAGAAGACAGCGAGTCACTGTTAGGGGTGAGGTTTCAGATTGGCGAGACGTCACCAGTGGAGTTCCGCAGGGGTTCAGTACTTGGACCTACACTGTTTCTGATAAATGTAAATGATCTCCCAGGGGGTACAGAATCTTTCCTCTCATTGTTTGCTGATGATGCAATATTTATAAGGAGGATTAAAACAGAGGAAGATAGTAGGAGGTTACAAGATGACCTAGACAGACTGAATGAATGGTCCAACAAATGGTTGCTAAGATTCAACCCCCGAGTAATAAACAAAGTAATAAAACTAGGCGGTGGAAACAGGAGGCCAGACACAGGATAACGAATGGGAGATGAAGTACTTCACGAAACCGACAGAGAGAAAAGTTTACGAGTTGTTATCACACCAAACCTGTCTCCTGAAGCCCACATAAAAAAAATTACGTCTGCGGCATACGCGAGGCAGGCTAACATCAGAACAGCCTTCAGGAACCTATGCCAGGTATCATTCAGAATCTTGTATACCACATATGTAAGACTAATTCTGGAGTATGCGGCCCCAGCATGGAGCCTGTCAAGCACAAGACGAAGCCAGAAAAGTTCAGAGATATGTCTTTAGGTTAGTCCCGGAACTAAGGGGCATGAGTTACGAGGATAGGCTGCGTGAAATGCACCTCACGAGACTGGAAGACAGAAAAGTAAGGGGAGACATGATCACCACCTAAAAAATCTCAGAGGAATTGTCAGGGTTAATAAGGATAAACTTTTTAACTCTGGTAGTACGCGAACAAGGGGACACAGGTGAAAACTAAGTACCCAAATGAGCCACAGAGACGTTAGAAAGAACATTTTCAGTGTCAGAGTAGTTAACAGGTGGAATGCATTAGGCAGTGATGTGGTGGAGGCTGACTCCATACACGGTTTCAAATCAAAATATGATAGAGCCTAGTAGGCTCAGGAATCTGTACACCAGTTGATTGAGAGTTGAGAGGCGGAACCAAAGAGCCAGAGCTCAACCCCCGCAAGCAGAAATAGGTGAGTGCAACTAGTTGTGTACATGTGGAGGCTACAGTGGGAGGACCCACACATGTTGAGGCTACATTTTGAGGACCCACACATGTTGAGGCTACATTGGGAGGACCCACACATGTTGAGGCTACTGTGGGAGGACCCACACATGTTGAGGCTACTGTGGGAGGACCCACACATGTTGCGGCTACTCTGGGAGGACCCACACATGTTGCGGCTACTGTGGGAGGACCCACACATGTTGCGGCTACTGTGGGAGGACCCACACATGTTGCGGCTACTGTGGGAGGACCCACACATGTTGCGGCTACAGTAGGAGGACCCACACATGTTGCGGCTACAGTGGGAGGACCCACACATGTTGCGGCTACTGTGGGAGGACCCACACATGTTGCGGCTACTGTGGGAGGACCCACAAATGTTGCGGCTACAGTGGGAGGACCCACACATGTTGCGGCTACTGTGGGAGGACCCACACATGTTGCGGCTACTGTGGGAGGACCCACACATGTTGCGGCTACAGTGGGAGGACCCACACATGTTGCGGCTACTGTGGGAGGACCCACACATGTTGCGGCTACAGTGGGAGGACCCACACATGTTGCGGCTACTGTGGGAGGACCCACACTTGTTGCGGCTACAGTGGGAGGACCCACACATGTTGCGGCTACAGTGGGAGGACCCACACATGTTGCGGCTACAGTGGGAGGACCCACACATGTTGCGGCTACTGTGGGAGGACCCACACATGTTGCGGCTACTGTGGGAGGACCCACACATGTTGAGGCTACAGTGGGAGGACCCACACATGTTGAGGCTACAGTGGGAGGACCCACACATGTTGAGGCTACTGTGGGAGAACCCACACATGTTGCGGCTACAGTGGGAGGACCCACACATGTTGAGGCTACTGTGGGAGGACCCACACATGTTGCAGCTACAGTGGGAGGACCCACACATGTTGCAGCTACAGTGGGAGGACCCACACATGTTGCGGCTACAGTGGGAGGACCCACACATGTTGAGGCTACAGTGGGAGGACCCACACATGTTGCGGCTACAGTGTGAGGACCCACACATGTTGCGGCTACAGTGGGAGGACCCACACATGTTGAGGCTACAGTGGGAGGACCCACACATGTTGAGGCTACAGTGGGAGGACCCACACATGTTGAGGCTACTGTGGGAGGACCCACACATGTTGCGGCTACAGTGGGAGGACCCACACATATGGTGTCTACATTGGGAGAACCCACACATATGGAGGTTACAGTGGGAGGAACCACACATGCTTGCTTGAGGCTTCGAGAAGACCTAGACAAACTAAAGGAATGGTCGAACAAATGGTTGTTAGAGTTTAACCCAAGCAAATGTAATGTAATGAAGATAGGAGTAGGGAGCAGGAGGCTATTTACAAGGTATCATTTGGGAGATGAAATTCTACACGAGTCAGAGAGAGAGAAAGCCCAGGGGATTGATATCACGCCAGACCTGTCCCCTGAAGCCCATATCAAGAGGATAACATCAGCAGCATATGCCAGCTTGGCTAACATAAGAACGGCATTTAGACACTTGAGCAAGGAATCATTCAGAACATTGTATACCACCTATGTCAGACCAATCCTGGACAATGCAGCCCCAGCATGGAGTCCATATCTAGTCAAGCATAATAACAAACTAGAAAAAGTTCAAAGGTTTGCCACCAGACTAGTACCCGGGCTGAGAGATATGAGCTACGAGGAGAGACTACGGGAATTAAACCTCACGTCGCTAGAAGACAGATGAGTTAGGGGGGATATGATCACCACGTTCAAGATTCTCAGAGAAATTGACAGGGTACATAAAGACGGGCTATTTAACACAAGGGGCACACGCACTAGGAGACACAGGTGAGAAGTGCCCAAATGAGCCACAGAGATATTAGAAAGGATTTTTTTAGTGTCAGAGTGGTTGACAAATGGAATGCATTTGGAAGTGATGTGGTGGAGGCAGACTCCATACACAGTTTCAAGTGTAGATATGATAGAGCCCAATAAGCTTAGGAACATGTACACCAGTTGATTGACTGTTGAGAGGCGGGACCAAAGAGCCAGAGCTCAACCCCCGCAAGCACAAATAGATGAGTACAAATAGGTGAGTTCACATGTGGAGGCTACAGTGGGAGGACCAACACATGTGTAGGCTACAGTGGGAGGTGCCACACATGTGGAGGCTACAGTGGGGGGACCCACACATGTAGAGACGACAGTGGAAGGACCCACACATTTAGAGACGACAGTGAGAAAACCCACACATTTGGAGGCTATAATGGGAAGCCCCACATATGTTGAGGCTTCAGTTGTAGGACCCACACAGTAGGAGAGTTTGGAGACGATTAGAGGGAGATCTTTGGGAAGAGGAGAGAGATGGATCTTGGAGGAGCGGAGAGGGGTGAGAGGAGGAGAGGGTTGAGAGGAGGAGGAGAGAGGTGAGAGGAGGAGAAGGGGGTATCATGGTGGCATGGAGAGGATTAGGTTAAGAGGAGGAGAAGGAAGATACTGTGGGAGAGGAGAGGAGTGAGAGGAAGAGAGGTGGAATTTTGTGGTATAGGAAGTGGAAGGGTGATCTTATGGGAGAGAAGGGAAGAGAGGATGAAAGGGGGGAGGGTATCTTGTAGGAGACCAGAGAGATGGGCGAAAGTATGAGTGTGTAGCCTAAATCGTGGGGGTGACTAAAAGATTTTTTAGTGGATGATTAGAGCTCAAAGTTATTACGTAATTTTGATTTTAGGGCAAGTAACTACAGAAGCACCATACTGTCCCCCGAACTCAAAGCGTCAGCTAAGAGCTCTCGTGAGAACAAGGATATAGTCACCAGAAGAGGTGACAAGTCGCCAATATACGTTATTCTTAAAAAAGACGAATATCTGGCGTAAATGAACGTTATACTCTCTGACCAACTACATTCCAAAGAGTGATGGAAGACACTGCAGCAGAGTTCAAAACGGAGGTGATAAGTTTTATTCACCAGTCATTCACCAGTGTTAAGTGATATAAAAGGAAATTTTCCAAGCATTAAGTTTCATCCCAAAACCTCCCCCCCCCCCCACCCCTAGTGTGAAATGTCTCCACCATCCCCCTCCGCAGTGAGTTTAGTGTTTTCCGCTCCCCCACCTCCATCTCCCACTATCAGGTGGTCAAGCTTTCCCCTCCCCTCCTCCCTTACCGGACCATCGCCGCCTCCCGTGCATCTCCACCCTCCACCCACCACCTCCACGAGCCCATCCACCTCAGGCATCTGCCTAGACATGACGCATGGTATAAGGGACTGCCAGGAACCCCCCAGCCAGGAGGGAGAGACAAATACTCCAGTGCAAGATGACAGTCATTCTACTTACGGGGATGGCAGAAAACACCGCTGCCACCCAGCCCACCCCTACTGACGTTAACCATAGGAGAGGCACATGCAATGTTTGTGGGGGCAACTTCAGCATCAACGCAGAATCATACGCCAGCATGGTGACTGTGCCCGGGTCAGGGAGGCCTCCCGTGGGAGGAGGCAGCACTCAGGAGTCATGCACCAGTGCACATTGCAACACATTACATTGCAACACACGACCTGCTAGAAGCAATTAAAGCAACGTCAACCAGGAAACTCACCCACATCCCAAAAGTATCTCACCCATTTGCTGCCAGGAAATACACAGACCTCATCGGAAAAGTCAACAGAAGGTCAAATAACCTTGATGAACCAGATACCATCAAAGCCTGGCACAATCTGTTACTTTTTGGCAACGCATGCTTAGGTGTACCAGACAGAGGAGGCAAGACACTGGCTTCATCCATTAATAAAGCAATTAGGGATTTCCTAGGGCTGACAACCTAATCCGCCTCCCCAAACACACCAAACATCGCCGCTGCAAACCAAGTAAGACCCCTCAACGACAACAGAAAGTTAGGTACATAAGTCTGCAAGAAAATTGAAGAGAGCAATATAGTTGGGGCACTCAGGTTGATCACAAGTGAGAAATTATGACCAGGTATGAAACTACAGCCCAAGTACTGAGAAAAAAAAAAACTTCACGGTCGTAGGGGGACCTCCCCCGCAGGTCAGGGTCCCCCCTGACAAGTAACCTCTGGTCCTCCGGGAGTCAGAGGTTCATAAAGCTATCATTTCCTTTTCCCCCGGGTTCCTCAGGAGGCTACACAGGAGTAAGACCTCAACATGTCAAGGAAATGGTGAACCCTGTTCTTGGCCCAGCTGCAGAGGCGCTCCTGACAGAAATCTCAGTTTGTCAACAACTGCCTCGCCGGGTTAATCGCTGATGAAATAAAACCATTCTTCTTTTTTGCATCCCTATGTGCCCTGAAAAAAACAGGGGGAAAGGATCAGACCCATTGCCGTTGGTAATACCCTTCGCCGCCTAGTTGCAAGAGCTGCTGTTAGAAGTATCCGAATGGAAGCAGCCATTATGTTGCAACCCAACCACCTGGTGGTTTGGCGTCCCCCAAGGCTGTGAAACAGCGGCCCATGCTGCACGAGCCTACATTAGTTCTGTTACGAAAAACCAGGCAGTAGTAAAATTAGATTTCAAAAACGCTATCAACTCGGTCAAAAGGGAAGTATTCCTCACCGCAGTCCAGGAACACTGCCCAAACATTCTCCCGTTTGTGTCAGCAGGTTACAGCAAAGACTCAACCCTCCTGTTTGCCTAACATGAAGTCACCTCAGCAGAGGGAATTCAACAGGGAGACCCACTTGCATCCTTCCTCTTTTGCATAGCGGTTAGAGAAATTCCAAGCAGACTGTCCAGTGAGCACAACATCTGGTTCCTGGATGATGGCACTCTGGCAGGCACACAAGACTCCCTGCTAGAAGACCCGGAGCTGGTGAAGACACGGGGGGAGACCATGGGTCTCGTTCTCAACCCCTCCAAGTGCGAAATTATTGCATCCAGTGAGAAGTTCCTGTAGGTATACAATATATATATATATATATATATATATATATATATATATATATATATATATATATATATATATATATATATATATATATATATATATATATATATATATATATATATATATATATATATATATATATAGTGAAAAGCCATGCAACCTCTGAAGAGACAACTAACACAACACCTATACCCCCTATTAGACTATTTTACAGGAACTTCTTTTCCACAGCTCATAAAACGGAGGAAAGGGTCCTGAAAGATATTGTTAATAGAAACGTTATCCCTACAGACAAAAATCAGAGGATACAACTGACGATTTACTATGAAACCAGAAAAACGGCCAGCCTACTCATGAGAAACTCTCCAGACACAAAACAGAACGCTTTAAAAGAGACTAACGTTGTCTATGCCTTCAAATGCCCACTTGGGGACTGTAAGCTCCAAAAAACCCAGTATATAGGCAAGACAACAACATCTCTTTCTAGGCGTTTAACGATGCATAAGCAACAGGGCTCCATTAAGGAACATATAATCTCTTCCCACAACCAAACCATCGCCAGAGAAATCCTAGTAAACAACACAGAAATCATCGATAGATACAGCGATAACAGGCGGCTTGATGTTTGCGAGGCACTACACATGAAGAAGTCAACACCAGCAATCAACAGCCAATTATTGCACAACTATATTCTACCCACCTTAAGACTCCGCTCCAATATAGAAGCATCAAGAAATATGGACCAATAGGCTTTCTACAAACACTTCTATTCAATACCCATTGTTTGTGTTCTGTCTTGTGTTGATACTTTTAATACCCTATTAATATCCCCTCTTGTTCTGTCTTGTGTTAATGCCACATCACCCCTCCCACCTCACTCAAATGTAGATATAAAATCGGAGATACGTAAGTTCTATTCAGTTGTGTATTTGTGAACTAAAGTCTTTGAAAATGTAATAAGTTTTACGAAACGCGCAAGTGTCGCGTCAGACTAGAAATAAAAATGAATTTTGGAGAATTAATTTTTGATTTACCTCCAACAGTGAAGCGTAATGTACGAAAGATTGAGAAAATTCGTGTTAGAATTATTAATCTTACTTTTTCGGTCATATTTAATAATATATGTCTACAGGAAAGACTGCTACCAAAATATACTAATATATATATATATATATATATATATATATATATATATATATATATATATATATATATATATATATATATATATATATATATATATATATATATATATATATGTATATATATGTCGTACCTAGTAGCCAGAATGCACTTCTCAGCCTACTATGCAAGGCCCTATTTGCCTAATAAGCCAAGTTTTCCTGAATTAATATATTTTCTCTAATTTTTTCTTATGAAATGATAAAGCTACCCATTTCATTATGTATGAGCTCAATTTTTTGTTATTGGAATTAAAATTAACGTAGATATATGACTGAACCTAACCAACCCTACCTAACCTAACCAAACTTATCTCTATAGGTTAGGTTCGGTTAGGTAGCCGAAAAAGATACGTTAGGTTAGGTTAGGTAGTCGAAAAACAATTATTTCATGAAAACTTGGCTTATTAGGCAAATGGGGCCTTGCATAGTAGGCTGAGTAGTGCGTTCTGGCTACTAGGTACGACATATGTATATTATATATATATGTGTATATATATATATATATATATATATATATATATATATATATATATATATATATATATATATATATATATATATATATTATTAAATATGACCGAAAAAGTAAGATTAATAATTCTAACACGAATTTTCTCAATCTTTCGTACATTACGCTTCACTGTTGGAGGTAAATCAAAAATCACTTCTCCAAAATTCATTTTTATTTCTAGTCTGACGCGACACGGGCGCGTTTCGTAAAACTTATTACATTTTCAAAGACTTCACAAATACACAACTGATTAGAACTTACGTATCTCTGCTATTATATCTACATTTGAGTGAGGTGGGAGGGATGATGTGGCATATAGTGACGTGGCATTAACACAAGACAGAACATGAGGGGATATTAATAGGGTATTAAAAGTATCAACACAAGACAGAACAGAAACAATGGGTATTGAATAGAAGTGTTTGCAGAAAGCCTATTGGTCCATATTTCTTGATGCTTCTATATTGGAGCGGAGTCTTGAGGTGGGTAGAATATAGTTGTGCAATAATTGACTGTTGATTGCTGGTGTTGACTTCTTGATGTGTAGTGCCTCGCAAACGTCAAGCCGCCTGCTATCGCTGTATCTATCGATGATTTCTGTGTTGTTTACTAGGATTTCTCTGGCGATGGTTTGGTTATGGGAAGAGATTATATGTTCCTTAATGGAGCCCTGTTGCTTATGCATCGTTAAACGCCTGGAAAGAGATGTTGTTGTCTTGCCTATATACTGGGTTTTTTGGAGCTTACAGTCCCCAAGTGGGCATTTGAAGGCATAGACGACGTTAGTCTCTTTTAAAGCATTCTGTTTTGTGTCTGGAGAGTTTCTCATGAGTAGGCTGGCCGTTTTTCTGGTTTTATAGTAAATCGTCAGTTGTATCCTCTGATTTTTGTCTGTAGGGATAACGTTTCTATTAACAATATCTTTCAGGACCCTTTCCTCCGTTTTATGAGCTGTGGAAAAGAAGTTCCTGTAAAATAGTCTAATAGGGGGTATAGGTGTTGTGTTAGTTGTCTCTTCAGAGGTTGCATGGCTTTTCACTTTCCTTCTTATGATGTCTTCGATGAAACCATTGGAGAAGCCGTTATTGACTAGAACCTGCCTTACCCTACAGAGTTCTTCGTCGACTTGCTTCCATTCTGAGCTGTGGCTGAGAGCACGGTCGACGTATGCGTTAACAACACTCCTCTTGTACCTGTCAGGGCAGTCGCTGTTGGCATTTAGGCACATTCCTATGTTTGTTTCCTTAGTGTAGACTGCAGTGTGGAAACCTCCGCTTTTTTCCATGACTGTTACATCTAGAAAAGGCAGCTTCCCATCCTTTTCCGTCTCGTAAGTGAAACGCAGCACGGAACTCTGCTCAAATGCCTCCTTCAGCTCCTGCAGATGTCTGACATCAGGTACCTGTGTAAAAATGTCGTCAACATACCTGCAGTATATGGCCGGTTTCAAGTTCATGTCGACTAAGACTTTTTGCTCGATGGTACCCATGTAGAAGTTTGCAAACAGGACACCTAGGGGAGAACCCATGGCGACCCCATCTACTTGCTAATACATGTGCCCATCCGGGCTCAAGAAGGGTGCCTCTTTAGTACAAGCTTGGAGTAGTTTCCTCAGAATACTTTCTGGCATGTCAAGAGGAGTACAGGCTGGATCACGATACACTCTGTCGGCTATCATTCCGATTGTCTCGTCCACAGGTACGTTGGTAAACAGCGATTCTACGTCCAACGAGGCTCTTATCCCTGTGGCCCGTGTGCCCCGCAGTAAGTCCACAAATTCCTTTGGAGACTTCAGGCTGAAGGCGCAAGGGACATAAGGAGTCAGCAGGCCATTGAGTCGCTTCGCCAGTCTGTACGTGGGTGTGGGTATCTGGCTAATGATTGGCCGAAGTGGGTTTCCAGGCTTGTGCGTCTTGACATTTCCATACGCATATCCAGGTTTATATTCCCCAATGATCTTTGGCAGGTGGAGTCCGGATTTCTTGGCGTTCACAGTTTCGATCAGTTTGTTGACCTTTGCTTTTAATTCGGCTGTAGTGTCCTTCGTTACCCTTTGGAACTTAGTTTGGTCAGAGAGTATGATGTTCATTTTCGCCAGATATTCGTCTTTTTTAAGAATGACATATATTGGCGACTTGTCACCTCTCCTGACAACTATCTCCTTGTTCTCACGAAGGCTTTTAGCTGCCGCTTTAAGCTCGGGGGACAGTATGGTGCTTCTGTAGTTGCCTCGATTCTTTCCTCCTTCTGCAATAAGTTCTGCTTGTAAGGTATCTTTGGTAGTGACCTTCTTTTGTGTCTCGAGGTCGAATATGTCGTCCAACAGAATTTCCAACTCTACTTTCCGGGCCATTTCACTCGGTCTGGACATAACATGACAGTTTATGCCCAGGTTTAGGAGAGTGACTTGGTCCTCAGTAAGGTTAATTCCTGCAAGGTTCAGGAAGCCATCTCTTGGTCGTGGAATTGCCATAGGTCCTCCATATAATGTTGTTAGTTTCTTGATAATCCTTGTTTCAGTGCTGAGGTGATGTTGGTTTGTGAGGATGTCGAGGTGTTGTTCAATGCGGGTACGGATACTATGGTCGATGTTGCTATTTCTCCACTCGTTTGTAGCATGAAGTAGTTGCGTTTTGTTGTCTTTGATTTCATTCTCTGCCTTGTATATCTGATCACGAATCAGATCCTGGCGATATTTTATCGTGAAGGCTTGATTCCTTGCTGCTGGGTCGTGCACTTTAATATTAGTATATTTTGGTAGCAGTCTTTCCTGTAGACATATATTATTAAATATGACCGAAAAAGTAAGATTAATAATTCTAACACGAATTTTCTCAATCTTTCGTACATTACGCTTCACTGTTGGAGGTAAATCAAAAATCACTTCTCCAAAATTCATTTTTATTTCTAGTCTGACGCGACACGGGCGCGTTTCGTAAAACTTATTACATTTTCAAAGACTTCACAAATACACAACTGATTAGAACTTACGTATCTCTGCTATTATATCTACATTTGAGTGAGGTGGGAGGGATGATGTGGCATATAGTGACGTGGCATTAACACAAGACAGAACATGAGGGGATATTAATAGGGTATTAAAAGTATCAACACAAGACAGAACAGAAACAATGGGTATTGAATAGAAGTGTTTGCAGAAAGCCTATTGGTCCATATTTCTTGATGCTTCTATATTGGAGCGGAGTCTTGAGGTGGGTAGAATATAGTTGTGCAATAATTGACTGTTGATTGCTGGTGTTGACTTCTTGATGTGTAGTGCCTCGCAAACGTCAAGCCGCCTGCTATCGCTGTATCTATCGATGATTTCTGTGTTGTTTACTAGGATTTCTCTGGCGATGGTTTGGTTATGGGAAGAGATTATATGTTCCTTAATGGAGCCCTGTTGCTTATGCATCGTTAAACGCCTGGAAAGAGATGTTGTTGTCTTGCCTATATACTGGGTTTTTTGGAGCTTACAGTCCCCAAGTGGGCATTTGAAGGCATAGACGACGTTAATCTCTTTTAAAGCATTCTGTTTTGTGTCTGGAGAGTTTCTCATGAGTAGGCTGGCCGTTTTTCTGGTTTTATAGTAAATCGTCAGTTGTATCCTCTGATTTTTGTCTGTAGGGATAACGTTTCTATTAACAATATCTTTCAGGACCCTTTCCTCCGTTTTATGAGCTGTGGAAAAGAAGTTCCTGTAAAATAGTCTAATAGGGGGTATAGGTGTTGTGTTAGTTGTCTCTTCAGAGGTTGCATGGCTTTTCACTTTCCTTCTTATGATGTCTTCGATGAAACCATTGGAGAAGCCGTTATTGACTAGAACCTGCCTTACCCTACAGAGTTCTTCGTCGACTTGCTTCCATTCTGAGCTGTGGCTGAGAGCACGGTCGACGTATGCGTTAACAACACTCCTCTTGTACCTGTCAGGGCAGTCGCTGTTGGCATTTAGGCACATTCCTATGTTTGTTTCCTTAGTGTAGACTGCAGTGTGGAAACCTCCGCCCTTTTCCATGACTGTTACATCTAGAAAAGGCAGCTTCCCATCCTTTTCCGTCTCGTAAGTGAAACGCAGCACGGAACTCTGCTCAAATGCCTCCTTCAGCTCCTGCAGATGTCTGACATCAGGTACCTGTGTAAAAATGTCGTCAACATACCTGCAGTATATGGCCGGTTTCAAGTTCATGTCGACTAAGACTTTTTGCTCGATGGTACCCATGTAGAAGTTTGCAAACAGGACACCTAGGGGAGAACCCATGGCGACCCCATCTACTTGCTTATACATGTGCCCATCCGGGCTCAAGAAGGGTGCCTCTTTAGTACAAGCTTGGAGTAGTTTCCTCAGAATACTTTCTGGCATGTCAAGAGGAGTACAGGCTGGATCACGATACACTCTGTCGGCTATCATTCCGATTGTCTCGTCCACAGGTACGTTGGTAAACAGCGATTCTACGTCCAACGAGGCTCTTATCCCTGTGGCCCGTGTGCCCCGCAGTAAGTCCACAAATTCCTTTGGAGACTTCAGGCTGAAGGCGCAAGGGACATAAGGAGTCAGCAGGCCATTGAGTCGCTTCGCCAGTCTGTACGTGGGTGTGGGTATCTGGCTAATGATTGGCCGAAGTGGGTTTCCAGGCTTGTGCGTCTTGACATTTCCATACGCATATCCAGGTTTATATTCCCCAATGATCTTTGGCAGGTGGAGTCCGGATTTCTTGGCGTTCACAGTTTCGATCAGTTTGTTGACCTTTGCTTTTAATTCGGCTGTAGTGTCCTTCGTTACCCTTTGGAACTTAGTTTGGTCAGAGAGTATGATGTTCATTTTCGCCAGATATTCGTCTTTTTTAAGAATGACATATATTGGCGACTTGTCACCTCTCCTGACAACTATCTCCTTGTTCTCACGAAGGCTTTTAGCTGCCGCTTTAAGCTCGGGGGACAGTATGGTGCTTCTGTAGTTGCCTCGATTCTTTCCTCCTTCTGCAATAAGTTCTGCTTGTAAGGTATCTTTGGTAGTGACCTTCTTTTGTGTCTCGAGGTCGAATATGTCGTCCAACAGAATTTCCAACTCTACTTTCCGGGCCATTTCACTCGGTCTGGACATAACATGACAGTTTATGCCCAGGTTTAGGAGAGTGACTTGGTCCTCAGTAAGGTTAATTCCTGCAAGGTTCAGGAAGCCATCTCTTGGTCGTGGAATTGCCATAGGTCCTCCATATAATGTTGTTAGTTTCTTGATAATCCTTGTTTCAGTGCTGAGGTGATGTTGGTTTGTGAGGATGTCGAGGTGTTGTTCAATGCGGGTACGGATACTATGGTCGATGTTGCTATTTCTCCACTCGTTTGTAGCATGAAGTAGTTGCGTTTTGTTGTCTTTGATTTCATTCTCTGCCTTGTATATCTGATCACGAATCAGATCCTGGCGATATTTTATCGTGAAGGCTTGATTCCTTGCTGCTGGGTCGTGCACTTTAATATTAGTATATTTTGGTAGCAGTCTTTCCTGTAGACATATATTATTAAATATGACCGAAAAAGTAAGATTAATAATTCTAACACGAATTTTCTCAATCTTTCGTACATTACGCTTCACTGTTGGAGGTAAATCAAAAATCACTTCTCCAAAATTCATTTTTATTTCTAGTCTGACGCGACACGGGCGCGTTTCGTAAAACTTATTACATTTTCAAAGACTTCACAAATACACAACTGATTAGAACTTACGTATCTCTGCTTATCTCTCTGATTTACCTCCAACAGTGAAGCGTAATGTACGAAAGATTGAGAAAATTCGTGTTAGAATTATTAATCTTACTTTTTCGGTCATATTTAATAATATATGTCTACAGGAAAGACTGCTACCAAAATATACTAATATTAAAGTGCACGACCCAGCAGCAAGGAATCAAGCCTTCACGATAAAATATCGCCAGGATCTGTACTCCTCTTGACATGCCAGAAAGTATTCTGAGGAAACTACTCCAAGCTTGTACTAAAGAGGCACCCTTCTTGAGCCCGGATGGGCACATGTATAAGCAAGTAGATGGGGTCGCCATGGGTTCTCCCCTAGGTGTCCTGTTTGCAAACTTCTACATGGGTACCATCGAGCAAAAAGTCTTAGTCGACATGAACTTGAAACCGGCCATATACTGCAGGTATGTTGACGACATTTTTACACAGGTACCTGATGTCAGACATCTGCAGGAGCTGAAGGAGGCATTTGAGCAGAGTTCCGTGCTGCGTTTCACTTACGAGACGGAAAAGGATGGGAAGCTGCCTTTTCTAGATGTAACAGTCATGGAAAAAAGCGGAGGTTTCCACACTGCAGTCTACACTAAGGAAACAAACATAGGAATGTGCCTAAATGCCAACAGCGACTGCCCTGACAGGTACAAGAGGAGTGTTGTTAACGCATACGTCGACCGTGCTCTCAGCCACAGCTCAGAATGGAAGCAAGTCGACGAAGAACTCTGTAGGGTAAGGCAGGTTCTAGTCAATAACGGCTTCTCCAATGGTTTCATTGAAGACATCATAAGAAGGAAAGTGAAAAGCCATGCAACCTCTGAAGAGACAACTAACACAACACCTATACCCCCTATTAGACTATTTTACAGGAACTTCTTTTCCACAGCTCATAAAGCGGAGGAAAGGGTCCTGAAAGATATTGTTAATAGAAACGTTATCCCTACAGACAAAAATCAGAGGATACAACTGACGATTTACTATAAAACCAGAAAAACGGCCAGCCTACTCATGAGAAACTCTCCAGACACAAAACAGAACGCTTTAAAAGAGACTAACGTCGTCTATGCCTTCAAATGCCCACGTGGGGACTGTAAGCTCCAAAAAAACCAGTATATAGGCAAGACAACAACATCTCTTTCCAGGCGTTTAACGATGCATAAGCAACAGGGCTCCATTAAGGAACATATAATCTCTTCCCATAACCAAACCATCGCCAGAGAAATCCTAGTAAACAACACAGAAATCATCGATAGATACAGCGATAGCAGGCGGCTTGACGTTTGCGAGGCACTACACATCAAGAAGTCAACACCAGCAATCAACAGCCAATTATTGCACAACTATATTCTACCCACCTCAAGACTCCGCTCCAATATAGAAGCATCAAGAAATATGGACCAATAGGCTTTCTGCAAACACTTCTATTCAATACCCATTGTTTCTGTTCTGTCTTGTGTTGATACTTTTAATACCCTATTAATATCCCCTCATGTTCTGTCTTGTGTTAATGCCACGTCACTATATGCCACATCATCCCTCCCACCTCACTCAAGTGTAGATATAATAGCAGAGATACGTAAGTTCTAATCAGTTGTGTATTTGTGAAGTCTTTGAAAATGTAATAAGTTTTACGAAACGCGCCCGTGTCGCGTCAGACTAGAAATAAAAATTAATTTTGGAGAAGTGATTTTTGATTTACCTCCAACAGTGAAGCGTAATGTACGAAAGATTGAGAAAATTCGTGTTAGAATTATTAATCTTACTTTTTCGGTCATATTTAATAATATATGTCTACAGGAAAGACTGCTACCAAAATATACTAATATATATATATATATATATATATATATATATATATATATATATATATATATATATATATATATATATATATATATATATATATATATATATATATATATATACATATATATATATATATATGTCGTACCTAGTAGCCAGAACGCACTTCTCAGCCTACTATGCAAGGCCCAATTTGCCTAATAAGCCAAGTTTTCATGAATTAATTGTTTTTCGACTACCTAACCTACCTAACCTAACCTAACCTAACTTTTTCTGCTTCCTAACCTAACCTAACCTATAAAGATAGGTTAGGTTAAGTTAGGGAGGGTTGGTTAGGTTTGGTGATATATCTACGTTAATTTTAACTCCAATAAAAAAAAATGATCTCATATATAATGAAATGGGTAGCTTTATCATTTCATAAGAAAAAAATTAGAGAAAATATAATAATTCAGGAAAACTTGGCTTATTAGGCAAATCGGGCCTTGCATAATAGGCTGAGAAGTGCGTTCTGGCTACTAGGTACGACATATATATATATATATATATATATATATATATATATATATATATATATATATATATATGTATATATATATATATATATATATATATATATATATATATATTGTGACAATCTCTTTCAAGAGAGATTAAGTCTGCTCTTCCCTACTTAAAGTTACGTCAAGTTAACAAGAATAAGATGCTACATTCAAGATACGTCACCGGTAGCACAAAACATTTTGACCAGTAGGCAAAACGTACCCAACATCCCCCCCTACTCCACACACCCTCCATGCTGGCTCGTCGTCAACCAGCAAACTACCCATCCCAGCCTGCCTGCTCCTGATTGGTGACTCGTCGACCGCGCATCTACACCCTGCACCTCAGCGCCATCTACCTGAGTCGACGTCTGAGCCTGACCAGATATCAACTTCAGAATATTGTTTGTGCTCTTAGAGTTGACATCTCTCTCTGGCATACTAAGCTCTCTGGCTTTCGTATACTAAGGGAGGTCTCAGCTAAAACCGATATTCTCAGCACCATTTCACATTATATTATTTAATCTATTGTGTTTTTGCATTTATCTTTGTCATTTTATTACACCAGTCATTTACCCGAGATTTGTCTTTATTTTCATTTATGTTTAAAGTAAATATATTAAAGTTTCATTGTTCATACTTTGTGTTTTACGTGTTCCTCCCTTTCACTTACCACAGACAACAGGCAAGCAGTCTATCTTTTTTTTGTAAGTGTGACCAGGCATTGATACCTGCAATTGGAGGACTGCCAAACATCTATACTCCAACACTTTCCTGTCACATTTAATGGGGGCCTGTGCACGAAGCTTCACTCAGGTACTAGTACCAGAACGACAATTTGTGGTAAGCGTACTTCACTTTGCTAAAGTTGCTTTTCAATATTATCATTAATTTTCATATTTATATGGTGCTGTGTGTATTGTGCATTCCGAGAGTAGCATATGGTGAGTGTGGGATAACTTTGGATTACGTGGTGACTGTAGGCCTCAGTCATTCTCTTAATTGGTTATCTCTCCATCCGTGTTATTACTCGTGTTTACCACCTTTTGTCCCTAGGATATTTCTCATATTATCGGCAGATCGTCATTGTGGTACCCTGGTACTTTGGTTTGTCTTCGGGTCAAAGCACCCTATCTTCTGCAATCCGTCCGAAGGAGGAAAAGAGGGCCATAGTTCCTCTAGCACGGACTACGTTGCTGAGTTGGGATCACAGCAGCAGTTCTCGTCACCAGTTGACACTCGCACCCCTACACGTCGGTCAGAGATGAAGATATTTACTTAGGTAGGGAATTAGTTTTCTTTTTACAGAGCACAAAGTTCGCTAATTCTGTAAGTATCATATTTCATTTAGTGGGAAACCCTTGCTTATGTCCTATAGAGACTCGGCAAGGTATGCCTACATTCTTGGACTACCTAATTCACTTTTGGAGCAATTAAATGTTTCATTTGTTTTAGAAACTCAGTTTCATTTATTTAGTAGGATTTTCTTGCCCTTATTCTCTTACATTGAGTACCGGGTACAAGATTTCCTGCGACTTTGATTGACTAATCATTTACCATCCTAAAATTAACATTAATTGTTAAAGATTAAAATTCCACAGGATAGTTACCAGTTGCCACGTTATCCTGTTTCTGACATTTACCATATCACAACCATATTCGTTGTGCATTTATTTGCTATTGTTCACCATGTTTCGTCTCCAAGCTTTCCGTAACGATCCAGCAGGTGAAATAGGGACCTTATGTCGTGCCAGGAGGACTGAATTACAACCTCTTGCACACGAGTATCAACTAGATGTTCCCCATGGAGCCAAAAAAAATGAATTGCTTAACTTAATTATGGATCACCTCTTAGATGAAGGGACAATTGACTCTGAAACTCACGAAACTTATTCTATTGCAGATAAACATGACTTGGCAACTATGAAACTCAAACTTGAACTCGCCAAGCTCGAAAGGGAGCAACAGCAAGCAGCTCTACAAATGAGGAAAGAAGAAGCTGCAATAAGGAAGGAAGAACAAGAAAGAGAGGCTGCAATCAGGAAAGAAGAACAAGAAGGAAAGGTGGCCCTCATGGAACGTGAGATTGCAATACTCCGTGAGCGTGAGCGAGTACAGCTTGAAGCAAAACATCGTCACCTGGAGATACAACGCGAACATGACAAACAGCAAGCGGATATGGTTATAGAATGTCGTCAACGAGAACTCACGTTGGAGACTTCACACCACACTCAACGCCAGCAAGCTACCACTAGTCTTCCAGTAAGTTTCAATGTCTCTCAAGGAAGTAAGTTAATGCCTCCATTCGTTGAGACAGAGATTGATGTCTTTTTTACCACCTTTGAGACCCTAGCTAATCAACTTAGCTGGCCTACTGACCCATGGTCTACCCTTCTCGGAGTGCATCTTACAGGTAGAGCTGCAGTTACTCTCAGTACCTTAGCGTCTGAGAATGACTACCAGACCCTGAAGCAAGCAGTTTTGGACGCCAACCTTCTCTCCACCGAAAGCTACAGACGAAAATTCCGTGACCATCTAAAGGCAAGTACCACCACCTTTCTAGAATTTGCCAAAACCAAGAAAAGATATTTCATGAAATGGCTGGAAGCAGGACATGTCTCTACATTTGCAGAACTCATCAACCTCATGCTAGTTGAGGAATTCTTGAGACATGTTCCCCCTTCCGTCCGTTTATATCTAGCAGATAAAGAAGAAACCGACTACATCAAATGTGCGAAGTCGGCTGACACCTACAGCCTCATCCACCGGCTGACACCATCACCACCTCCCAGTAAGAAGTCTTGGTACAGTTACGATAAAGTGAGTACAGAGGAAGCGAGCTCACAATTGTATTGTAAGTATTGCAATCTCTATGGACATACCATAAATAGATGTGTGAAGGCTCAATACAAGAGTAATGCATCTACTAAACCCAAACAGACTCCTCCTAAGTCCGGTAAGCCTGTGATGAATGTTGGTGTTCATGTTAATGATCTTCCTCTCTTCAGTAAACACCTGTATCCTGGAACTGTCTCTACCAACGGTACAGATTCAGAGGGACTTTTCAAATTGAAGATCTTGAGGGACACAGCGGCTCTTCAGTCCATCATAATGAAATCGGCTGTGCCTAACGTCACCTACACCGGGGAAACTGTCCTTATAACTGACCTCACTGCTACCACTCCATATCCACTCGCCAGAGTCCACCTGGATTGTTCCTTCGTGACCGGTGAAGTCCAAGTCGCCATCAGGGAAAAGCCTTTTCCCATGCCTGGAGTGCAACTTCTCCTGGGCAACGCCTTAGCAGAAGATCTGCAACCGTCCAACCTGATCATCACGGACAAACCCCAGGTGTGTACTTCTGTAATGGATAATCCCATCTTTGAATATGTTCCAGCAGAGGTTCAAGAAAGTGATCAAGTTTCTCCTCCGGTTTTGGTGACCACCCGTGCACAAGCTGCACGACCGCAACCAGCTGACTCTACTCTTACCGTTGTCTCTCAAGACCCTCAGAATCTACTTCCAAATCTTTCCAAGTTGGAGTTCCGTAAGTTACAGAGGGAAGATCAGTCATTATCACCATTATTCTTCCAGGCTGAGACTCAACCTGACAGTATCCCTGGGTTCTTCCTAGAGAATGAGTTGCTCTACCGCAGATACACACCCAGCAAGCTGAAGAAGGATGACGATTGGGCCAATGTCGAACAACTAGTGATTCCCACCAGCATACGACCCGATATTCTACACCTGGCCCACGGAGCTCTTTCTCACTATGGTTTCAACAAAACCTACCACGGAATCAGACAAGACTACTACTGGCCAGGTATGGTAAAAGACGTTAAAAAATACGTATAACAGTGTCATATATGTCAGTTGGCAGGTAAATCTAACATCTCTATTCCCCAGGCTCCACTAAAACCCATCCAGGTGCCTGCGGAACCTTTCCACAGACTCATCATAGACTGTGTTGGTCCTTTACCCCGGACCAGTTCTAGCAACGCATATATATTAACTATCATGTGTCCTACCACCAGGTTCCCCATAGCAGTTCCAGTAAAGAACATTACGGCTGCTACTGTGGTGAAACACCTATTGAAGATCTTCACCCAGTATGGATTTCCAAGAGAGGTTCAAAGCGACTGTGCAAATACCCATTGTTTCATGTTCTGGCTTGTGTTGATGAAATTAATACCTTATTAAATACCACCTCACCCCATCCACCTCACTCAAATGTAGATATAAACAAAATCGGAGATGTGTAAGTTCTATTCAGTTGTGTATGTGTTAACTAAAGTCTTTGAAAATGTAATAAGTTTTACGAAACGCGCTCAAGTGTCGCGTCAGACTAGAAATAAAAAGGAATTTTGGAGAATTGATTTTTGAATTACCTCCAACAGTGAATATAAATGCACGAAAGATTGAGAAAATTCGTGTTAGAATTATTAATTTTACTTTTTCGGTCATATTTCACCAGTGATCTCTTCAAGAAGACACTGGAGGAGTTCAACATCACACAGGTTCTGTCCAGCCCCTATCATTCTGCTTCACAGGGTTCTCTTGAACGTAGTCAACAGACTATTAAAGCGCTCCTAAAGAAATTCTGCAATGACACCTTGAAGGACTGGGATAAACAACTTGATCTCATTATGTGCATTTTCAGAAGTCTCCCCAATGAGTCTCTAGGAGTAACTCCTTATGAGATGCTCAACGGACGTAAGTGCCGTACTCCTCTCAAAGCTTTCAAGTACTCTCTACGTAATGCCACCTTCAGTGACCCTCAATGTGCCCCAGTTTCTTCAAAACTTAAAACACATTCCAGAGAGAGTACGTAAATTTGCTAATGACAATCTATTGAAAGCCCAGGAGAGGATGAAGACTCATTTTGACCAAAGCAGCAAATTAAGAAAATTTAAACCAGGAGACTTCGTGTTGGCATATTTTCCTATCCCAGGTTCTCCATTGCAAAACAAGTTTTCAGGACCCTACCGCATTAAGGAGTGCAGAAACAACAACAACTACGTTCTTGAGACTCCAGATAGGCGGCGGAAGACCCAGCTGTGCCACGTCAACCTCCTGAAGCAGTATCAAGGTATTCCCCCCTACTGTGTTGGTATCTGTCTCTACATCTAAAGGTCCATAACGCCACAGTGAAACCTTTCCTGCTTCTCCCGAAAACATTAACACTGAATCTGTGCTTTCCAAATCGGAAATCCTACCACATCTTCATCCCAATTTACAGGACTATAATAGTGCTCCTCTGGCATGTTCTAATCCTATTCTCGCCTCGCCAGATATCACGAAGCCTTTCATCCTCCATGTCGACGCCAGTGGTACCGGCATCGGGGGTGACCTGATGCAACAACGAGGCGAGGAGATTCTACCTGTTAGCTACTACAGCTACAAGGAATTACAGCACGATCGAAAGGGAGCTACTCATCGTCCTGAACTTGCAGCACCGAACCATACCTGAAAAGTGCTCGGTCTACCACCATCTACTCGGACCACAATCCCCTACACTTCCTGCAGCAAGCCCAATTCAACAATCGACGGCTTCTACGATGGGCTTGATATCTGCAGAATTTCAACCTGGAGATCTCTACATCAAGGGGTCTGACAACATCATAGCAGACGCCCTCTCCAGAGTCTATGAGGTAGAGGCTGCTCCACCTACCACTCTACCTCCCGAAGACGTAACTTCACCCAGAACCACAGGCTTCGGGTAAGAGTTGTGACGATAATCTCTATCAAGAGAGATTGAGCCTGCTCTTCCCTACTTAAAGTTACGTCAAGTTAACAAGTATAAGATGCTACATTCAAGATACGTCACTGGTAGTACAAAACGTTTTGACCGGGAGGCAAAACGTACCCAAGATCCCCCCTTCTCCACACAACTTCCATGCCGGCTCGTTGTCAACCAACAAACTACCCATCCCAGCCTGCCTGCTCCTGATTGGTGACTCGCCGACCGCACACCTGCACTGCACCTCAGCACCATCTACCTGAGTCGACGTCTGAGCCTGACCAGCTATCAACTTCAGAATATTCATTGTGCTCCTAGAGTTGACATCTCTCTCTGGCATACTAAGCTCTCTGGCTTTCGTACACTAAGGGAGGACTCAGCTAAAGCCAATATTCTCAGCACCATTTCACATTATATTATTTAATCTATTGTGTTTTTGCATTTATCTTTGTCATTTTATTGCACGAGTCATTTACCCGAGATTTGTCTTTAATTTAATTTATGTTTAAAGTAAATATATTAAAGTTTCATTGTTCATACTTTGTGTTTTACATGTTCCTCCCTCTAACTTACCACAGACAACAGGCAAGCAGTCTATCTTTTTTTGTAAGTGTGACCAGGCATTGACACCTGCCATTGGACGACTGCCGAACCTCTATACTCCAACACTTTCCCATCACAATATATATATATATATATATATATATATATATATATATATATATATATATATATATAATATATATATATATATATATATAATATATATATATATTAGTATATTTTGGTAGCAGTCTTTCCTGTAGACATATATTATTAAATATGACCGAAAAAGTAAGATTAATAATTCTAACACAAATTTTCTCAATCTTTTGTACATTTCTTTTCACTGTTAGAGGTAATTCAAAAATCAATTCTCCAAAATTCAGTTTTATTTCTAGTCTGACGCGACACTTGAGCGTCCGTGCTCTCAGCCACAGCTCAGAATGGAAGCAAGTCGACGAAGAACTCTGTAGGGTAAGGCAGGTTCTAGTCAATAACGGCTTCTCCAATGGTTTCATCGAAGACATCATAAGAAGGAAAGTGAAAAGCCATGCAACCTCCGAAGAGACAACTAACACAACACCTATACCCCCTATTAGACTATTTTACAGGAACTTCTTTTCCACAGCTCATAAAACAGAGGAAAGGGTCCTGAAAGATATTGTTAATAGAAACGTTATCCCTACAGACAAAAATCAGAGGATACAACTGACGATTTACTATAAAACCAGAAAAACGGCCAGCCTACTCATGAGAAACTCTCCAGACACGAAACAGAACGCTTTAAAAGAGACTAACGTCGTCTATGCCTTCAAATGCCCACTTGGGGACTGTAAGCTCCAAAAAACCCAGTATATAGGCAAGACAACAACATCTCTTTCTAGGCGTTTAACGATGCATAAACAACAGGGCTCCATTAAGGAACATATAATCTCTTCCCATAACCAAACCATCGCCAGAGAAATCCTAGTAAACAACACAGAAATCATCGATAGATACAGCGATAGCAGGCGGCTTGACGTTTGCGAGGCACTACACATCAAGAAGTCAACACCAGCAATCAACAGCCAATTATTGCACAACTATATTCTACCCACCTCAAGACTCCGCTCCAATATAGAAGCATCAAGAAATATGGACCAATAGGCTTTCTACAAACACTTCTATTCAATACCCATTGTTTCTGTTCTGTCTTGTGTTGATACTTTTAATACCCTATTAATATCCTCTAGTGTTCTGTCTTGTGTTAATGCCACATCATCCTTCCCACCTCACTCAAATGTAATGCCACATCACCCTTCCCACCTCACTCAAATGTAGATATAAAATCAGGGAAACGCAAGTTCTAATCAATTGTGTATTTGTGAAGTCTTTGAAAATGTAATAAGTTTTACGAAACGCGCCCGTGTCGCGTCAGACTAGAAATAAAAATGAATTTTGGAGAAGTGATTTTTGATTTACCTCCAACAGTGAAGCATAATGTACGAAAGATTGAGAAAATTCGTGTTAGAATTATTAATCTTACTTTTTCGGTCATATTTAATAATATATATATATATATATATATATATATATATATATATATATATATATATATATATATATATATATATATATATATATATATATATATATATATATATATATATATATATATATATATATATATATATATATATATATATACATATATATATATATATATATATATATATATATATATATATATATGTCGTACCTAGTAGCCAGAACGCACTTCTCAGCCTACTATGCAAGGCTCGATTTGCCTAATAAGCCAAGTTTTCCTGAATTAATATATTTTCTCTAATTTTTTTCCTATGAAATGATAAAGCTACCCATTTCATTATGTATGAGGTCAATTTTTTTTATTGGAGTTAAAATTAACGTAGATATATGACTGAACCTAACCAACCCTACCTAACCTAACCTAACCTATCTTTATAGGTTAGAATTGGTTAGGTAGCCGAAAAAGTTAGGTTAGGTTAGGTTAGGTAGGTTAGGTAGTCGACAAAACATTAATTCATGAAAACTAGGCTTATTAGGCAAATCGGGCCTTGCATAGTAGGCTGAGAAGTGCGTTCTGGCTACTAGGTACGACATATATATATATATATATATATATATATATATATATATATATATATATATATATATATATATATATATATATATATATATATATATGTCGTACCTAGTAGCCAGAACTCACTTTTCAGCCTACAATGCAAGGCCCGATTTGCCTAATAAGCCAAGTTTTCATGAATTAATATATTTTCTCTAATTTTTTTCTTATGAAATGATAAAGCTACCCATTTCATTATGTATGAGGTCAATTTTTGTTTATTGGAGTTAAAATTAACAAAGATATATGACCGAACCTAACCAACCCTACCTAACCTAACCTAACCTATCTTTATAGGTTAGATTAGGTTAGGTAGCCGAAAAAGTTAGGTTAGGTTAGGTTAGGTAGGTTAGGTTGTCGAAAAACAATTAATTCATGAAAACTTGGCATATTAGGCAAATCGGGCCTTGAATAGTAGGCTCAGAAGTGCGTTCTGGCTACTAGGTACGACATATATATATATATATATATATATATATATATATATATATATATATATATATATATATATATATATATATATATATATATATATATACACACAACTTTAGAACACTTTCCCACCAGGAGACTCGAACCCTAGCCAGCACAGAAGCCTTCCAGCAACTGGCATAACAGGTACGCCTTAACCCGCTCCACCACCCGCTCAGACCCTTAAAAGAGATGGTAATTTCGGAGTATTTAAATACCCCAAAGATCAACACCTCCCAAGAGCACCAGAGCAAGTGAGGGGTCATTTATACGTTAATTTCATCAAGTCCCTGTTAATATGGGAAGACACAGTGTCTCTGCTTAAGGCACAACTCTCCTAAACAGTTATATGTCAACTCTCTATGATAAGTCAAGTCTCTATGATATATGTCAACTCTCTATGATAAGTCAACTCTCCAACTCTCCTAAACAGATATATATATATATATATATATATATATATATATATATATATATATATATATATATATATATATATATATATATATATATATTATTAAATATGACCGAAAAAGTAAGATTAATAATTCTAACATGAATTTTCTCAATCTTTCGTACATTACGCTTCACTGTTGGAGGTAAATCAAAAATTAATTCTCCAAAATTCATTTTTATTTCTAGTCTGACGCGACACGGGCGCGTTTCGTAAAACTTATTACATTTTCAAAGACTTTAGTTCACAAATACACAACTGAATAGAACTTACGTATCTCCGATTTTATATCTACATTTGAGTGAGGTGGGAGGGGTGATGTGGCATTAACACAAGACAGAACAAGAGGGGATATTAATAGGGTATTAAAAGTATCAACACAAGACAGAACACAAACAATGGGTATTGAATAGAAGTGTTTGTAGAAAGCCTATTGGTCCATATTTCTTGATGCTTCTATATTGGAGCGGAGTCTTGAGGTGGGTAGAATATAGTTGTGCAATAATTGGCTGTTGATTGCTGGTGTTGACTTCTTGATTTGTAGTGCCTCGCAAACGTCAAGCCGCCTGCTATCGCTGTATCTATCGATGATTTCTGTGTTGTTTACTAGGATTTCTCTGGCGATGGTTTGGTTGTGGGAAGAGATTATATGTTCCTTAATGGAGCCCTGTTGCTTATGCATCGTTAAACGCCTAGAAAGAGATGTTGTTGTCTTGCTTATATACTGTTTTTTTTTGGAGCTTACAGTCCCCAAGTGGGCATTTGAAGGCATAGACAACGTTAGTCTCTTTTAAAGCGTTCTGTTTTGTGTCTGGAGAGTTTCTCATGAGTAGGCTGGCCGTTTTTCTGGTTTTATAGTAAATCGTCAGTTGTATCCTCTGATTTTTGTCTGTAGGGATAACGTTTCTATTAACAATATCTTTCAGGACCCTTTCCTCCGTTTTATGAGCTGTGGAAAAGAAGTTCCTGTAAAATAGTCTAATAGGGGGTATAGGTGTTGTGTTAGTTGTCTCTTCAGAGGTTGCATGGCTTTTCACTTTCCTTCTTATGATGTCTTCGACGAAACCATTGGAGAAGCCGTTATTCACTAGGACCTGCCTTACCCTACAGAGTTCTTCGTCGACTTGCTTCCATTCTGAGCTGTGGCTGAGAGCACGGTCGACATATGCATTAACAACACTCCTCTTGTACCTGTCTGGGCAGTCGCTGTTGGCATTTAGGCACATTCCTATGTTCGTTTCCTTAGTGTAGACTGCAGTGTGGAAACCTCCGCCCTTTTCCATGACTGTTACATCTAGAAAGGGCAGCTTCCCATCCTTTTCCATCTCGTAAGTGAAACGCAGCACGGAGCTCTGCTCAAATGCCTCCTTCAGCTCCTGCAGATGTCTGACATTAGGTACCTGTGTAAAAATGTCGTCAACATACCTGCAGTATATGGCCGGTTTCAAGTTCATGTCGACTAAGACTTTTTGCTCGATGGTACCCATATAGAAGTTTGCAAACAGGACACCTAGGGGACGTTGGACGTAGAATCGTTGTTTACCAAAGCACCTGTGGACGAGACAATCGGAATGATAGCCGACAGAGTGTATCGTGATCCAGCCTGTACTCCTCTTGACATACCAGAAAATATTCTGAGGAAACTACTCCAAGCTTGTACTAAAGAGGCACCCTTCTTGAGCCCGGATGGGCACATGTATAAGCAAGTAGATGGGGTCGCCATGGGTTCTCCGCTAGGTGTCCTGTTTGCAAACTTCTATATGGGTACCATCGAGCAAAAAGTCTTAGTCGACATGAACTTGAAACCGGCCATATACTGCAGGTATGTTGACGACATTTTTACACAGGTACCTGATGTCAGACATCTGCAGGAGCTGAAGGAGGCATTTGAGCAGAGCTCCGTGCTGCGTTTCACTTACGAGATGGAAAAGGATGGGAAGCTGCCCTTTCTAGATGTAACAGTCATGGAAAAGGGCGGAGGTTTCCACACTGCAGTCTACACTAAGGAAACAAACATAGGAATCTGCCTAAATGCCAACAGCGACTGCCCTGACAGGTACAAGAGGAGTGTTGTTAACGCATATGTCGACCGTGCTCTCAGCCACAGCTCAGAATGGAACCAAGTCGACGAAGAACTCTGTAGGGTAAGGCAGGTCCTAGTCAATAACCGCTTCTCCAATGGTTTCGTCGAAGACATCATAAGAAGGAAAGTGAAAAGCCATGCAACCTCTGAAGAGACAACTAACACAACACCTATACCCCCTATTAGACTATTTTACAGGAACTTCTTTTCCACAGCTCATAAAACGGAGGAAAGGGTCCTGAAAGATATTGTTAATAGAAACGTTATCCCTACAGACAAAAATCAGAGGATACAACTGACGATTTACTATAAAACCAGAAAAACGGCCAGCCTACTCATGAGAAACTCTCCAGACACAAAACAGAACGCTTTAAAAGAGACTAACGTTGTCTATGCCTTCAAATGCCCACTTGGGGACGTAGATATATGACCGAACCTAACGAACCCTACCTAACCTAACCTAACCTATCTCTATCGGTTAGGTTAGGTTAGGTAGCAGAAAAAGTTAGGTTAGGTTAGGTTAGGTAGGTTAGGTAGTCGAAAAACAATTATTTCATCAAAACTTGGCTTATTAGGCAAATTGGGCCTTGTATAGTAGGCTGAGAAGTGCGTTCTGGCTACTAGGTACGACATATATATATATATATATATATATATATGTCGTACCTAGTAGCCAGAACGCACTTCTCAGCCAACTATGCATGGCCCGATTTGCCTAATAAGCCAAGTTTTCCTGAATTAATGTTTTTTCGACTACCTAACCTACCTAACCTAACCTAACCTAACTTTTTCTGCTACCTAACCTAACCTAACCGATAGAGATAGGATAGGTTAGGTTAGGTAGGGTTGGTTAGGTTCGGTCATATATCTACGTTAATTTTAACTCCAATAAAAAAATTAACCTCATACATAATGAAATGGGTAGCTTTATCATTTCATAAGAAAAAAATTAGAAAAAATATATTAATTCAGGAAAACTTGGCTTATTAGGCAAATCGGTCCTTGCATAGTAGGCTGAGAAGTGCGTTCTGGCTATTAGGTACGACATATATATATATATATATATATATATATATATATATATATATATATATATATATATATATATATATATATATATATATATATATATATATATATATATATATATATATATATATGTCGTACCTAGTAGCCAGAACTCACTTCTCAGCCTACTATTCAAGGCCCGATTTGCCTAATAAGCCAAGTTTTCCTGAATTAATATATTTACTATAATTTTTTTCTTATGAAATGATAAAACAACCCTTTTCTCTATGTATGAGGTCAATTTTTTTTTATTGGAGTTAAAATTAACGTTGATATATGACCGAACCTAACCAACCCTACCTAACCTAACCTAACCTATATTTATAGGTAAGGTTAGGTTAGGTAGCCAAAAAAAGCTAGGTTAGGTTAGGTTAGGTAGGTTAGGTAGACGAAAAAACATTAATTCATGAAAACTTGGCTTATTAGGCAAATCGGGCCTTGAATAGTAGGCTGAGAAGTGCGTTCTGGCTATTAGGTACGACATATATATATATATATATATATATATATATATATATATATATATATGAGTTCCTCACCAACCTCCTTTAAAAACTTGAGCGCACATTTACCCCAGGCGCCCAGAGTCTCAGAGCCTATCGGCACGAACCTGTGACAACGTTCTAGGTGTCTTTACTTGTTGATTTTCTGGGTCTCCCTGAAGGTGGCTGCCCCTCCTCCCTCCGCTGAGCTGTAACGTAAATAGGTATCAGCCAATGTAGATGCACAGGTATAATGGCTGCAGGGTGACTCCATCTGGGCGTTTTTGGCTGTTGTCAGGTCTGCACAACTGGGGTTCCCTTTGTGCTGGACATCCATGTGTAGCCAAACTTCTCTTGATGATGTCATTGACTGCTTCGTGTCTGGCAATCTTTCCCTGTGTCTTACGACAGATGAGACCATGGCTACCGTATTGATCTGCACGTGCATGGCCGCAAATACACCGGTGTTCGGTAGAGATAGAGGCGGCAAGGCGCAGAGCAACACCAATACTTAGGGCCCGATGGTCCAGGCGGGTGCCCAGGGCGGAATTAGGGACTGCCAACAGGAAGTCCCCAGCATGGGGGGGCTTGCACAGCTAGAAGACGCGCTCTGTCCTTCTGAGAAGCTGCGTCCAGCAATGCTTTGGCGATGTTCTCCACTATGGGACTATCCCTTTTGGCCTATTTACTGTCGTTTGGAAAAGTTGGTCGTGTGTGTGAATTGGCAAGAGAGTCCCACTGACCAGCTCCTTCCACAAATTTGGGATCACGAATCCCAATGGAGTTCCTTTGGTATTCTGGTAGTATTTCATTCACTAATTCATTTGTAGCACTTGTCGAGGATAAAAATGCCGGCAATGCTGTGTCGCCTTGCGAATACCTATACCCCCGAGTCTAACGGGGAGCGTTGCTTGGGTCCACTGGTCATCTTGCAGGGAGAGGTTTAACACTTTCATAGTTATTGTCTTTAGGAGTGAGTCGTATTCCGTTAATTTTGGGCTGTCAATGGAAGGAGCACACCTGAAGAAATAGGTAAGTCTGGGCAAGGCCAGGTACCTTGTAAGAAGGTACAAAGCATCGAGAGCATCCACAGCAACTATTCGCGCCTCAATCCTCCTCAGGTCTTTAAGCTTTTCTTCGAGGACTACCTCAATGGCGTTCGAGCCCAGAGGTGCCCCTAGCTCCCACTGTCGGTGGGAGCGATCACTTGGGCTCCTGGCAATAAGATTCGTACAGCATCTATGATTGGTTGGCTAGATGAGATGATTTCACACTTTGATGGATTTAGTGTAAGGCCTACCTCCTCTCCCCTAGATTTCACTAGCTGAAGATCTAGCAGGGATTCCTGTGTCCCTGCCAGGGGTGCCATCGTCCAGGAACCAGATGTTGAATTCGCTGGACAACCTGCTTGTGACTTCCTTAGCTGCCATGCAGAAAAGAAAAGGGGCAAGTGGGTCTCCCTGCTTTCTTTACCTTCTGCGGAAACAACTTAATGTTCCCCAAACAACAGTGGCGATTCCTTACTGTACCCTGCTGAAACGAAGGGAAGTAGACAAGGAAAGCTGGTTCGAATTGCTTCCAGTACCACATCCCTTTTTACGTGGCTGAAGGCATTTTTAAAGTCTAATTTAATTAATGACTTATTTTCTGGGAGGTCCTTGACCCACGGCAATGGGTCTGATTCTACCATCTTTCTTCTTAAGGGCACAAAAGGATGCTCCAAAGGAGAAGGGTTTAATTGTATCTGGGATCAACCCGGAGAGACAGTCGTTGACAAACATCGTGATCTCTGACAGTAGTGTCTCGGCAACTTCGCCGAGAACTGGGTTTGTCATCTCCTTGAGGTGCTGAGGTCTTACTCCCCTGCTGAGCCTGGTGGAAATGACATGATGGCTTTGTATACCTCTGACGCTTGGAGGAATAGAGGTCCCATGTCGGGGAAATTTGTGTCCCGAGCAGTGGGTTCCCAAGGTACTCTGGGAGGGTGTTTCTCTCTCAGTGAGTCGGCAGTTGCTGTATTTCTAGGGGCGATTGTTTCCTCACTGTAAGTAACTTAATTGCCCCTACTGTGTTGCCCTCTTCAATTTTCATGGTCACTTGTGTTACAAGCTTAAAATTATCATTGGAACTCTTGGGACTTCCACGACTGTTTTTGCGTTGAGGAGGGATGCGGATCAAGTTGTCATCTCTGGGGAAATTATTTATTGCCCTAGTGACTGATGAGGCTAGTGACTTGCCTCCTCTTGCAGGTACGCCTAAGCAAATATTGCCAAACAGGAGCAAATTATGCCATGCTTTGATGGCGGCTGCAGCATTAAGATTTGCAGATCGTTCACTCCTGAGAAGGTCTATATATTCAGTACATATGGTCTTCCTTAAAAGGTGTGTATGTGTATATATATATATATATATATATATATATATATATATATATATATATATATATATATATATATATATATATATATATATATATATATATAATATATATATATATATATATATATATATATATATATATATATATATATATATATATATATATATATATATATATATATATATATAAAACCAAGCCTGAATGGTCCCCAGGACTATATGCGACTGAAAACTCACACCCCAGAAGTGACTCGAACCCATACTCCCAGGAGCAACGCAACTGGTATCTACAGGGCGCCTTAATCCGCTTGACCATCACGACCAGACATAAGGAAGTGATAGCCGAAGCTATTGCATTTGTGTTCCTCACGTGTGCCCCAAAGAATGAGGTGATTTGAGAAAATGCTATGCCCAAGATTACCATCCGAGTGCAGGCGGGGAAGTGGTTCAAATAGCTTTGGCTATCACTTCCTTATGTCCGGTCGTGATGGTAAAGCGGATTAAGGCGTCCTGTATTTACCAGTTGCGTTGCTCCTGGGAGTATGGGTTCGAGTCACTTCTGGGGTGTGAGTTTTCAGTCGCATATAGTCCTGGGGACCATTCAGGCTTGTTTATATATATATATATATATATATATATATATATATATATATATATATATATATATATATATATATATATATATATATATATATATATATATATATATATATATATATGCGATCAAGCCTGAATGGTCCCCAGGACATATGCAACTGAAAACTCACACCCCAGAAGTGACTCGAACCCATACTCCCAGAAGCAACGCAACTGGTATGTACAAGACGCCTTAATCCACTTGTCAAGTGGATTAAGGCGTCTTGTACATACCAGTTGCGTTGCTTCTGGGAGTATGGGTTCGAGTCACTTCTGGGGTGTGAGTTTTCAGTTATATATATATATATATATATATATATATATATATATATATATATATATATATATGGTACAATATATTTATATATATTGTGACGATAATCTCCTTCAAGAGATTGAGCCTGCTCTTCCCTTCATAATTACGTCTTCACAACTATATAAAAGACTATGGAAGAAATGTCCAACAACGCCAACAACACCAGCACCAGCAAGGCTTGCCAGGGTGAGCAGAAACGTATGCAACCAGCCACCTGTTCGAACTCCAACCACCAAACTACCCGTTGATCGCTACGGCTCCGCTGATTGGTCGCCGGTCTGGCTGCACCTGCACTCGCCCCAATACTACCTGATGTCTGGGGTCGCCCCAACATCAGTCCTCAGAATGTTCCGTGCTTTCGTAGCCAGCACTCCTCCCAGCTAGACGTTAGCGTGTACTGAGAGAGGTGGTGGCTTTAAGCCAATATTCCAGCACCTCCCACTTAACTTTTGTGTTGCACTTCTTGTTATTTTGCCTTAACGTAACTTTCATTGTGTCATTTAAGTATTCTTATTATTTTGATTCATTGATTTTATTATACATATTTGTTTGTCCATATTTTCATGTTTTGATTTATTTAACGTAATTAAAATTTCATTGTTAAAGTTTACTTGTGTTTTGTGTGTCTTCTCCTTACCTTACCACAGACGAAGTTCCAGTTTTTCTATTTTTTTTTATAACTATGTGACGAGGCCATACCCCTAGCCTTAAACAGCCGAACACCAACGCGTTACCGTCACAAGTTATATGGGGGCCTGTCCTAGGAGCCTCACTCAGGTACTGGTGCCAAGTGGTAATTTATGGTAAGCGTATTTAACTTTGTTAACGTAGCTTTACTATTTTTCATTCAATTTCATTTTTTATAAGGTGCGGTGTATTGTGCATTACGAGAGTAACATATAGTGAAGGTGAGACAACTTTGGATTACGTGGTGACTGTAGGCCGCAGTCATACTCTTAATTGGTCATCTCTCCCTCCTTGTTATTACTCGTATTTACCATCTATGTCCCTTGAATATTTCTCATTCTGACAGATCATCATATTGGTACCCTGGTACTGTGGTCTGCCCCGGGTCAAGAGTACCCAATCTTCTGCAATCTGACTGTAGGAGGACAAAGAGGGCCATAGTTCCTCTAGCTCGAACTTTAGTTGCTGAATTGGGACCTCAGCAGCAGTTCTCGTCACCAGTTGACACCTCGCACCCCTACACGTCAGTCAGAGATGATGATACATACAACGGTAGGGAATTAGCTTATTTTTTCAGAGCACAAAAGTTCGCTAATTCTGTAAGTATCATATTAAATTCAGTGGGAAAAACTTGCTTTATGTCCTATAGAGACTTGGCAAGGTATGCCTACATCCTTGGACTACCAATTTTACTTTTGAAGCATTTAACTGTTTCATTTGTTTTCGAAACTCTGTTTCATTTGTTAGTAGGATTTTCTTGCCCTTATTCTCTTACATGAGTACCGGGTACAAGATTTCCTGCGCCCTTGATTTAATTTAATCATTTAATATCTTTCACTTAACGTTAATTGTTAAAGATCACACAGGATAGGTGCCAGTTGCCACGTTGTCCTGTTTCTGACATTTCATTATTGAACATTCGTGTACCTTTATTTGCTAATTTCACCATGTTTCGTCTCCAAACTTTCCGTGCAAATCCAGCAGGTGAAATAGGAACTTTAAGTCGTGCCAAGAGGACTGAATTACAAACTCTTGCACATGAGTATCAACTAGAAGTTCCCTACCAAGCCAACAAAAATGACCTACACAACCTGTTGCTGGATTACTATTTAGAGCAAGGTAAGATAGACTCTGAAACTCATGAAACTTACTATATTGCAGATAAAACTGATTTGGCAACGCTGAAACTCAAACTAGAGCTGGCCAAGATTGAAGAACGAACAGCTGCCATACGGAGGGAAGAACAAGAACGCGAAGCTGCTATGAGGAGAGACGAACGAGAACGCGAAGCTGCTTTGAGGAGAGAAGAACACGAACGCGAGGTCGCATTACTCCGTGAACGTGAACGAGTACAGCTTGAAACACTCCAGGAGCGGGAACGCTTACAGCTTGAAACCAAACAACGCGAGTTGGAAATACAACGCGAACATGACAAGCAACAAGCGACTCTGGCTCTAGAGCGTCGTCAACGCGAAATCGCCTTGGAAACTTCACACTTCACTCAACGCCAGCAAGCTACTGCCAATCTTCCCGTCAGTTTTAATATATCACATGCAAGTAAGTTAATGCCATCCTTTGTAGAAGCAGAAGTTGATGTGTTCTTTACCACCTTTGAAACCCTTGCTAATCAACTCAGTTGGCCTGTCGACCAATGGGCCACACTTCTCAGAGTCCATCTTACAGGTAGAGCTGCAGTCACACTCAGTACTTTGGCGTCTGAGAATGACTACTACACTCTGAAACAAGCAGTGTTGGACGCCTACCTCCTCTCTACTGAAAGTTATAGAAGGAAATTCCGTGACCACCTGAAGGCAAGTACCACTACCTTCCTCGAGTTTGCTAACACGAAACGGAGGTATTTCATGAAATGGCTGGAAGCAGCACATGTCTCTACTTTTACAGAACTCGTCAACCTGATGCTTGTTGAAGAATTCTTGAGACGTGTGCCGCCTCCTGTCCGCCTCTACTTAGCAGATAAAGAAGAAACCGACTACCTGAAGTGTGCTAAGTCGGCTGACACTTACAGCCTCATCCACCGGCTGACACCTGAACCATCCTCCAGTAAGAAGTCGTGGTACAGTTACGAGAAGGTGAGCCCCGATCAAGCTGGTTCACAACTGTACTGCAAGTATTGTAGACTCTATGGACATACCATAGACAAGTGTGGTAAGTCTCAATACAAGGGAACCACTGACCAACAACGACCCAAACCAACTCCTCCTAAGTCCGGTAAGCCTGTGATGAATGTTGGTGTTGATGTTAATGATCTTTCTCTTTTCAGTAACCACCTGTATACTGGAACTGTCTCTGCCAACGGTTCAAATCCGGAGGGACGTTTCAAATTGAAGATCTTGAGGGACACAGCGGCTCTACAATCGATCATCTTGAAGTCGGCTGTGCCCAACATAGTCTACACCGGGGAAACAGTCTTCATCACTGACCTCACTGCTACTACTCCATACCCTCTCGCCAGAGTCCACCTGGATTGTCCCTACGTGAACGGGGAAGTCCAAGTCGCCGTCAGGGAAAAGCCTTTTCCCATGCCTGGAGTGCAACTTCTCCTAGGCAACGACTTGGCAGAAGACCTGCAACCGACCAACCTGATCGTCATGGACAAACCCCAGGTGTGTAACTCTGTGCCAATAAATCCTATTCTCGAGTATGTTCCAGCAGAGGTTCAAGAGAGTGATGAAGTTTCTCCTCCGGTTCTCGTGACCACCCGTGCACAAGCCGCACGTCCACAGCCAGCTGACTCTACTGCTACCGCTGTCCCTCAAGACCCTCAGAAACTACCCCCGCATCTGACCAAGTTGGAGTTCCGTAAGTTGCAGAGGGAAGATCTTACTTTAACACCATTGTTTTTCCAGGCTGAGACTCAACCCGACAGTATTCCTGGGTTCTTCCTAGAGAACGACTTGCTCTACCGCAGATATAGACCCAGTAAACTGAAGGAGGAGGACGATTGGGCCAACACCGAACAACTTGTGATTCCCACCAGCCTGCGGCCCACTATTCTACACCTGGCCCATGGAGCATTCTCCCACTACGGCTTCAACAAGACTTACCATGGGATTCGTCAAGACTACTACTGGCCAGGTATGGTAAATAACGTCAAACAGTACGTAAAACAGTGTCATACATGTCAGATGGCAGGCAAACCGAACGTCTCCATTCCCAGAGCACCACTGATTCCCATACAGGTGCCTGCGGAACCTTTCCACAGACTCATAATAGACTGTGTCGGTCCTTTACCTCGGACCAGTTCAGGTAACGCCTACATCCTAACCATCCTGTGTCCTACCACCAGATTTCCCATAGCAGTTCCAGTGAAGAACATCACGGCTGCTACGGTTATCAAACATCTATTGAAGATCTTCACTCAATACGGATTTCCCAGGGAGATTCAAAGTGACTGTGGCACCAACTTCACCAGTGATCTCTTCAAAAGGACACTGGAGGAGTTCAACATCAAACAGGTATTGTCCAGCCCCTATCATCCTGCTTCACAGGGTTCTCTTGAACGTAGTCATCAGACCATCAAAGCACTCTTGAAAAAGTTTTGTAGTGAAACCTCAAAGGATTGGGATAAGCAGATTGACCTAATAATGTGTATTTTCAGAAGTCTCCCCAATGAGTCCCTAGGAGTATCTCCTTATGAGATGCTCTACGGCCGTAAGTGCCGTACTCCCCTTAAGGCTTTCAAAGACTCTCTCAGAGATGCCACCTTCAGTGAGCATCAGAATGTGCCCCAGTTTCTTCAAAACCTTCAACACATTCTAGAGAGAGTCCACCGCTTTGCTCATGATAATCTATTGAAAGCCCAGGTGAGAATGAAGACTCATTACGACCAGACCAGCAAAGTAAGAAAATTCAAGCCGGGAGACTTCGTCCTTGCTTATTTCCCTATCCCAGGTTCACCTTTACAAAACAGATTTTCAGGACCCTACTGCGTCAAAGAGTGCAGGAATAATAATAATTATGTGATAGAGACTCCAGATAGGCGGCGGAAGACCCAGCTGTGCCACGTCAACCTCCTGAAGCAATATAATGGTACTCCTCCCACTGTCTTGATTAATTATTCTACCTTCACAGAACCCTACATCCACAGTGAGACCATCCCGGCTTCTTCTCCCGAAAGCACTGACAAGGAGTCGGCGCTTTCTAATTCCAAAATCCTTAATGATCTTCCCAAATGCTTTCAGGATAATAATCGTGCTCCTATGCCCTCTTCTAATTCCACTCTCACCTCGTCAGATAAGCCCTTCATCCTCCATGTCGACGCCAATGGTACCGACGTGGGTGGTGTCGTGATGCAGCAACGAGGCGAGAAGAATACACCTGTCAGCGACTACTGCTACAAGGATCTACGGAACAATTGGCAAGGAGCTACTCTTCCTCATCCTGAAGCTTCAGCACTTCACTCCACACCTGAAAAGTGCTCGGTCCACCATCAATACGGACCACACCACCCTACACCTCCTGCAGCACGCCCACTTCTCATCTCAACGTCTTCTACTATGGGCTTGCTACCTGCAGAAATTCAACCTGGAGACACGCTATACCAAGAGTCTGACAACATCTTAGCCCATGATCTCTCCAGAGTTTATGAAGTAGAAGCAACTCCATCCATTACCCCACCACATAACGACGTACTTCTTCCAGAACCGCAGGCTTCGGGGGAGAGTTGTGACGATAATCTCCTTCAAGAGATTGAGCCTGCTCTTCCCTTCATAATTACGTCTTCACAACTATATAAAAGACTATGGAAGAAATGTCCAACAACGCCAACAACACCAGCACCAGCAAGGCTTGCCAGGGTGAGCAGAAACGTATGCAACCAGCCACCTGTTCGAACTCCAACCACCAAACTACCCGTTGATCGCTACGGCTCCGCTGATTGGTCGCCGGTCTGGCTGCACCTGCACTCGCCCCAATACTACCTGATGTCTGGGGTCGCCCCAACATCAGTCCTCAGAATGTTCCGTGCTTTCGTAGCCAGCACTCCTCCCAGCTAGACGTTAGCGTGTACTGAGAGAGGTGGTGGCTTTAAGCCAATATTCCAGCACCTCCCACTTAACTTTTGTGTTGCACTTCTTGTTATTTTGCCTTAACGTAACTTTCATTGTGTCATTTAAGTATTCTTATTATTTTGATTCATTGATTTTATTATACATATTTGTTTGTCCATATTTTCATGTTTTGATTTATTTAACGTAATTAAAATTTCATTGTTAAAGTTTACTTGTGTTTTGTGTGTCTTCTCCTTACCTTACCACAGACGAAGTTCCAGTTTTTCTATTTTTTTTTATAACTATGTGACGAGGCCATACCCCTAGCCTTAAACAGCCGAACACCAACGCGTTACCGTCACAATATTGTGACAGGAAAGTGATGGAGTAAAGATGTTCGGCAGTCCTCCAATGGCAGGTGTCAATTCCTGGTCACACTTACAAAAAAAAAATAGACTGCTTGCCTGTTGTCTGTGGTAAGTTAAAGGGAGGAACACGTAAAACGCAAAGTATGAACAATGAAACTTTAATATATTTACTTTAAACGTAAATGGAATTATAGACAAATCTCGGGTAAATGACTCATGCAATAAAATGACAAAGATAAATGCAAAAACACAATAGATTAAGTAATATAATGTTGAAATGGTGCTGAGAATATCGGCTTTAGCTGAGACCTCCCTTAGTATACAAAAGCCAGAGAGCTTAGTATGCCAGAGAGAGATGTCAACTTTAAGAGCACAAAGAATATTCTGAAGCTGATAGCTGGTCAGGCTCAGACATCGACTCATGTAGATGGTGCTGAGGTGCAGTGTGCAGGTGCGCAGTCGGCGAGTCACCAATCAGGAGCAGGCAGGCTGGGATGGGTAGTTTGCTGGTTGACGAGGAGCCGGCACGGAGGGTGTGTGGAGTAGGGGGGATCTTGGGTACGTTTTGCCTCCTGGGGACGTATCTTGAATGTAGCATCTTATACATGTAGAATTGACGTAACTTTAACTAGGGAAGAGCAGGCTCCATCTCTCTTGAAAGAGATTATCGTCACAACTCTCCCCCGAAGCCTGCGGTTCCGGGTGAAGTTACGTCTTCAGGAGGTAGAGTGGTAGGTGGAGCAGCCTCTACATCATAGACTCTGGAGAGGGCGTCTGCTATAATGTTGTCAGACCCCTTGATGTAGAGATCTCCAGGTTGAAATTCTGCAGATATCAAGCCCATAGTAGAAACCGTCGATTGTTGAATTGGGCTTGCTGCAGGAAGTGTAGGGGATTGTGCTCCGAGTAGATGGTGGAAGACCGAGCACTTTTCAGGTATGGTTCGAAGTGCTGCAAGTTCAGGACGATGAGTAGCTCCCTTTCGATCGTGCTGTAGTTCCTTGTAGCTGTAGTAGCTAACAGGTAGAATCTCCTCGCGTCGTTGTTGCATCAGGTCACCCCCGATGCCGGTACCACTGGCGTCGACATGAAGGGTGAAAAGCTTCGTGATATCTGGCGAGGCGAGAATAGGATTAGAACATGACAAAGGAGCACTATTATAGTCCTGTAAATTGGGATGAAGATCAGGTAGGATTTCCGATTCGGAAAGCACCGATTCAGTGTTAATGCTTTCGGGAGAAGCAGGAAAGGTTTCACTGTGGAGGTATGGACCTTTAGATGTAGAGACAGATACCAACACAGTGGGGGGGGGGGGGGAATACCTTGATACTGCTTCAGTAGGTTGACGTGGCACAGCTGGGTCTTCCGCCGCCTATCTGGAGTCTCAAGAACGTAGTTGTTGTTGTTTCTGCACTCCTTGATGCGGTAGGGTCCTGAAAACTTGTTTTGCAATGGAGAACCTGAGATAGGAAAATATGCCAACACGAAGTCTCCTGGTTTAAATTTCCTTAATTTGCTGCTTTGGTCAAAATGAGTCTTCATCCTCTACTGTGCTTTCAATAGATTGTCATTAGCAAATTTACGTACTCTCTCTAGAATGTGTTTCAAGTTTTGAAGAAACTGGGGCACATTCTGAGGGTCACTGAAGGTGGCATTACGTAGAGAGTCCTTGAAAACTTTAAGAGGAGTTTGGCACTTACGTCCGTAGAGCATTTCATAAGGAGATACTCCTAGAGACTCATTAGGGAGACTTCTGAAAATGCACATAATGAGATGAAGTTGTTTATCTCAGTCCTTCAAGGTGTCATTGCAGAATTTCTTTAGGACTGCTTTAATAGTCTGATGACTACGTTCAAGAGAACCCTGTGAAGCAGGATGATAGGGGCTGGACAGTACCTGTGTGATGTTGAACTCCTCCAGTGTCTTCTTGAAGAGATCACTGGTGAAGTTGGTGCCACAGTCGCTTTGAACCTCTCTTGGAAATCCATACAAGGTGAAGATCTTCAATAAGTGTTTCACCACAGTAGCAGCCGTAATGTTCTTTACTGGAACTCCTATGGTGAATCTGGTTGTAGGACACATGATAGTTAATATATATACGTTGCCTGAACTGGTCCGGTGTAAAGGACCAACACAGTCTATGATGGGTCTGTGGAAAGGTTTCGCAGGCACCTGGATGGGTTTTAGTGGAGCCTGGGGAATAGAGATGTTAGGTTTACCTGCCAACTAACATATATGACACTGTTGTACGTATTTTTTAACGTCTTTTACCATACCTGGCCAGTAGTAGTCTTGTCTGATTCCGTGGTAGGTTTTGTTGAAACCATAGTGAGAAAGAGCTCCGTGGGCCAGGTGTAGAATATCGGCCGTATGTTGGTGGAAATCACTAGTTGTTCGACATTGGCCAAATCGTCATCCTTCTTCAGCTTGCTGGGTGTGTATCTGCGGAAGAGCAACTCATTCTCTAGGAAGAACCCAGGGATACTGTCAGGTTGAGTCTCAGCCTGGAAGAATAATGGTGTTAATGATTGATCTTCCCTCTGTAACTTACGGAACTCCAACTTGGAAAGATTTGGAGGTAGATTCTGAGGGTCTTGAGGGACAGCGGAAGGAGTAGAGTCAGCTGGTTGCTTTCGTGCAGCTTGTGCACGGGTGGTCACTAAAACCGGAGGAGAAACTTCATCACTCTCTTGAACCTCTGCTGGAACATATTCAAAGATGGGATTATCCTTTACAGAAGTACACACCTGGGGTTTGTCCGTGATGATCAGGTTGGACGGTTGCAGATCTTCTGCCAAGTCGTTGCCCAGGAGAAGTTGCACTCCAGGCATGGGAAAAGGCTTTTCCATGATGGCGACTTTGACTTCACCGGTCAAGAAGGGACAATCCAGGTGGACTCTGGCGAGTGGATATAGAGTGGTAGCAGTGAGGTCAGTGATAAGGACGGTTTCCCCGGTGTAGGTGACGTTATGCGCAGCCGATTTCATTATGATGGACTGAAGAGCCGCTGTGTCCCTCAAGATCTTCAATTTGAAACGTCCCTCCGAATCTGTACCGTTGGTAGAGACAGTTCCAGGATACAGGTGTTTACTGAAGAGAGAGAGAGATCATTAACATGAACACCAACATTCATCACAGGCTTACCGGACTTAGGAGGAGCCTGTGACTTAGTGAGGAGACTTCACAGATCACTCTCCTCACCACAACACCCCAGTGGCTAGTCTTCTCCTCCAGTCAGCCCCGGGTACGACAAATCCTCAACTGCCATGTCACAGGCAGGCTAACACAACAGTGTTCATCCAGGGGGGTGACTCACAACTTCTGCAGCTAACACTTGGAGATTCTATGGCTGCCTTGGGTAGACTCCTCCAACGTTCATTACAGCAGTCCCAGGTCGACTCTGTAATCAGACACGTCATCAGTACTAGTTACACTCTAGGGCACCTCACTTACAGGCTTAGACACAAACGCCCACCTATCCACTCCATAGATGGCGTTGCTGTCCAAGCGTCACCTCACCAGAGGTCAGCAGCGGCTGTGTTATGAGCTGATCAGGACGGGAAACTAGCCCTTGTGGCCAGTATATCTCGTCCTCACTAGATGGCGTCGTCCATTTGGAGGGGGTTTCGGAAGCTGACCCACATATGGCGCGGTCGTCACTGCTCCGTGCTCGGACGCTGGGCTCGGGTCCGTAACACCTCCCCACCAAAAAGAATTTGGTTTGGGGTTCTATAAAGAAAAACACAAACCAAATTAGTACGCGGATACAAGTCCAAATGGACTCACGTACTTAATAAACTGGAATGGCGAGGATGTCTTTTCCACAGAACTGTACTACTGGGGAACTCTGGCACAAAGGAAACTTGCAGAAGGAAGGCAATGCCTTGCCTGATGTGACTTCCCACACCTTCACTGCGATGTCCAGCAGGGGCATAATCTCACGTGCCTCGAGTAAGGATGGGTACAGACACGATTCTGGGTGAATTGACACTTCCCTGTGTCGTGGCACCGATGATGGCTGGTCACAGACGGTATTTCTGGTACCGGTCCGGCGGTCCTTCAGGGAGACAGGAACCTGGAATACAGGGGTCTGATAATTTAGAGTGACAGCGACAGTGGGTAAGTCAGTACTTACAGCATACTCGCCTACTAGGACTACACCTAGTTCCAACAGAGCTGCTGGTACACCGCAGATGGTGTCTGCTCTGCCACCGTCAGGTCGACCAACGTTCCGCATAATGCAGCATCCAGGCTCGACAATCATGCAGGGGGTGTCAACCTGTCGGAAACAGTCACTCGAAAAATCATCTTTCGTACCTCCTGTATCTATCATCACCTTCCAGGTCCCTCCTTTGACTGCAACACTTGCAGTGCAAATCTCCAATCCCTGGGATATCTTCGCGATGTTCAAGGAAGCCACCATCCGTCAGGTCGTCCACTGGTCCTTACTGAGAACACACACAAGAATAAAACAAAATACCGCTAGGAAACATTTGGTTAACTTAGGGATAAGCTTCCTGAGCCTGTAATGTCCTTAACCGGCTATATCCATTCGCCTGGTTTGGACTGAAGAGGGCATTAGAACTTTCGTACATACCTTACATACCTCCGACGTCTGGGGAATTTCTGGCCGGTTCAATGAACGTGGTACTTTGCCATACCGCAAGTACTCAGGTGCCTTCGCTTCAGACTCTTTGGTATCCGTGGGTGCTTGTACCCGAGGCCTCTCTTCTCGCTCAGTCGCTTCTGCCACCATAACTTCATGTTCCTCGTCGGGAGAAGAATCAGGAGACTCTGCTAGAACGTTCTCAATCTGTAGGCGAGAGGAAGGATTAAACATATTTAATTCTGGGTCTGTCCGTATCTGGATAGTACCACTGCCTGCTGTTACCTCAGACCTTGCTGTTCCAGCTGACTCGTCCGCAATCTTGGGATGATTGTTGCTCCAATCTGTCACCAAGTCGTTGGCTAGTATCACGTCAATCCCAGCTATAGGGAGGGTATCGACTACTGCCAACACACATGTGCTGCTCAAGTAAGGCGAGTCGAGATGTACCGGCACTAAGGGGGCGAAGTACTGCGTCCTAGGAAACCCAACCAGGACAACCTTTTGTCTCCCATCCACACGCACTCCCTCGGGTGACGAGCTACTCACGATCAGGGACTGGGGTGCTCCACTATCTCTGAGCACTACAACTGATCTACCAGTATGATCACTTGTTACATAGCCGTCTGAAGTGTGTGGGGAAAACAATCTTGGTTCTTCCTGAGTAGTCGTAGACTGGCTTCCTGCTGGTGGTGTTACACAGCTCATCAACATCACCTCCCTACGAGCGCCGCTACCTCTTCTGCCTCGGCACATAGCAGCTACATGCCCTTTCTGCCCACAAGTCCAGCACACCATATTCCTCCTCGGACTCCGGTGTTTCGGACTGCTAGGACTGGTCCTTCGAGGGCTACTTGGGGGCGTCTTCTCAGCGCTTCGTGGGACGGGTCTCTCTTCGTCATGACGAGGTTTGTCAAACCGGCGTGGGTAATTTCTTGGGACATACTTAGCAGAAGGCCTATGCGTTAGGATGTACTCTTCAGCCATGGTGGCTGCCGCACTCAAGGTCTCCACCTGCTGCTCTTCTAAGTATGTCTTCAGGTCTCCAGACAGACAGTCTTTGAAGTCCTCTAACAGTATGAGATGCTTGAGGTCTTCTTTGGTCTCTACCTTCCGAGAGGCACACCATTCTTGGAAAAGCCGCTCCTTGATGGTCGCGAATTCGGTGAGTGTGCTCTGAGGTCTTATTCAGGTTCCTGAATTTCTGCCTGTAAGCCTCGGGTACCAATTGGTAAGCCATGAGCACGACCTTCTTCACCTTGTCGTAATCGCCAGAGTCATCAAGGGACAACGTGGAGTAGGCGATTTGGGCCTTCCCAGTCAAGACGGACTGTATCATGATGGCCCAATTCTCCTTTGGCCACTCGAAAGAGGCTGCGACCTTCTCGAAGGCCGCGAAGATCTTCGAAACTTCCTTCTCGTTGAACTTCGGGACCATTTTGATGTTCCTCACCGGATCGAAAACACTAGTTTCCATTGTTTGCCTCCGGCCACCGCCTAACTGCAATACTTCTAGCTCATGTTGTCTCTCTCTTTCTTTTTTTTTTCTCTCTCGCTCTTCTCTTCTTTCTTCTCTTTCTAGTTCTAAACGCCTCATCGCCAATTCTTTATCTTTCATCTCCATTTCTTTATCTTTTAATTCTCGTTCTATTTCTAACTTCTTCCATTCTATCTCGCGATTTATTTCTAAGGCACGCATTTTGACTAAGTAAACTTATATTTAGCTCACCTGCATCACTGTCAATGTCAATGCCTTTATCTTCCTTTTCAGTGGAAGCTACTTCTTCACTTTCTTTTGTACCTTGTGCCTCACCTTCCTGTTTTTCCTCGGCCTTCAAATGCCGGTGAACTTTTGACAAGATCTCCACACGGGAATCACTGGCACGTATCTTGATCTCCAGGTAGGCACTTACTAGTACAAGTTCCTGTTTCCCCAGATATTTTAATCTGGCAAGACAGTCCTCCCTGTTCAGAAATGCCTGAACATCGTCCAGATCGTCGATGGTCGTTTTTTCTGCCATTGTCACCGAGATGGAGCACTAGCACTTAACACACCGCTTTCACTTTAGCACTTAACGCACCAAGCACTGTTCTACGTCAATATTGCACTTTATTGCACCTAGTGCCTCACTAGCCAATATTGCACGTAATTACACCGGGCACCGCACTACACAATATTGCACTTAATCACAGCGAGCACTTCCCTCTACAATATTGCACTGAATCACTGCGAGTACCGCACTACACAATATTGCATTTAATCACAGCGAGCACCGCACTACACAATATTGCACTTAATTACTCCAAGCACCGCACAGGACGTATAACGTCCTAATAGTCACACACAGGGGGAATTATTTACAGGGATTGCGCCACTTCACCACCCCTGTCAAACATACTTGACAAGGGATCGGATCCCGCTGGGGATGCCAATTATGTTACGGCCCTATTTGGTCGCAACTGGGTTCTTTCTCTGATGTTAGTAGAGTAAGGGTATCCGGCCCCAAGTTAGTAGTGGGTTTCAAGGGATGTAATCCGTAACGCAAGTAAATTAAAGGGGAAGGGATACAAATTAAATAAACTTAATATATAATTACCATCACCATAAATAGATATATAAAAGGTCACACGGGGGGGGGGGGTTTAAACACTATAATATACAATCTGGTCTTCCTCTGAAGACGCGGAGTGTTCCACGGTGCTCAACGAAGCTTAGCTCTTGGTCCTCTTGTGGCCTCACGATGAATCCTTCGATTCTCTCGAGTCTACCCTGGCAACAGGCCAGCCAAATCACAGTTCCACTGGGGGCACCGTCGTGGAGGCCTTCAACCACAAATCCAGCCTGTAGCTGGCAGGTTCCAATCAGTTCCGCAGGTTAGGCCACTCCACGACCGATACTAGGGTTGCGAACCCTAGGCAGGAGCCTCGTGTGACTTCACAGATCACTCTCCTCACCACAACACCCCAGTGGCTAGTCTTCTCCTCCAGTCAGCCCCGGGTACGACAAATCCTCAACTGCCATGTCACAGGCAGGCTAACACAACAGTGTTCATCCGGGGGGGGGGGGGGGGGGGGACTCACAACTTCTGCAGCTAACACTTGGAGATTCTATGGCTGCCTTGGGTAGACTCCTCCAACGTTCATTACAGCAGTCCCAGGTCGACTCTGTAATCAGACACGTCATCAGTACTAGTTACACTCTAGGGCACCTCACTTACAGGCTTAGACACAAACGCCCACCTATCCACTCCATAGATGGCGTTGCTGTCCAAGCGTCACCTCACCAGAGGTCAGCAGCGGCTGTGTTATGAGCTGATCAGGACGGGAAACTAGCCCTTGTGGCCAGTATATCTCGTCCTCACTAGATGGCGTCGTCCATTTGGAGGGGGTTTCGGAAGCTGACCCACAGATGGCGCGGTCGTCACTGCTCCGTGCTCGGACGCTGGACTCGGGTCCGTAACAGAGGGCAATACCACAGGTGCCATCAGAATCATGACCAGCGATGACACTATTGCCACCAGGAACGCCACGACAGCAGAGGCTCTTCAAGACAAACACCCACCCAGAGCCCCCGACAGAAGCAGAGATCCCCAGGAAAACAATGCTGGCATAGAACCCTTGACTGTTCGAGAATCTGAGGTTTACAAAGCAGCCATGTCTTTCCCAACAGGTTCAGCAGGGGGCTTTACAGGCCTAAGACCCCAGCACATCAAACAAATGCTGAACCCGGTGCTTGGAGATGCTGCAAAGGACCTTCTAGTGGAACTTAACAGATTCTCTAACATGTGTTTGGCTGGCGGCATCCCTGAGAACATCAGGCCTGTCCTTTATGGAGCAGCACTCTGTGCTCTAAAGAAAAAGGAAAGGGGTATCAGGCTCATTGCCGTTGGCAACACCCTCCGACGCCTCGTAGCTAAGGCTGCTGTGAGATCTATCAGCCAGGAAGCAGCCACCTTGCTGAAACCTCATCAGCTCGGGTTTGGGATTCCCCTAGGTTGTGAAGCTGCAGCACATGCAGCGCGGGCTTACATTGATGATCTCCCGGACCAGAAGGCACTAGTAAAGCTTGACTTCAAAAATGCTTTCAATCAAGTCAGACGAGACGCTGTCCTCAGGGCTGTACACAACCATTTCCGTCCCCTTTACCCGTTCATCCGATCGTTCTACAGTGGGGACTCTAAGCTTCTTTTTGGGGAGCATGAAATAAACTCCTGTGAAGGTGTCCAACAAGGTGACCCCGTAGCACCCCTCCTTTTCTGCCTAGCTATCAAAGAGGTCACTGATAGTCTGGCAAGCGAGCTAAACATCTGGTACCTGGATGATGGCACTCTCGCTGGAACCCCGGAAACCATTTTGAAGGATATAAGGAAAATCCAGGAGCAGAGAGCAGCCTTAGGCCTCATTCTCAATGCATCCAAATGTGAAATAATCTCCCGCAACCCAGACATCACTGGGCAAATACAAAGTGTTCTTCCAGACATTCTCGTTGTCGAGCCACCGGACTGCACTCTCCTGGGTGCCCCCATTGGCCCACGAGCAATTGAGGAGGTCCTGGCTGCAAAAATCACTGATCTAAAGAGAATGCTGGACAGGATTCACAAGATTGATGCCCATGATGCTCTCTTTCTCCTCACAAGATGCCTGTCTCTCCCTAAGTTGACCTGCTTTCTGAGATGTTCTCCATCCTACAGCAGCCCTAAGTTAAATGTGTATGACACCCTTCTGAGGTCCATCCTGAACCTGCCATTGGACGACTCTCAGTGGGAGCAAGCAACCCTTCCTGTAAGACTCGGCGGCCTTGGTATCCGCACAGCCTCCCAAATTGCTCTACCAGCCTTCCTTTCCTCCTCCCACGCATCGCACGACCTCGTCAGAGATATCTTACCTGCAACCCTGAGAGATTCAGCAGGAATACACGATCCTGCTTTCACTGAATGTTCAAATCAGTGGGATATTCTTGCAGCTCCAGAAACCATTATAGAGCCAACAAAACAACACAAACAGTCCGGCTGGGACCACCCTCTAGTGGAAAAAGTAGCTGATGCCATGCTCAGCGCCGCAACATCAAACAAGGAGAAAGCCCACCTCAGAGCAGTGCGCCCCCCATGCAGGAGACTTCCTCCTGGCAGTACCCATGTCAGCAATGTGCACGCGCCTAGATCCAAAATCCCTTCGTGTAGCAGTGGCCCTCCACCTTGGTGCCCCAATTCACACTGAATACAAGTGTATTTGCAACAGGGTGGAAGCAGACCAATACGGACGGCATGGGTTACATTGCGGAAGCACAAAGGGCTGGCATGCAAGACACAACGAGGTCAATGACATCATCAAGAGAAGCCTCATCTCACCTAGGTGCCCAGTGGAGAGAGAACCTCGCATCCTAGGGGTCCAAAACCCAAATTTCCACGCACTTCGCCCTGATGGCATCACCATATACTCATGGAAGGAGGGTAGACAGTTGGTGTGGGACTATACATGTGTATCCACCCTCGCTGACACCTATGTACACTTCGGAGCTGATCAAGCAGATGGGGCGGCCAACCACAGAGAAACAGCCAAATCACTCAAGTACAGGCGACTGGAAGGTCAATACCTCTTTGTTCCCATAGCGTCTGAGACGCATGGCCCCTGGGGCATGAGTGCCTTGGGATTTCTCAAGGAATTGGGTTCCAAGCTCATTGACGTCACCAGAGACCCAAGGGCTTCCAGTTTTTGGTTTCAGCGCCTCAGTGTGGCGATCCAACGGGAAATGCTTGCTGCGTCCTCGGTTCCTGTCCAGAAGCGGAGGAGCTTCAAGAGATCCATAACCTTTAGGCATTTGTCTTGTATGTTTTGTAACCTTTAAATACACAATAAAGAAAAAAAAAAAAAAAAAGGAAGGGGGTGGTAGGAGAAAAGTACACAGAAACTGTATTGGAGGGGACCTACATTCCCTCCAATGCATTATGTGTGGTTTCCTCCGAGGCTATGGGTCCCTCTTCTTCCAGCCAGAGGTGGTACTCCCTTCGCTTTTTTTTTTAGATAATAATATATATACATATATATATATATATATGTATATTTATATATATATATATATATATATATATATATATATATATATATATATATATATATATATATATATATATAACTGAAAACTCACACCCCAGAAGTGACTCGAACCCATACTCCCAGATGCCACGCAACTGGTATGTACAAGATGCACGTGGCATCTGGGAGTATGGGTTCGAGTCACTTCTGGGGTGTGAGTTTTCAGTTGCATATTGTCCTGGGGACCATTCAGGCTTGTTCGCATATATATATATATATATATATATATATATATAACTGAAAACTCACACCCCAGAAGTGACTCGAACCCATACTCCCACAACTGGTATGTACAGGGACGCCTTAATCCGCTTGACCATCACGACCGGACATAAGGAAGTGATAGCCGAGGCTATATGAACCACTTCCCCGCCGGCACTCGGATGGTAATCTTGGGCATAGCATTTTATCAAATCACCTCATTCTTTGGGGCACACGTGAGGAACACAAATGCAAACAAGCCTGAATGGTCCCCAGGACTATATACAACTGAAAACTCACACCCCAGAAGTGACTCGAACCCATACTCCCACAACTGGTATGTACAGGGACGCCTTAATCCGCTTGACCATCACGACCGGACATAAGGAAGTGATAGCCGAGGCTATATGAACCACTTCCCCGCCGGCACTCGGATGGTAATCTTGGGCATAGCATTTTATCAAATCACCTCATTCTTTGGGGCACACGTGAGGAACACAAATGCAAACAAGCCTGAATGGTCCCCAGGACTATATACAACTGAAAACTCACACCCCAGAAGTGACTCGAACCCATACTCCCACAACTGGTATGTACAGGGACGCCTTAATCCGCTTGACCATCACGACCGGACATAAGGAAGTGATAGCCGAGGCTATATGAACCACTTCCCCGCCGGCACTCGGATGGTAATCTTGGGCATAGCATTTTATCAAATCACCTCATTCTTTGGGGCACACGTGAGGAACACAAATGCAAACAAGCCTGAATGGTCCCCAGGACTATATACAACTGAAAACTCACACCCCAGAAGTGACTCGAACCCATACTCCCACAACTGGTATGTACAGGGACGCCTTAATCCGCTTGACCATCACGACCGGACATAAGGAAGTGATAGCCGAGGCTATATGAACCACTTCCCCGCCGGCACTCGGATGGTAATCTTGGGCATAGCATTTTATCAAATCACCTCATTCTTTGGGGCACACGTGAGGAACACAAATGCAAACAAGCCTGAATGGTCCCCAGGACTATATACAACTGAAAACTCACACCCCAGAAGTGACTCGAACCCATACTCCCACAACTGGTATGTACAGGGACGCCTTAATCCGCTTGACCATCACGACCGGACATAAGGAAGTGATAGCCGAGGCTATATGAACCACTTCCCCGCCGGCACTCGGATGGTAATCTTGGGCATAGCATTTTATCAAATCACCTCATTCTTTGGGGCACACGTGAGGAACACAAATGCAAACAAGCCTGAATGGTCCCCAGGACTATATACAACTGAAAACTCACACCCCAGAAGTGACTCGAACCCATACTCCCACAACTGGTATGTACAGGGACGCCTTAATCCGCTTGACCAACCGAGTGCCGGCGGGGAAGTGGTTCATATAGCCTCGGCTATCACTTCCTTATGTCCGGTCGTGATGGTCAAGCGGATTAAGGCGTCCCTGTACATACCAGTTGTGGGAGTATGGGTTCGAGTCACTTCTGGGGTGTGAGTTTTCAGTTGTATATAGTCCTGGGGACCATTCAGGCTTGTTTGCATTTGTGTTCCTCACGTGTGCCCCAAAGAATGAGGTGATTTGATAAAATGCTATGCCCAAGATTACCATCCGAGTGCCGGCGGGGAAGTGGTTCATATAGCCTCGGCTATCACTTCCTTATGTCCGGTCGTGATGGTCAAGCGGATTAAGGCGTCCCTGTACATACCAGTTGTGGGAGTATGGGTTCGAGTCACTTCTGGGGTGTGAGTTTTCAGTTGTATATAGTCCTGGGGACCATTCAGGCTTGTTTGCATTTGTGTTCCTCACGTGTGCCCCAAAGAATGAGGTGATTTGATAAAATGCTATGCCCAAGATTACCATCCAAGTGCCGGCGGGGAAGTGGTTCATATAGCCTCGGCTATCACTTCCTTATGTCCGGTCGTGATGGTCAAGCGGATTAAGGCGTCCCTGTACATACCAGTTGTGGGAGTATGGGTTCGAGTCACTTCTGGGGTGTGAGTTTTCAGTTGTATATAGTCCTGGGGACCATTCAGGCTTGTTTGCATTTGTGTTCCTCACGTGTGCCCCAAAGAATGAGGTGATTTGATAAAATGCTATGCCCAAGATTACCATCCGAGTGCCGGCGGGGAAGTGGTTCATATAGCCTCGGCTATCACTTCCTTATGTCCGGTCGTGATGGTCAAGCGGATTAAGGCGTCCCTGTACATACCAGTTGTGGGAGTATGGGTTCGAGTCACTTCTGGGGTGTGAGTTTTCAGTTGTATATAGTCCTGGGGACCATTCAGGCTTGTTTGCATTTGTGTTCCTCACGTGTGCTCCAAAGAATGAGGTGATTTGATAAAATGCTATGCCCAAGATTACCATCCGAGTGCCGGCGGGGAAGTGGTTCATATAGCCTCGGCTATCACTTCCTTATGTCCGGTCGTGATGGTCAAGCGGATTAAGGCGTCCCTGTACATACCAGTTGTGGGAGTATGGGTTCGAGTCACTTCTGGGGTGTGAGTTTTCAGTTGTATATAGTCCTGGGGACCATTCAGGCTTGTTTGCATTTGTGTTCCTCACGTGTGCCCCAAAGAATGAGGTGATTTGATAAAATGCTATGCCCAAGATTACCATCCGAGTGCCGGCGGGGAAGTGGTTCATATAGCCTCGGCTATCACTTCCTTATGTCCGGTCGTGATGGTCAAGCGGATTAAGGCGTCCCTGTACATACCAGTTGTGGGAGTATGGGTTCGAGTCACTTCTGGGGTGTGAGTTTTCAGTTGTATATAGTCCTGGGGACCATTCAGGCTTGTTTGCATTTGTGTTCCTCACGTGTGCCCCAAAGAATGAGGTGATTTGATAAAATGCTATGCCCAAGATTACCATCCGAGTGCCGGCGGGGAAGTGGTTCATATAGCCTCGGCTATCACTTCCTTATGTCCGGTCGTGATGGTCAAGCGGATTAAGGCGTCCCTGTACATACCAGTTGTGGGAGTATGGGTTCGAGTCACTTCTGGGGTGTGAGTTTTCAGTTGTATATAGTCCTGGGGACCATTCAGGCTTGTTTGCATTTGTGTTCCTCACGTGTGCCCAAAGAATGAGGTGATTTGATAAAATGCTATGCCCAAGATTACCATCCGAGTGCCGGCGGGGAAGTGGTTCATATAGCCTCGGCTATCACTTCCTTATGTCCGGTCGTGATGGTCAAGCGGATTAAGGCGTCCCTGTACATACCAGTTGTGGGAGTATGGGTTCGAGTCACTTCTGGGGTGTGAGTTTTCAGTTGTATATAGTCCTGGGGACCATTCAGGCTTGTTTGCATTTGTGTTCCTCACGTGTGCCCCAAAGAATGAGGTGATTTGATAAAATGCTATGCCCAAGATTACCATCCGAGTGCCGGCGGGGAAGTGGTTCATATAGCCTCGGCTATCACTTCCTTATGTCCGGTCGTGATGGTCAAGCGGATTAAGGCGTCCCTGTACATACCAGTTGTGGGAGTATGGGTTCGAGTCACTTCTGGGGTGTGAGTTTTCAGTTGTATATAGTCCTGGGGACCATTCAGGCTTGTTTGCATTTGTGTTCCTCACGTGTGCCCCAAAGAATGAGGTGATTTGATAAAATGCTATGCCCAAGATTACCATCCGAGTGCCGGCGGGGAAGTGGTTCATATAGCCTCGGCTATCACTTCCTTATGTCCGGTCGTGATGGTCAAGCGGATTAAGGCGTCCCTGTACATACCAGTTGTGGGAGTATGGGTTCGAGTCACTTCTGGGGTGTGAGTTTTCAGTTGTATATAGTCCTGGGGACCATTCAGGCTTGTTTGCATTTGTGTTCCTCACGTGTGCCCCAAAGAATGAGGTGATTTGATAAAATGCTATGCCCAAGATTACCATCCGAGTGCCGGCGGGGAAGTGGTTCATATAGCCTCGGCTATCACTTCCTTATGTCCGGTCGTGATGGTCAAGCGGATTAAGGCGTCCCTGTACATACCAGTTGTGGGAGTATGGGTTCGAGTCACTTCTGGGGTGTGAGTTTTCAGTTGTATATAGTCCTGGGGACCATTCAGGCTTGTTTGCATATATATATATATATATATATATATATATATATATATATATTATTAAATATGACCGAAAAAGTAAGATTAATAATTCTAACACGAATTTTCTCAATCTTTCGTACATTACGCTTCACTGTTGGAGGTAAATAAAAAATTAATTCTCCAAAATTCATTTTTATTTCTAGTATAGACTAGAAATAAAAAATATATATATATATATATATATATATATATATATATATATATATATATATATATATATATATATAATATATATATATATATATATATATATGTCGTACCTAGTAGCCAGAACGCACTTCTCAGCCTACTATGCAAGGCCCAATTTGCTCAATAAGCCAAGTTTTCATGAATTCATTGTTTTTCGACTACCTAACCTACCTACCTAACCTAACCTAACTTTTTCGGCTACCTAACCTAACCTATCCTATAAAGATAGGTTAGGTTAGGTTAGGTAGGGTTGGTTAGGTTCGGTCATATATCTTCGTTAATTTTAACTCCAATAACAAAAAATTACCTCATATATAACGAAATGGGTAGCTTTATCATTTCATAAGAAAAAAATTAGAGAAAATATATTAATTCAGGAAAACTTGGCTTATTAGGCAAATCGGGCCTTGAATAGTAGGCTGAGAAGTGCGTTCTGGCTACTAGGTACGACATATATATATATATATATATATATATATATATATATATATATATATATATATATATATATATATATATATATATATATATATATATATATATATATATATATAGCACCAGTACAAATCGCAACAGATTACATTGCAACAGACGACCTGCTAGAGGCAATTAAAGCAACGTCAACCAGGACACTCACCCACATCCCAAAGGCCTCTCGCCCATTTGCTGCAGTGAAATACACGGAACTCATCGCAAAAGTCAACAGAGGGTCAAATAACCTTGATGCACCTAATACCATCAAAGCCTGGCACAATCTGTTACTTTTTGGCAATGCATGCTTAGGTGTACCAGACAGAGGAGGCAAGACACTGGCCTCATCCGTCTATAAAGCAATTAGGGATTTTCCTAGGGCTGACAACCTAGTCCGCCTCCCCAAACACACCAAACACCGCCGAGGCAGACCAAGTACGACAATCAGCGACAACAGAAAATTAGGTACCCAAGTCAGCAAGAAAATTGAAGAGGGCAATACAGTCGGGGCACTCAGGTTGATCACAAGTGAGGACAAAATTTTGCCCAGGGATGAAACCACAGCCCAAGCACTGAGAGAAAAACACCCCCTCAGGGCCGTAGGTGGACCTCCCCCACAGGTCAGGCTCGCCCCTAACCAGGAACCTCTCGTCCTCCGGGAGTCAGAGGTTTATAAAGCTATCGTTTCATTTCCCCCGGGCTCCTCAGGAGGCTACACAGGGGTAAGACCTCAACATGTGAAGGAAATGGTAAACCCTGTTCTTGGCCCAGCTGCAGAGGCGCTCCTGACAGAAATCACAACGTTTGTCAACAACTGCCTCGCCGGGTTAATCCCTGATGAAATCAAACCATTCTTCTTTGGTGCATCCCTATGTGCCCTGAAAAAGAAGGGGGGAGGGATAAGACCCATTGCCGTTGGTAATACCCTTCGCCGCCTAGTTGCAAGGGCTGCTGTCAGAAGTATCCGAATGGAAGCAGCCACCATACTGCAACCCAACCAGCTGGGGTTTGGAGTCCCCCAAGGCTGTGAAGCAGCGGCTCATGCTGCACGAGCCTACATTAGCTCTCTTACTGAAGACCAGGCAGTAGTAAAATTAGATTTTAAAAAACGCTTTCAACTCGGTCAAAAGGGAAGCAATCCTCACTGCAGTTCAGGAACATTGCCCAAGCATTCCCCCGTTTGTGTCAGCAGGCTACAGCAAAGACTCAACCCTCCTGTTTGGCAAACATGAAGTCACCTCAGCAGAGGGAATTCAACAGGGTGACCCACTTGCACCGTTCCTCTTTTGCATAGCGGTTCGAGAAATTACAACCAGACTGTCCAGCGAGCTCAACATCTGGTTCCTGGATGATGGCACTCTGGCAGGCACACAAGATTCCCTGCTAGAAGACCTACAGCTGGTGAAGACACGGGGGGAGTCCATGGGTCTCGTTCTTAACCCCTCCAAGTGCGAAATTATTGCATCCAGTGAAGTAATCATTAGAGCAGTGAAATCAGTTCTACCAGAAGCCTCAGTCGTTTAACCTACCGACAGCACACTACTCGGAGCACCTCTGGGCCACAATGCCATTGCTGCAGTCCTTGACGAAAAGTTTAGAGACCTAAAGAGGATGGAAGAGAGAATTGGGGACTTGGACTCCCACGATGCCCTCTACCTTCTCACAAAGTGCCTTACCTTGCCCAGGCTAACATACTTCTTAAGGTGTGCACCAACTTTTGGCAACCCACTTCTAAATCAATATGATGAGCTCCTCAGGTCAATATTCAGGAAGGCGCTCAACCTAGATTTAGATGACAGTCAGTGGGACCAAGCAACACTACCAGTGAGATTTGGAGGGATAGGCATACGAAAGGCAACTGAGGTAGCACTTCCAGCATTCTTATCCTCATGTACAGCAGCCAACGAATTGGTAGGGCAGATCCTACCAGAGCATATGAGAGAGACAGCGGGAACTCATGATCAAACGTTCATCGAAGCAACCAGAGAATGGGACACCATTGCACACCCTCAACCCCGACCACAAGTCCCAAAAGACCACAAGCAGGCCCACTGGGATAGCCCCATAATGGAAAAGACTGTCACAGCAATGATTGACAACGCTGATGCTGAAAACAAAGCCCGCCTCTTAGCGGTAACAGCACCCCACGCCGGGGATTTTTATTTGCTGTGCTCAATGCAGCCCTGGGAACTCGCCTCAGTCATGACGCTCTCCGCATTGGAGTTGCCCTTCGCCTTGCCGCCCCCATCCTCACCGAACATAGGTGCATCTGCGGAACTGCGATGGCAGACCAATATGGTCGTCATGGTCTGGTATGTCGTAAATCACAGGGTAAAATTGCAAGACATGAAGAAGTCAACGACATCATCAAGAGGAGCCTCGCCACAGCAAGCTGCCCGGCACAAAGAGAACCACACTTATCCAGACCTAACGACCCTCAGAAGCGCCCTGATGGGGTCACCTTGCTACCTTGGAAGGATGGTAAGCAAGTGGTATGGGACTACACGTGCGCTGCCACACTGGCCAGTACCTACCTCCACTACAGCACACGTGAAAGCGGTGGTGCTGCTTCTTTCAGGGAATCGCAGAAAATTATTAAATACAGAGGTCTAGCACACTGCTACAGCTTTGTTCCGATCGGCTCGGAGACCCTCGGTTCGTGGGGAAAATGTGCATTGAAGTTCCTGAAGGAATTGGGGGACAAATTGATCAGCGCTACAAAAGACCAGAGAGCAAAAAGTTTCTTGTTCCAGCGCCTCAGTGTTGCGATTCCGAGGGGAAATGCCTGTTGCGTCTTGGGCACTAGTCCAACTTCAGAGGAATTCGAAGAAGTGTTTGACTTGCAACAATGATCGAACCCGTCTGTGACATTCATCAATGTTTCTCATTGTTGTGTTTTTCAAGAGATCCATAACCTTTAAGCACCTTTTTGCATTATTATTTTTTTATCAACCCATGTATATCTTGTAACCATCATATGCATAATAAAGCACAAAAAATAAAAAAGGAAGGGGGTGGTAGGAGAAAAAGCACACAGAAACCGAGGCTTTGGGTCCCCCTTCTTCCAGCTAGAGGTGGTACTCCCTTCCTATTGAAAAAAAATATATAAATATATATATATATATATATATATATATATATATATATATAATATATATATATATATATATATATATATATATATATATTATATATATACATATATATATATATATATATATATATATATATATATATATATATATATATATTATATATATATATATATATATATATATATATGACATTATTAAGAGAAGCCTTACCACAGCCGGTTGTCCAACAGAGAGCCCCGTTACCTAATATCCCGCAACTCTGATGAGCCTGTCGGTCGCCCAAACGGAATTACGGTAAACCCTGGAAGAATGGTAGACAGTTGGTGTGGGACTACACTTGCTTTTCAACTTTAGCCAATACCTATGTTGACTTCAGTGCTACACAAGCAGGAGGAGCTGCCAATCACCGGGAAGCAACCAAGTCACGTAAATACAGAGACCTTGAGCATCACTACAATTTTGTCCCCATTGCCTCAATCAGCCATTAAGATGGCTGATTGTAGGAAAACAAGGCAAGAAAGACAATTACAAATCACCACCTTTCTGAATTGGTCGACAGTTGTGAATTGCTGAGTAGTCTGGCATGTTAAAGAGTTGAGTAGTATTCTCTTTAAGGGGGCATATCAATGTAAAATTAAAAGTTGTTCAATTTGCTTATAAATTTTTTTATAAAATGGTTATAGAAAGGGATGCAGCTGGTCCAAGTTTCATCATCACACCCTAAACAGAAAAGGAGAAAAAAATAAACAACGAATTATGCAACGAATTTTCAAATTGTTTCAGGGAACACATGTGTCAACTAAAATCATTTCTATTACACTCAGATATTAAATTAAGCACATAATAAAGGATTCTAGTGATCAGTTTTATAAAAAAAGTGTTTAGTGCAATAATATAATTTTTCAAAGTAACCCTTCTAAAAAAATATGCAATATATGATATTTATAAATTTTATAAAATCAACAAATAGACTTTGGACTAAAATGTCTACTAGATTCTGTAGAAGCACAAACGCTACATATAAGGTGTAATTTGCATGTAAATAAATAAAAGCTCTGAAGTAATTTGAAGGTGTAAATTACTTTCCAGAGTAAAATAAAGATCCAAGTTCGGCCACCTGTAGCTGAGCTTGACTTTGACAGATTTCGTTCATAATTGGCACCCTTGCAGATAGGCATCCATTGAGCAAGGTGTGCAAGTTTCATGCAAATCCCTTGATAACAAACGAGAAAAAAATATTGGCCAAAAAAAAAAAGCAAAAAAAAAAAAAAAATTAAATATAAATATATTGCACATACATATTACAATTATTACAAGAGTTTGTGCTTCTTCAGCACATAGTAGACATTTTAGTTGACACATGTGTTCCGTGAGATTATTTGAGAATGTTGAACATTCGTTGCATAATACGTTGTGTATTTTTTTTCTCCTTTTCTGTTTAGGGTGTGATGGTGAAACTTGGACCAGTTGCAGCCCTTTCTATACCCATTTCATAAAAAAATTTATAAGCAAATTGAACAACTTTTAATTTATAACGATTTAGAATGATATGCCCCCTTAACCTCGTTTCAGTAAGTATAATAATAGAGAATTTGTTGTCAATAGTTACAATCAAGGCACTAACATTATCGAAGTGTTTGCTTAGAGATCTTACATTCATGTTAATTACAGAGATATTGTGATTATGTGTTAATACATTGTTTACATCATGTACTATAAAATATATGCAATTTTGATCATTAAAATGATAATTGTCATTTACAGTGAATAAGAGGTTTAGCTCTGGGTCTATACTTGTTTGCATAAGATGGCTGATTGTAGGAAAACAAGGCAAGAAAGGCAATTACAAAATAAAATTTTTATATAAAGGGAGGAAAAATAAAAATATAAACAAGACTATACAAGACAAATGCAAAATAAACAAAAAAAGACAAATGAGGTAGATTGCTTACAAGTACTCTCAGGTACACTGTAAGTAATAATTTGCATTTCGAGACACAGGCAAAGCCAAGGGTACAATGGAATAAGGGAGTAAGACGAGGCTGGGCAACCTATGTAATAAATGAAAAAAAAAGTTGAATAATAAACAGTGGCAAATTTAATCTAATGATTATTATCTTTAAATAGTTTAGTTATGATCCTATAATTAATAAGAACTAAAGAAAATATTAATGCACTCAAATAATTAAGTCCCTTTTCACTCTTTTTCTATGTAATAATTTATAGTGCTTATTATAATTTACTAAGAACAACAAATACTTCTCGAAACAAAACTACGAGCCTTCAATAGGATGAAGCTGATCTGTAATATTCTAAGAGCATGGACAACTCACAAATTTCACAACCCATGTGGAACCTGAAAAGAACAATTTTCATTAAAATTGAACCAATCACAGCTATTCTGCTGTCTACGGCGATGGACTAGTACTGTGAGACGTAAATTGGTACGTTTGGAAGAGTTTGGGTCTTGAATAAAACATAACTGGGAATATATCACATATGTACAAATTCATAAGGAAAATATTGACTATATGCAATAAGTTATGTGTGTGCTGTCTTGTGCGAGAGTGGGCTGAACATTTATGTCTCGACCTTTAGTGCCCAGCTACATCTGGTAAGCAATGGAGAAAGCAAAGTGTGAGGGGGCAGTAAATACTCCTTAACACTACGTGGCCCATAAGTATTCTCTATGACTGGCTGTGGGGAAGGTGAAGGCCTCTCCGATGCGGCAAACGTGGAGACATTTGTTCGGCCAGTGGCCCGATCATTTAAAACAAAAACTTGGGACTTACTGATCACTCATTTCCGAAACAATATATCACCAGTTGCATATATTCACATCTAATCACCTCCTACATGCCCACATAAAACTCGGCCAGTGAGCCATTATTCCCTTGGTAAGAGGGACCTATCTTTCGCCAAACCAGGCATTACATTCCACACCTCTATATCAGAAACCTCTGCCAGTAAAGTTAATTTATTCTCCAAGGATAACACCTTTGAACAGTCGGCAAGAAGCTCACTCTGTCGAGCAACGTCTCCCCCACCCACCTTCCTATAGAGCTCCTCCAACCTGCTCCTCACACAGCCTAACACATTATCTGTATTTGTGAGCACCACACCATCATCCATCCGGATTCCGGTCATTATCTCCGAGATCCTAGCACTGGAATAAACCTACCCTCAGTCAAGGAAGGAAATGTTAAAAGTGGTCAAAAATCAATCAACTGATCTTATTTTATCCACACTTCTACAAACCCTACCTGAAAAGATCAACGAAGTAGAAGTCGAAGATGGTGAGGAAATTTAATTGTTTCAGCACCCACTGGCAGTGTCCACTCAAGCAAGGAGAAACAAGCTGTCGGAGAAATTAGCACATTAGATACCACCGTGGATTCAATGGATTCATCTCTAACAGAATAACGGAAAATAACGAGAATCTCAAAATTATACAATGAAATATCCAAGGATTTAGAAACAATGCTCAATCACAGAGCAGTGTTTCTCAAGGACATCATTGGTATTGTTTTACTTCACGAAACACTTACCAGGACAAAGAAAAATCAATATCCTAGGATAGCAAGGTTACCACTGCCCATTTGCACACGGTGACCTCAGAGACACTTCAATACTAGTAAGAAATCATATTAATGCCACGACAATCATAGACCTGCCTGCCTGTGGAGTTAATCTCACCATGAGGAAGTCAATGCTGTCCTTCTTCAATGTATACGTGAGCCATATAGAACACGATATGGGATCTTTCTGCAATCTTTGAAATAGCAGTCACTACACCTTCTATCATCTCGGGTGACTTCAACGTTCATAGTGAATTACTTCTTGATTCACCAAGAACCGACGCCAACGGAAAGCATATTGAACACTGTTTAGATGAAGTGCCTGAAGTCAACCTGCTTAACTCGACAGAACCAACCCATATTGGTGGGGGGAAGCTGGACCTCACGTTTATCTCTAGCAGTATTTATGATTTGTGACATTGGTCAGTTGACCACATACAAAACTAGTGGCCACTTTGCTATAAAAACAGGTATTTTTTTATTTTAGTGACATAGTTCATCATGTCCTGTACGGACTTACTTCTGAGTTGTGTGTCCCATGGTATATCCCTTAGGAATTTTCTCATCTCATAATTTTCCTTTCGGTACGCCAGCCCTTTGTTTCCTGGTTCTTTTTTTTGGGAGATAAATCCTAACATTACCAAGTACTCAAAAATCAATAAACTGTGATCACTCATTCCCATGGGGGCTTCCAACTTAACTTCTCTTATATCCGACTCATTTAGGGTAAATAATAGATTAAGCACAGCTGGTTCATCCTCTCCTCTCATTCTTGTCGGTACCTTGAAGTCTTGGCTTAGAAAGTTTCTTGTTGCCACATCTAGCAGCTTAGCTCTCCATGTGTCTTGTCCTCCATGTGGGTCTCTGTTCTCCCAATCTTTCTTCCCATGGTTAAAGTCTCTCATGACTAGTCATCTGGATCCATTACTACTAGCAACAGAAGCTGCTCTCTCTCTAAAATATTATTGGTGACCATGTTGTTTCTATCATATTCCTGTCTGGTCTTCTGTCGTTAGGTGGTTTATATATGACTACTACTATAATTTTTTGTCCTCTAATTGGTATGGTACCTGTTATGTAGTCACTGAAATCTTCACAGTCCTGAATAACAATCTCTTCAAAACTCCAGCCTTTTCTTATCAGTGGAGCTGCACCACCTCCTCCTCTTCTCTCTCTTTCCTCAGTACATAGTAGTCCTGTGGAAACACTGCATTTGGTATGGTTTTGGTTAGCTTTGTTTCTGTGAGTGCTATATGTTTGGGTTTTCTCCAAGTGCCCATTCTCCAAGGTCACTTGTTTTATTTGTAATCCAATCTATATTAGTGAGCATAGCCTTGAAGCTCACTTTCTTCTGTTCATTCTCTTTTCCCCTTCTTGGTGAGCGTTCTGTTTATGGAGGAAGCTGTTCCATAGGTTTGAAGATTTGAGAGGTGGTTAACAGGGTCTCAGTGGATTCTGGAGTGAGGGGGTGGGGACAGGGAGGGTATGGGCAAGGATTACATGGAGGATATGAGGTGAGGGGGAGGGAAGGAGGATAGGGAGGGTATGGGAAGGAGGGGGGAGGGAGGACAGGGGAAAAAGAGAGAGGAGGGAGGGGGGAAATGATGGGAATGAGGGAGGGGTGACAGGGTCAGCAAGGGGTGAGGGGGAGAGGGAGGGTTATGCGTGTGTGTGTGTGTGTGTGTACTCACCTAATTGTACTCACCTAATTTTGCTTGCGGGGGTTGAGCTCTGGCTCTTTGGTCCCGCCTCTCAACCGCAAATCAACTGGTGTACAGATTCCTGAGCCTATTGGGCTCTATCATATCTACATTTGAAACTGTGTATGGAGTCAGCCTCCACCACATCACTTCCTAATGCATTCCATTTACTAGCTACTCTGACACTGAAAAAAGTTCTTTCTAACGTCTCTGTGGCTCATTTGGGTACTCAGCTTCCACCTGTGTCCCCTTGTTCGCGTCCCACCAGTGTTGAATAGTTCATCCTTGTTTACCCGGTCGATTCCCCTGAGGATTTTGTAGGTTGTGATCATGTCCCCCTTAATGTGTGTGTGTGTGTGTGTGTGTGTGTGTGTGTGTGTGTGTGTGTGTGTGTGTGTACTCACCTAATTGTACTCACCTAATTGTGCTTGCGGGGGTTGAGCTCTGGCTCTTTGGTCCGCCTCTCAACCGTCAATCAACTGGTGTACAGATTCCTGAGCCTATTGGGCTCTATCATATCTACATTTGAAACTGTGTATGAGTCAGCCTCCACCACATCACTTCCTAATGCATTCCATTTACTAACTACTCTGACACTGAAAAAGTTCTTTCTAACGTCTCTGTGGCTCATTTGGGTACTCAGCTTCCACCTGTGTCCCCTTGTTCGCGTCCCACCAGTGTTGAATAGTTCATCCTTGTTTACCCGGTCGATTCCCCTGAGGATTTGTAGGTGGTGATCATGTCCCCCCTTACTCTTCTGTCTTCCAGTGTCGTGAGGTGCATTTCCCCGCAGCCTTTCCTCATAACTCATGCCTCTTAGTTCTGGGACTAGTCTAGTAGCATACCTTTGGACTTTTTCCAGCTTCGTCTTGTGCTTGACAAGGTACGGGCTCCATGCTGGGGCCGCATACTCCAGGATTGGTCTTACATATGTGGTGTACAAGATTCTGAATGATTCCTTACACAGGTTCCTGAACGCCGTTCTGATGTTAGCCAGCCTCGCATATGCCGCAGACGTTATTCTCTTTATGTGGGCTTCAGGAGACAGGTTTGGTGTGATATCAACTCCTAGATCTTTCTCTCTGTCTGTTTCATTAAGTACTTCATCTCCTATTCTGTATCCTGTGCCTGGCCTCCTGTTTCCACTTCCTAGTTTCATTACTTTGCATTTACTCGGGTTGAACTTCAACAGCCATTTGTTGGACCATTCACTCAGGTCTATCCAGGTCATCTTGTAGCCTCCTACTATCATCCTCTGTTTCAATCCTCCTCATAATTTTTGCATCGTCGGCAAACATTGAGAGGAACGAATCTATACCCTCTGGGAGATCATTTACATATACCAGAAACAGTATAGGTCCAAGGACTGACCCCTGCGGGACTCCACTTGTGACGTCTCGCCAATCTGAGACCTCACCCCTCACACAGACTCGTTGTCTCCTGTTGCTTAGGTATTCCTCTATCCACCGGAGTACCTTCCCTCTCACTCCAGCCTGCATCTCCAACTTTCGCACTAGCCTCTTGTGTGGCACTGTATCAAAGGCTTTCTGACAATCCAAAAATATGCAGTCTGCCCACCCTTCTCTTTCTTGCCTTATTTTTGTTGCCTGGTCGTAGAATTCAAGTAACCCTGTGAGGCAGGACCTGCCATCCCTGAAACCCATGTTAATGCTGTGTTACAAAGTTCCTTCGCTCCAGATTGCCTCCAATAGTTTTTTTTCGCACAATCTTCTCCATCAGCTTGCATGGTATGCAGGTTAGGGACACTGGGCCTGTAGTTCAGTGCCTCCTGTCTATCCCCTTTCTTGTATATCGGGACTACACGTAGCTGCTTTCCAAATATCTGGCAGTTCCCCTGTTGCCAGTGATTTGTTATACACTATGGAGAGTGGTAGGCTCAGTTCTCTTGCTCCTTCCTTTAGAACCCAAGGGGAGATTCCATCTGGGCCTATAGCCTTTGTCACGTCCAACTCTAGTAACACTTCCTTACTTCCCCACTGGTAATCTCAAACTCTTCCAGTGGTTCCTGGTTAGCTATTCCCTCACTTACCTCTGGAATTTCTCCTTGTTCTAAGGTGAAGACCTCCTGGAATTTCTTATTCAATTCCTCACTACACTTCCTTGTCATTTGTAGTGAATCTTCCGCCCCTATCCTTAATCTCATAACCTGTTCCTTTACTGTTGTTTTTCTCCTAATGTGGCTATGCAACAATTTAGGCTGAGTCTTTGCCTTGCTTGCGATGTCATTTTCGTATTGTCTTCTGCCTCTCTTCTCATCCTGACATATTCATTCCTGGCATTCTGGTATCTTTCTCTGCTCTCCAGTGTCCTGTTATTCCTATAGTTTCTCCATGCCCTTTTACTTTGCTGCTTAGCTAGCCTACATCTTTGATTAAACCATGGGTTTCTCATCTTCATTTCTCTGTTTTCCTTTTGGACTGGGACAAACTTGTTCGCTGCGTCCTTGCACTTCTGCGTGATGTAATCCATCATATCTTGGTCCGTCTTTCCCCTGAGCTCTGTTTCCCATGCTATATCTGTTAGGAATTTTCTATCCCCTCATAGTTTCCCTTTCGGTATGCTAACCTTTTGGTTTCGGTATCCCTCCTCGAGTTCAATAACCCTTCTTCAATCAAGTACTCAAAACACCAGTACACTGTGGTCGCTCATTCCTACTGGGTCCTCAAAACCGATTTCTCTTATGTCGGAGTCGTTCAGAGTGAAGACTAGGTCGAGTCTCGCTGGTTCGTCATTTCCTCTCATCCTTGTGGGTTCTCCGACATGCTGGGTTAAAAAGTTGCTTGTCACCACCTCCAATAGTTTGGCTCTCCACGTATCCTCGCCTCCATGCGGTTCCTTGTTCTCCCAGTCAATCTTTCCGTGATTGAAGTCGCCCATGATGAGCAGGTGGGATCTATTTCTACAGGCAGCAGAGGCTGCCCTCTCAATTATAGCGTTAACCTGCCTTGTTGTTGTTTTCATACTCTTGACTGGGTCTCCTGTCATTTGGTGGAGGGTTGTATATTACTGCTACTACTATTCTTGGTCCTCCCATTGTTTATGGTGCCTGCTATGTAGTCTCTGAACTCCTCACAGCCCGGGATGGCCATCTCCTTAAAACTCCATTCCCTTCTCATGAGTAGGGCCACTCCGCCTCCTCCTCTACCTTCCCTCTCTTTCCTTATTACTGTATACTCCTGGGGAAACACGGCATTCGTTATGATTCCAGAGAGTTTTGTTTCAGTGAGTCCGATTACATCTGGTTAACTTCTTGTGCTCTTTCCCTTAGTTCACTTGTCTTGCTTGTGATCCCATCTATGTTCGAGTACATCACCCTGAAACTGACTCTCTTCTGCTTCTTTTCTGGGGGGGACCTTTGGGATCTGGGGTGAGTGGGAGCTGGGGGGACCTGGCACGGGGGGATTGGTGGAGGAGGGAGGGCTTGGGGTGGTGGGGGAGAGGGGGAGGGTACAGGGGGTGGATAAGAGGGGGAGGGTACAGGGGGTGGATAAGAGGGGGAGGGTACAGGGGGTAAGAGAGGGAGGGTTGGGGAAGCATGGGGGGAGGAGAGGCTGTGGGGGATAGGGGAGATGGGGGGGCTTGGGGGAGAGAAAAGGGGGGAGGGCTTGGGGGGCGTGGGGGAAAAGGGAGGGCTGAGGTGGGTGAGGAAGAGGGGAGGGTTTAGGGGAGTGGGGGAGAGGGGAAGACTTAGGTGGGGTGGGGGAGAGTGGGGGGCTTAGGGGGGAGGGGGGAAGGGAGGGCATGGGGGTGGGAGAGACGGGAAGGCATGTGGGAGAAGGGAGGGCATGGGGGATGGGGGGGAAGGGAGGTCCTGGGGAAGGGGTGAGGGGGAAGGGGGGTGAGTGGGGGGAGGGGGGTGGGTGGGGGGGGGTGCCCTAGGTGGGTACTTAGTGGGGGGCTGACAGGGGATGGGGCAGGTTGGGTGTCTGTTGGGTAGAATTTGGGGGTGGTGCCCCAATCCCTGTGGCTGTTGCACTGTTTGAGGAGGGTTCTCCACTTCGCTCTGGGATTGTAGGGTTCTGGGTTGTGGTACTCTGATTTCCTTCTCTCTCCCTGCGCTCCTTCCTCGCGTCTGCTGTCCGTATTCTCTCTTCCCTTGTCATATCCCTCTGCAGGAATATTTTCTTGAACTTCTCTACACCTGTGTGTGTGTGTGTGTGTGTGTGTGTGTGCGTGGGTGTGTGTACTGTGACAGTGTTCCCCCCCCCCCTTATATTTCTCCCACGCCTGCTGTAAGAGTCATGTCCACTTTACCCGAGCGTTCTCTACGTCGCAGGCATCAGTTTGATATATGTGGGAGAGTGTAGTATTCTCGAGGTGGCGAGAAAATTGTAAAAGAAAAGTATTTTGGCCTGTGGTATAGGTCCTTTAGGAAGCCAATATGGCTCTGGCCCCTCCGTTTTGCCGCCAAAACTGTGTGACATCAGTGGCGCCAGATTGGTCACCGACAGCGACGTGGCACAGAGAGCCAATGAAAACCTCTCTTGGCAAGTATGACGTCACGAAGGAAGGGGGGTCCGGTCATCGCGCCGCGGTGGCACCAGCAGTCTAAGACAGCACGTCAAGGAGGTCGGACGTGCACTGGGGGTCCTGTCAGTTGGACAGTTTACCCCGTCTCCGGAGGATTTACGCATCACCGGCGGTCTGCCAGCACCTGTGGGGTCTTCCTTCGTTCATGTGTTGGATCAGAGAAGGAATTGACAGAATATTGAGCATCAAGTGCTCCATGGACAGGTGTTGTGCAAGAGTGGAGTCTAGGCAGCAACGTATACGACGGCTGATAGCTTCACAGTGGTGACGTAGTGGCTGGGCCAATACTCCGTGAGGGAATCAGTCTGACACGACACCTCAAGGTGGACGGATGTGTGAAGGATGATCCTGTCAATCTGACAGTAATACGCCACTCCCGTGGATCTTACGCGTCACCCGTAGTCTGCAAATACGCAGAGAGGTCTTCTTTCATTCCATGTGTGGACCGAAGAGGGATTGACGGCATACTGAGCATCAAGTGCTCCAGGGTCGGGTGCTGTGCAGGTAAAGTCTAGGCAGCATCGTCTGGGACGTCTGATAGCTTCACAGTGACGAGGTAGCGGCTGGGCCAATCCACTGGGAAGCAGTGAAAGAAGATACTAATTGGGAAGCCGTACGACTGCAGCCGAGACGTAGGTTGGCAGCCGTAGTTGGGAGGAGAAGTTGAGGGCTGGGAGACCGACTCCAACCCTACAAGACGTGGAGGAGGAGCACGAACCCGTGGAGGACAGAACACGGAGACGACACGTTTATTTTGGAACATTGATTGGGTTCCTGGAGGACACGACCGGGTGTGTGTGGGGGCGTTCCCTACACGAGGCGGGAGCCTGGACCAGGAGCTACAACTCAACTCTCACCAGAGGATAGGTGGAAGTAGGTGATTCTAGTTTCCCTCCCAATTCCCCTTTAGTCAGCTATATTATTTAGCCAGAGTATTTTGTATGTCGTGAGCAAGGCTCACCTATGTCACAGTAAGGCACAAGTGTGCAGAGTGGGGCTACATAGAGCACTCACGGTATCTATTATTATTATTGGTGTTGCAGGCACCCGGAGTAATTGATGAATTTACTGTGTCGATAATGTCTTTCATGAGACTTTAATATGATCATTTAGTGAGAGAATATATATATATATATATATATAATATATTATATATATATATATATATATATATATTATATATATATATATATATATATATATATATATATATATATAAATGTACCAGTATTTGGTGTTAGGCTATGTGCCCAGTAACTATATTATTACTATTATTGATATCTATGATTTATCTATATATATATATATATATATATATATATATATATTATATATATTATATATATATATATATATATATATATATATATATATATATATATATATATATGTCTATGAATGTGTATTGAATAACCATTCATGTGTGCAGTGATCAATTGAATATTCGCCCACGAAAGGAGTTACTGAGAACTCCAGTAATATATACTTGCATGCATTATCATTAAATGAGGTGCAGTGTGTTATACCATGATAGTGAATTATTGTGTTCATTAATATAGAAATGTTTGATTGAGCTCAAGATTAGTGCAGCGAAGTATTTACGTTCTATTGCTATTGTCGCAGATATTGTGTTGTTTGAACATTTAGTGATCCTTGAGAATTTAAAGAAACAGGCATATTTCGCCAACAAACAAGTGCAGTAAGAGATCACGCAGTGGGGGGAAGGGGGGCGTCGCCCAGCTGATTTTGACATTGACGTGAGGGGGAGCATTGCCAGCTTGGCGAGTTCATGATTATATGTGGGAACAAGCAACTTACACATGAGATAGCTGTTTACTTGTTGATATACGGATGTGATGTCTTGAGTTTTAAGTAAAACACAAAATACCTTGGCATTTGTATCATCCCCTCCATATTTCTTGTGGCTATATATATACATGAAAGGAAATAGAGTGATAGAAATAAATACCTGCCTGATATCAGACCTATTGAGTGTGCTCTTGCCACTGTTACCACAATTCAAGGAAACCACATGTTACTGGACACAGGAAACACCAGTTGGCGACCTTGTGGTAAATAGTAGAGCCCTTGCCGGGGCGGGCACACAGCTCTAAAGAGAACAACCTGTGTTCTCACTCATTCTCGATCAGAGGCCAGTTGGGATTGACTGGGATACTCTCCTGGCGTACAGTGGTGCCGCGAGGATAGAGTGAAGACCCGCAGGACTACGGTGAGTGACCTTGTGTATACTGTTGCTCACCCTCTTATGGTGAACCCCGACAGTACTCACCTAGTTGTGTTTGCAGGGGTTGAGCTCTGGCTCTTTGGTACCGCCTCTCAATCGTCAATCAAACAGGTGTACAGATTCCTGAGCCTATTGGGCTCTATCATATCTACACTTGAAACTGTGTATGGAGTCAGCCTCCAACACATCACTTCCTAATGCATTCCATTTGTCAACCACTCTGACACTAAAAAAGTTCTTTCTAATATCTCTGTGGCTCATTTGGGCACTCAATTTCCACCTGTGTCCCCTTGTGCATGTTCCCCTTTAGTTAAATAGCCTATCTTTATCTACCCTATCAATTCCCTTCAGAA
>NC_091203.1:33560401-33612638 GCF_040958095.1 Procambarus clarkii | reverse complement strand
TTAACTCATAGCCATTTTAAAGAAACCCTTCACAACAATTCAGTAGTAAATACTTTTCAATACTACCAAATTAGGAATTTAGGAGGGCAAATGGTCACCACCCATAATACTAAGAGGGGTTTAAGTGCATTTGATGATAAACGCTATTACCTAAATAAATACAAAAGCCTAGGCTATGGCCATCCAGACATACCACCTGACCCCCACCCATCCACCTCAACCCAAGGGGTGACCGCTGGAAGTGAAAGTGATGACGTCATCGAGCCACACGGTGAGGAAGGGCGACACCCTTCCAGTGAGAGTGAACGCTATGACGACAGTAGCCCCCTAGGAGAGGAAGTAGAACCACAACACCTCTTTCTCCCTCTGGATGATGACTCATCGTCATCATCACCCCAGGAGGGGGGGGAAGACCCCACAACAGACCTGTGGGCACGGAGGAGGGGTCTAGTTAGACAATATTATGGGGGGGAATTAGATTACGACTACGTTTAAGCCACTATGTACTTTTGTTAATATATTGTATAAAACAAGTGTTATTTCTTTTCACACACTTTTATTTTGAGTATATATATATCCTATATAGCTCCGGACATATATGCACATAGTCCTGGAGGGGCCATTCAGACTTGTTAGAATATATATATCCTTAATTAGTCCTATATTTATATAATGAGTGTAGTGTTTAAACGGAGATACACAGTGTAAGTGAAATGTGGTGGGGGCACACCGTAGACTACAATTTGAGGTGGGTCTATCTGTCACCCCGCCTCTGATTCCGTGGGCCTATCTGGCTCCCCGCCTCTGATTCCATTGTCTGATAAGTACCCCCCATTGTTTGTTAAGTGCGCCTATCTGGCTCTAATCATACTACTCACACACACACACACAATAAGGGGGGCCTGTGGCTGAGTGCACAGCACACTGGGCACGTGATTCTGTTGTCCGGGGCTTCGATTCCAGGTGCCTGCGAGAAACAATAAGCTGAGTTTTTTCGACCCGATGCTCCTGTTACCTAGCAGTAAATACGTACCTGAGAGTTAATCAGTTGCCATGGGCTGCTTCCTGGGGGTGTGTGTGTGGAAAAAAAATAGTAATAGTTTATTTTTAGTTGAGAGGCGGGCGGAAAGAGCAGAGCTCAACCCCTGTAAGCACAACTAGGTGAATATACACACATACAAATACACACACACACACACCGCCGCCGGGAATCGAACCCGGGTTACAGGATTACGTGTCCAGCGTGCTATCCACACAGCAACCTGCGTCCCCAGATGGATTGAGTAGAACCCAGGATGGACAGGTTTGTATGTCATTGTGTAGGACCCACTATGGACAGGGATGTTTTTCATTGTGAATGGCCTAGCATAAACAGGGATGCCTGCCATTGTGTAGGGCCAAACTTGGGCAGCGATGTCTGCCATTGTGTAGGTCCCAGCATGGATAAGGATGTCTGTCATTGTGTAGGACCAAACTTGGGCAGCGATGTCTGCCATTGTGTAGGTCCCAGCATGGATAAGGTTGTCTGTCATTGTGTAGAGCCTATCATAGACAGAGATGTATGTCATTGTGAAAGGCCCAACTTGGACATTGATATTTGTTATTTAGTAGGGCCCAGGAAGAGCAGAGATGTCTGTCATTGTGTAGTGCGCAGCATGCACAGGGATGTATGTCATTGTGAAGGGCCCAACATGGACAGAGATGTCGGTCGTTGTGTATGACTCAGTATGGACAGGGAAGTCTCTCATTATGTAGAGCCCCAGTATAGACAGTGATGTCTGTCATTGTGTAGGGCCCAGCATCGACATAGATGTCTGTCATTGTGTAGGGCCCAGCACTGTCAGGGGATGTCTGTCATTGTGAAAGGCCCAGCATAGACAGGGATGTCCTTCATTAAGTAGGGTCCGTCATAGACAGGGTTGTTTGCGTTTAAGTAGGGACCATCATGGAATGGCATGTCTGTCATTGTGTAGGTCCCGACAGAGATGTCGGTCGTTTTGTATGACCCAGTATAGACAGGGATGTCTGTCATTGCGAAGGGTCCAACATGGACAGGTATGTTTGTCACTCAGTACGGCCCAGCATAGACAGGGATATCTGCCATTGTGTAGAGCCCAGAATGGATAGAAATATCTGTCATTGTGTAGGGCTCAGCAAGGACAGGGATGTCTGTCGTTGTGTACGGCGCAGCATGGACAGGGATGTCTGTCGTTGTATAGGGCTCAGCATGGACAGTGATGTCTGTCATTGTCTTGGGCCCAGGAATAACAGGGATGTCAGTCATTGAGTAGGGTCGAACATGGACAGGAATGTCAATCATCTTGAATGGCCTAACATGGACAGGGATGTCTGTTATTTTGTAGGGCCTAGCATGGACAGGGATGTCTGCCAATGTGTAGAGCCCAGCATGGTCAGTGATGTCTGTCATTTTGTAGGGCCTGGCATGGACAGGGTTGTCTGTCATTTTGAATGCCCACCAGAGACAGGGATGTCTGTCATTGAAGAGACAGGGATGTCTTTCAATGTGTAGGGATAGCATGGACAGGAATGTCTGTCCTTTTGAATGGCCCACCAGAGACAGGGATGTCTGTCGTTGTGTTTGGCCCTGTCATGGACAGGGATGTGTCATTGTGATGGGGTCAGCATGGACAGGGATGTATCATTGTGAAGGACTCAGCATGGACAGGGACGAGTCATTGTGTAGGACCAATCATCGATAGGGATAAATCGTTGTGTAGGAACCATTGTGGGTTGCATAAAAACTGCAGCTCATATAAGGAAGAGGTGAATGCAACTGGCCAATTTACATATATGATCAGGACTGTTCGGAAGTGCCCTGGACAGTTTTCGGATGTGCTCAGAACAATGCTCGGATGTACTCAAGACAATGTTCTGACGTTCTCAGGACAATGTTCGGATGTACTCAGGACAATGTTCGGATGTGCTATATCCGAATCGACCTACATCCGGTAACCAGACTATCATCCGGACATCAGACCTTCGTTTGGACACCAGACTTTCATGAGGATACCATATCTTCGTCCGGACACAAGACCTTCGTCCGGACACCAGACTTTCCTCTGGACACTTGACCTTCGACCGGACAAAAGACCTTCGTCCGGACACCAGACATTCACCCGGATAACAGACCTTGGTCCGGACAATAGACCTTCGTCCGAACACCAGACCTTTGTCCGGACAACAGACCTTCGTCTGGACACCAGACCTTCGTCCGGACACCAGACTTTTGTCCGGATACCAGACCTTCGTCCAGACAACATACCATCGTCCGGACACCAGAACATCGTCCAGACACCAGACCATCGTCCAGACACCAGACCATCGTCCGGACACCAGACCACCGTCCAGACACCAGACCATCGTCCGGACACCAGACCACCGTCCAGACACCAGACCATCGTCCAGACACCAGACCATCGTCCGGACAACAGACCATCGTCCAGACACCAGAGCATCGTCCAGACACCAGACCATCGTCCAGATACCAGACCATCGTCCGGACACCAGACCATCGTCCAGACACCAGACCATCGTCCAGACACCAGACCATCGTCCAGACACCAGACCACCGTCCTGACACCAGACCATCGTCCAGACACCAGACCATCGTCCAGACACCAGACCACCATCCGGACACCAGACCATTGTCCAGACACCAGACCATCGTCCAGACACAAGACCATCGTCCAGACACCAGACCATCGTCCAGACACCAGACCATCGTCCAGACACCAGACCATCGTCCGGGCACCAGACCATCGTCCAGACACCAGACCACCGTCCAGACACCAGACCATCGTCCAGACACCAGACCACCGTCCTGACACCAGACCATCGTCCAGACACCAGACCATCGTCCGGACACCAGACCATCGTCCAGACACCAGACCATCGTCCGTACAGCAGACTACCGTCCGGACACCAGACCACCGTCCGGACACCAGACCACCGACCAGACAACAGACCATCTTCCAGACAACAGACCATCGTCCGGACACCAGACCATCGTCCGGACACCAGACTACCGTCCGGACAACAGTTCATCGTCCTGACAACAGATCATCGTCTGGACACCAGACCATCGTCCAGACAACAGACCATCTTCCAGACAACAGACCATCGTTCGGACACCAGACCATCGTCCGGACACCAGACCATCGTCCGGACACCAGACCATCGTCCGGATAACAGATCATCGTCCTGACAACAGATCATCGTCTGGACACCAGACCACCGTCCGGACACCAGACCACCGTCCGGACAACAGATCATCGTCCGGACATCAGACCACAGTTGCCGGATAATGTATGTCTTGGGATCACTGGATCGTTTTGAGCATATATTAGATAAACTTCTCGGTGGATGAGGATTGATTCAAGTAGGAGCTGAGTCAATAAGTTTTCTGCAGTTTTCTTGACTAGGTCAGTTTTCTACCTTTCTGGGTTATTGCGCTTCTTAGCATTCCATTCCTTCGTGGTATTATCTTTCTCTCAAATCGGTAGGTATATGACAGTAAATGTTCTAGTAATATGTTACATAAATCATTGGTTCCATAAGTCCAAAGAAATTGCTCTTTTCTCAGTGTTTTTGAAACTCTACCTATAATGCTGTGTATTTGATAGACTGAAGCAAAACATGGTTGTTTTTGTCCCGTTCTTCCAACTCCACCTCCACTGCCCTCCTTTCTTCCCTCCATCTTCCAACTCCACCCCTCCTCCCACCCACATCCTATCCAAAACCTACACCATCCCCTTCAACGCACATCATTCCCCCCCACCCACAATAACACTTCCAACCCCACACTGCCAAATGCATACAACATTTTAGTTAGTATTCTGATTAACAGCTTGTAACATCACTTGTTAACAAGATATAAACGTGGTCTATAACTGAAGTGGACCCAACACTGAACTTCTGGAAATACTTACAGCAACAAATATTCAATAAACGATAGCAAAACTCACCATATATGTCAGAGAGTGTCAGGTCAGGGCAGTAGGTCCAGAGGACGAGGAGTGTTCTGTACGAATACATTGATGCAAGTATAACTGGGGTATAACCTAAAATTAAAAATTTAATTAAAAATCATCACATGTAGCCATTAATATTAACTATTAAATTTCCTTTATCACAGGAAAATGTTTCATAATATTGCTGTAATAAACTTGATAAAATGTATTCATTAAGCATGATATATGAGACATAAGACATAATATTTAAATGTCTTGCATTCACTATGAACTGTTGACAAATATCGTGCGGCATCAAGCGCATTCATATAGATTACTGAAACTTTAGTTTATATTTTACCAGACGTGGTCTGGTCATTAATGTCAGCCCCGGCAGCCATCAGGGTGCTAATTGTGAAATTCGAGCCAGCACCATACATGAGCGCTGTAAATCCTGTAATACAAACATTGATACCGCGACCTTCAGCAGCATTCCATACATTAATAATGTATTTCTTGTAATAAAAGGGTTGCTACAGATACCTTACAAAGCATTGGGTTCATAGTAAGATTAAGAAATATGAGTAATGAGGGTCCACACTTGAGGCTGTGTGAAAGTTGCAGGGAGAGTTTTTGGCAGGGGGATATTGTAGAAGGCTTTTTACTATTTTATGAAGCATCAACACTTATAGGCCTTCCATTGAATGTTGTGTTAAGGCATATGGACCTACTTTTGAATGTTGTGTTAAGGCAAATAGTCCTACCATTGAATGTTGTGTGAAGGCATATAAACCTTCCATTGAATGTTGTGTGAAGGTATATAGACCTATGATTGAATGTTGTGTGAAGATATTTGGACCTACCATTGAATGTTATGTTAAGGCATAAAGACCTACCATTGATTGCTGTGTGAAGACATAGACCTACCAGTGAATGTTATGTTAAGGCATATAGACCCACCATTGAATGTTATGTTATGGCATATAGACCTACCATTGAATGTTGGGTAAAGACATATAGACCTACCATTGAATGTTGATTGATGGCATATAGACTTACCATTGAATGTTGTGTGAAGGAATATAGACCTACCGTTCAATGTTGGTTGCAGGCATATAGACTTACCATTGCATGTTGTGTGAAGGTATATAGACCAACCATTAAATGTTAAGCTAAAGCATATAGACCTACCACTGAATGTTGTATTAAGGCATATAGACCTACCAGTGAATGTTATGTTAAGGTATATAGACCTACCATTGAATGTTATGTTAAGGCATATAGACCTACCATTGAATGTCGTTGGAAGGCATATATAGACCAATCATTGAATGCTGTGTGAAGATATATAGACCTACCATTGAAGGTTATGTGAAGGCATATAGACCTACAATTGAATGTTGTGTGAATGTATATAGACCTACCATTGAGTGTTGTTTGATGACATATAGACCTATCATTGTATGTTGTGTGAATGCATATAGACCTTCCATTGATTGTTGTGTGAAGGCATATAGAACTACCATTGAAAGTTGTGTGAATGCATATAGACATACACATTAATGTTAGTTTTACCTAATAAAACTAAGTAGAAGCATGCAAATATATTAAAAAGATATTTTAACTTTGCCAATACTTATTTACTAGCTATAGACAGACCATATATGGAGACATAACGAAATTGATAATTGTAGTTTACTGTATGCATTTGCTTAGTTTACATTCACTCCAGTATTTATGAGGAGTGGTTCTCTGCTCTGACACGAATGAAATGCAGTCGATAATGCATTATTCCCTGCAATATACAGATCTTCATTGTTACCTCATTAAATATTCATTGTACAAAAACTCAGTATTCAGTGTAATAAAACACCTTATGCTGGTCGAGGAGGAGGAGGCCTGGTGTAGGACCGGGCCACGGGGACGTTGAGCCTCAAAATCACAACCTGTCCTCCACTCAATTCCATTATATCCAGCAGTCGACCCCACAGACGCATTCGTAAATTTTAACATGCTGTTCATTCAAAACGGGAATTTTCTGAAATATAAATTAACATTATAAGATATTAGCATATTGTGCATATATATAGGCATTGGTTAGGATAGGTTAGGTGTTAAGGTTCTGTTGGCGATTATTTGTATTTGTAGTGTGTGGGTGAAGCATTTACAGCATTGTGGTTTGAACAAAACTCGACGAAAAGCATTTGTTCCAGAAGTGTTCGAACGTCATCAGTTGTGAGTCATGTGTAAACCGTTTTGCATTCATAGACAAAGGGTTTGGCTGGTGCATGGAATCACTTTTGGGTCTTTGTTTGGAGGACGGGATGAAAAATCATCACAAGGTATCCTGGTTGGGTTTCAGTGTCTCCCTATTGCTAGCCGCACATAGGTGTCGAAGTCCATTTGAGATGCATCAACTTCAGGAGTCCTTATTAATCTGCTGGAGAACACAGCCAACACTTGCCCACCTGGAAGCAGAAGTTTTACCAACACTTCACCAATGGAAAATCTAAAAAAGTAAACAAAGCAAAACTGACAACTACAACGTTCACAGTGAAAACAGGAATTAAACAATAAACAACTATGCAAACAATCCACCAAGTAATTTCTTCGAATCCTCTAGTTGCAGCTGTACACCGCCAAGTTTAGGAATTCCTTCGACCTATAGACCTTCTTGTCAACAGTATTTAGTCCGGACCCTAAGACCACAACCGACACATCTAGAAAGTATTGGATTGGGTTGAGGAACCAAGAAACCACCAGAGGGTATTGGGTGGGGTTGACCCAGCAAACACATAACGTTTTGTAAATTTTCATATTTGTGTTCCCATAGGTGTACGAATAACTTGTCTTGAGAATGGATCAGTAGAGCATTTAAAAATAAAGTAAAAAAATAAAATACAATTTTTATTCAGGTAAGGTACATACATACAAGAGATTTTACATAAATTGATCGATTTATAGATGGAGCTAGTACATACAATGCCTAAAGCCACTATTACGCAAAGCGTTTCGGGCAGGAAAAACATTAATGACTAAAACTTAATACTAATTGAGTATAAAGAATTAAATGTGTTGAGAACAAATAAAATGGGGGAAACATAGCTGAAAAAGCAGCACAAATACAATTAAGTTGACAAACAGCGTTGTTTAAGAACACAGACATGGGTTGACAATAGAGGGGTAAGGTAAGTTACAGGGAATTTATTAGGTACTGCTTCGTTTTTATCTTAAACTGGTTGAGAGAGAGGTACAGTCTTTAACATGGTTGGGAAGGTCATTCCACATTCTGGGTCCCTTGATTTGTAGAGCATTTCTAGTTTCATTAAGTCGTACTCTTGGAATATCAAAACTGAATTTATTTCTGGTGTGGTGCTCATGGGCTGTGTTACAACCTTCAGTGAAGCTTTTGAGGTCTGGATTGGCATTACAGTTCAGCGTTTTATATATAAAAAATACACATGAGAGAATGTGCAGTGACTTAATATCTAACATATTCAGAGATTTGAGTAGGGGTACCAAGTGATGTCTGGGGCCAGAGTTGGATAATGTCCTAATAGCAGCTTTGTGTTGAGTAATTAGAGGACGTAAATGATTTTGGGTAGTAGAACCCCAAGCACAAATGCCATAGTTGAGATATGAATAGATGAGGAATAATAGAGCGTCACCAGGGCATGGCGGGGTACATAATATCTGATCTTAGAAAGAATGCCAACAGCTTTTGAAACTTTTTTTGATATATTTAGAATGTGTCCCTGGAAATTCAGCTTCTGGTCAATGAGGATGCCAAAGAATTTGCCATCTAATTTGAAACAAATTTGGGCATTGTTTATTCTGAGATTTATTTGATTAGAGGATTTATTGCCAAACAGAATATAGAAAGTTTTGTCAATGTTAAGGGTGAGTTTGTTGGCCGTTAGCCAAAGATGGACTTTATTTAGCTCAGTATTTACTGTGGCATTTAGAGCAAGGGGGTCAGGACTGGAGTAAATGAAGGTTGTGTCGTCAGCAAATAGAATTGGTTTGAGGTGTTGGAAGGCATTTGGAAGGTCATTAATGTAGATGAGAAAGAGGATAGGGCCAAGTATGCTGCCCTGAGGAACACTGATGTTGATGGGTAGGGTTGGAGAAATTGAATTATTCACAGAAACATATTGGAGCCTGTCAGTATTGTAAGATCTGAGGTATTGCAGGGAGTGTCCTCTGACTCCATAATGATGTAATTTAAGAAGAAGGTTTTTGGTGGTTGACAGTGTCAAAAGCCTTCCGCAGGTCCACAAATAACCCAACAGGGAACTCAATTTTATCAAGAGCTGCATGAATCAAGTTAATCATACTAATAAGTGCATCGTTAGTTCTTTTTTTGGGTCTGAAGCCATATTGACAAGAGCTAAGTATATCGTGTTTGGCTAGATAAGAGTAAAGCTGCTTGTAGATTAGTTTTTCAAATATTTTTGACAAGTTAGGCAGGATTGATATAGGTCTGTAGTTTTGAGAAACTTTTTCTCCAAAAATCCAAACATATAGGTTTTATAATATACGGTTTTCCTAAAAGTATTTTATTCCTAATGTATTACAAATATTTTTTACATGTTTAAATATAAAGTTTATGGTCTTTTTTGTAAAATTCATTAATAAATTGTGAATGATATTTAATGGCTGTATGAAACATTTAAAATACATTTAGTTATTCTATGATCAGACAAAATTAGTTTTCAAAATTTTGCTAAAAATTGCTCTTTTAAACAATTTGACGCCTTATGTATTTCACTAAACACTAATATCACGTTTAAATATATAATTTATGTATCATTCCCTAAAATAATTAATATAAATCGTAAATGTTGCTTGATTGAGGTGTGAAACATTCTTAAAACTTTTTGTTGTGCTGTATGTGGAAGTGCACCCATACTGCACTTGAGGAAGAGGACAAGGAATGAAGGAGGAGGAGGAGGAGGACGAGAAGAAATGAGGAGGAGGAGGGTGAGGAGGAAGGAGAAGGAGGAAGGAGGAGTAGGAGGGTGAGGAGGAAGGAGGAAGGTTGCGGAAGAAGGCGAGAAGGAGGAGGAGGAGGAAGGAGGATGAGGGCGAGGAGAAAGGAGGATGAGGGCGAAGAGGAAGGAGGATGAGAGCGAGGAGGAAGGAAAATGAGGGAGAGGAGGAAGGATGATGAGGGCGATGAGAAAGGAGGATGAGGGTGAGGAGGAAGGATGATGAGATGGAGGAGGAAGGAGATGTAGGAGGAAGAGGTCGAAGCAGTAGTGGAAGGAGGATGTGGTACAGGAGGAAGGAGGATGAGGTAGAGGAAGAATGAGTAGGTCTAGGAGGAAGGAGGAAGAGGGGAGAGAGGAAAGGAGGAGGACGTCGGGGAGGGGGGAATTAAGTGACGGAGGAGAAGAGGAGGGGGAAGAATAGCTGGAGTAGGAGTAGTAGAGGTAAGAGGTGAGAGGGCGAAGAGGAGGAGGAGGAGGGAGAGAATGGAGGGGTTAGAGAAGGAGGATGATAAGGTGTTATATGACCGTGTGAATATTACATAGCTGAGTACAAAAAAGGGTATTAAATGCAGTGATGTTTACTTTGATAGACTGGAGAGGGGCTTGATCTGAAATAATTTGATGAACATTGAACTACGGTGTGAGGACATGAGCTGAAACTCGGTTAATGTCTTGATTTGATTTACTATGTTTGAAGTATATCCACTTTAAATTTAAGTATATCTGAGGACAGGAGCTAGAACTCGGTAATTGTTCGAATCTTATTTACTACGTCTGAAATGTGACTGTTTAAAATTTCAGGGGGATTGGACTGCTAGTAAAGATGTTACAGGGTTACACTATGGAGGGAACAGGAACTAGAATTTTCTTACTGGCTCGATTTGATTTACTACATCTGAAATATGACTGTTTAAAATTAGGCTAAAATTGGCTATTAGTAGCGAAAATGTAGTCTCTGACAAATTGGACTCTGATTAATTTTGGGTATTGAACTAGACTCTGAATATTTTCAGGCTCAAACTGGACTCTGACGAATTTTGAGCTTAAATTGGACTCTGTTAATTTTTCGGTCTTTATTGGACTCTGACAATGTTTTACTTTCCTCCTTAAGAACTTTTAAGAACGCTGGTTTAAGTAAAACTTGAAAATATTTCGGTTTAAAAGTGGACTCTGACCATTTTTTCAGTCTTTAGGGGACTCTGTTAAATTTTGGTCAGCTATGAGGCCAGGCATACACCAGGCTGCATAATTTTCGGTAATTACTGGACTCTGAATATTTTTGGGTATAAACTAGACTGTGGCTAATTTACGTAGGTTACAGGACTCTGATTATTTTCGGGCATAAATTGGACGCTGACGAATTTCTGTCTACAACTGAACTCAGATGAATGTTGAGCTTAAACTGGACTCTGAATATTTTAGGGCACAAGCTGGACTCTGAATAATTTCGGTCTACAACTGGACTCAGATGAAATTTGAGTTTTAAACTGTCTCTGACTATTTTTTGGGTCTTTACAGGAGAAACAGCCATAAATGGTTATAAAACTTAAAGTCATAACCAAGATGTCTGTTTTCCTTAACAAAACATCTAAGACAATATTCTCTGAAAATGGTCTTTTTACAAAATTTGGTCATAAACATAAAATAAACCTCAATGAAATTATTTTCCTCATAAGAACTCTTAACCAATTTTTATGAACATATTCTCAGAAAATGGGATTTGAAAAATACGCGGTTTGGAAAACTGGCAAAATATGTTCGTAGAGTTTACCCGGAAACTGTGTGACTTAAACACGATATTTCTAAATTTTTTCAATAAGATTTTCCTACTTATTTTCCTCATAAAAACTCTTAACAAACTTCTAAAATCTCAGAAATTATTTTCCTCATAAGAATTCCTTAATCCCAAATCAGTGACTGGCCAAATTCACCTGGAAACCCTGACAGTCTAAACACGATTTTTTCCAGAAAAAAAATCGGCTTTAGATTGTCATCCCTACTACTGGCTACTACATCATGCCACTACACCAAGCTATTAAACCAGGCTACTACACCATACTACTACACCAGGCAACTACACCACGCCACTACACTAGGCTACTACACCAGGCTACTTTACCATGCCACTACACCAGACTGTTGCACCATGCTACTACACCACACAACTACACCACACTACTACACCATGCTTCTACACCAGGCTACTACACCATGCCACTACACCACGCTAATACACCACGCTACTACACCACGCTACTACACCAGACTGCTTCACCACACCACTATATCATGCATCTACACCATGCTTCTATATCACGCCACTACACAAGGCTACTACACGATGCTACTACACCAGGCTGCTACACCACGCTACTACACCAGGTTACTACACCAAGCTACTACACTATGGCTACTACACCATGGTACTACACCAGACTATTACACACGAATACAGCAGGCTACTACACAAAGCTGCTACACCAGGCTACTACACCAGGCTGCTACACCACGCCACTTCACCATACAACTACACCAGGCTACTACAAAAAGCGAACTACACCATGGCTACTACACCATGCAACTACACCAGACTACTACATGCTACTACAGCAGGCTACTACACTAAGCTGCTACACCAGGCTACTACACCAAGCTGTTACACCATGCCACTACGCCAGGCTACTACATGCTACCAGAGCAAGCTACTACATCAGGCTGCTACACCAGGCTACTACACCAGGCTACTACACCATGCCACAACGCCAGGCTCCTACACCACGCTACTACACTACACTACTACTCCAGGCCACTACACCACGCGACTACACCAGGCTACTATACCAGGCTGCTACACCACACTAATACAACAGGCTACCACACCACGCTACTACACCAGGCTACTACACCATGCAACAACACCAGGCTACTACACCACACTACTACACAACGCTACTACACAATGCTACTACACCAGGCACCTACACCAGGCTACTTCACCACGCCACTACATCAGGCTACTACACCAGGTAACTGCACCAGGCTACTACACCAGGTAACTACACCAGGCTACTAACCACTCTACTACATCAAGCTACTACACCACTCTACTACACCAGGCTACTACACAAGGCTGCTACACCAGGTCACTACACCATGCTAGTAAAACAGGCTACTAAACCACACTACTACACCTCACTACTACAACACGCTGCCACACCAGGCTATTACACCAGGCTACTTCAATATGCTACTACACCAGGCTACTACACCATGCATCTACACCATGCTTTAACACCACTCAACTACACCAGGCTACTACACCATGCTACTACTCCAGGCTACTACATCATGCAACTACACCAGGCTACTACACCATGCTACTACTCCAGGCTACTACATCATGCAACTACACCAGGCTATTACTTCAGGCTACTACATCATGCAACTACACCAGGTTACTACACCAGGCTACTACTCCAGGCTACTACATCATGCAGCTACACCAGCCTATGTTACGGTGCCCTCTCTTATTACTTTCGTTTGTCGGCTTAAAGAGTCATATCAGCTCTTCCTACTGATTCTCTGAGGTTCAGGGAGTCTATTGACATATGTGGCGACCAGAGCGGCTGCCAGTTAAAGGAAAGAAGTTACATTATAGTTGTAAATAAAGAGAAATTGGCGCCCTGATATAAAATGAAACAGTATCCCCTATGGCAGATATGACCTTTTGGAAGGGACATTAGCCGATCGCGGATTGGCCGACGTGGGTCGCGGGCGACCAATCAGGGCCCGCCATGACGTCACCGAGTGCCCCGGGCGGCGCCAACTTCAGAGTTGATCTGACCTTGGAAGCGACAGGACGCGCCTCGGTCTGCTCTCAAGGATTAGAGGCTCTACAAGCCTTATTCAGTGGATTGACTAGCCATCGCAGCCCACCATCAGTTATTGGAGACCCTGCACTCCTGGGAAGCAAATAAGGAACGAAGATCATTGAGCAGAGAAGTGCCAAACTTGGAAAATAGTCGGCGACGACGCTGGGGCGGCGCCGCTGGACGTGAGGTCTGGAAGGTGCGGCGGGGAGGCCTAGCTGTGACCGGGTCACATCCACTGAGGGTCTTGGAAGGACGACACCGTGCCTAGGACAAGGAGCAACGCCTTGTGGAAGGGGCGAGTGTGGGAAAAATAGTGATTAGCTCAGCGCCCATCGATGAACCAGGATTGGGGCAGCTGAATCTCAGGGATTGGAACGGCGATGACGCGAAGGCTTCACGACACCTGAGGACCTGTGGAACGTCCTGGATCGTCAAGGATCGACACAAGGAAGCGTGGGAACCTCACACCATCGAGGGACAGGCGTCGTGAGCCAGGAATGTAAGGTAGATCATTTTCCCTCCCATTACCCCTTGTATGAGTAAGCTAGTTAGGCCACAATATTTACTTATGTATGTGACAGCAGGACTTTAATACTTTAATAGTAGAATAGGCTGCAAGGCAGCTTGTGTCCAGGACTGTCAGAGGGGACAGTGTGTATTGATGGCAGGACAGTGAAGAAGAGGCGCCAACGTGGTGAAGAGGCCCTCCTGTGAGAGTGTGGGACTCCTGTCTTCCTGCCCAGTTGAAGGAGTGTTGGAGGTCGTGGAAGAAGAGGTTGACGATCTCCAGACTTAGTATCCATATTTCCATATTCATGTATTACTTGTGATTGTGTGTGTGTTCATGTAATTTGCATCAGTAAATTCACACATTTTATCACTGTGTTTAAGTGTGCCTCCATTTATGATATTTCTCTATGAGCATACACGAAGGTTATCATAGTACCACCTAGGGAACACTACGTTCTCTATAGCAGTTCTTATTGCCTGGAGGGTGGTAAAGACAGCACAGACTTACATAAAAGGTGTACCCTTAGCCATCCGATCAGTATCGGTGCCTGAATGGTGGCAACTATTAACGTAGTGGCTACAGAGAGGTAAAGCCACACAGACCTTCCTGGGAGAGTACTCTGGGCCGACAGTCTAGTAGCAGATCCATGGGAGTAGCAACCTTCTGGCTACAAACAATATATAATACACCCACTGAACTGCATTGCTGGGGTGCAGATATAATAACCCAGCTGGCGACCTTGCTAAGAGGAAGATAGAGAAGACAGGCGGGAAAGGAGTTCCTGCAACCTTTTTTTTGTCTGGCAGGCAAGACTCAGGGAGGTTATGGTTATAGGTAAGCCTGAGTCTTCCTTCACTCCCCCACGGGTCTAGGCCGGAACTGTTAACAGCAGTTTCCCCGTGTTTGACTGAAGGGCTTCCAGGGTGAATCAGTGGCACCCCCCCTTTGTGGTGGAAGCAAAGACCTGCGGAGGTGGGCATTGTTGGTCCTCTCTTGTGTGACCAAGGAGACTCCGGTGAATCCAGGGAGTCGGAGGGGCTGAGTATTTGGGCCTTTTGAGCCCCTAGCAGTTAAGTGTTAGCAGAGCCCCGACCGGACCACCTCCACGTGACAGAGAACTGGCGACCTTGCCAGGATTCGAACCCCAGTAGCCAAGAACTGGGAACTTCGCCAGGAAGCGTGGATCAAGCTACAGTGTGGCCCAAATTTCAAGACAAGGTTGCCAGGGTACTAATACAGTGTGGCCAGTGAATTCAGTGGTACTGTTACTCAACCGGCTAAGGGACTGAAACGGTGAAATTAGTGCCTACTAACTTGTCTGTGCTGTCGTGTATGCTTTATGATATAGAGATGGAGGAAGACAAAGTAAAGAAATTTATTGACACAAGGGATGAGAGAATTTTGGAAGAGTGTACCAAGGCCCAACTCCAACAAGTGGCAAACCACTTTGGGATCAGGTTGAGGACGACTAAGGTAGCGGAGCGAAGGATAGAGATCATGGCACAGCTCACAGCTCGAGAGGAAGCGACGGGAGAGGAGCCTTCTCAAGAGGAGCCGCCCCGAGGAGAGCCGTTGCAAGGTGAACCGTCCCGACTAGGGCCACCCCAAGCCCCAACCAGTGTGGAGAAAATTCACAGTGAACATGGGAGCAGTGGAAGGTCCAGCTGTAGTAAGAGGAGCCTGCAACTGGAAATAATGAAGATGCAACTGGAAGCCCAGCTGCGACGAGAGGAGAGAGAAGCGCAAATGCAGCGAGAGGAACGTGCGGCTGAGCTGCAGCGAGAGGAACGTGCGGCTGAGCTGCAGCGAGAGGAGCGAGAAGCTCGGCTGCAGCGAGAAGAAGGAGAGAGACAACTGCGACTGGAGGAGATAAAGGCAAAGAAAGAAGTCGAATTGCGTTGCGTTGAACGTGGTCTGCCCTCACTACCTGCACGGCGGGATGACCTCAAGGTAAGGGAACGTGACTTACCTACGTTCGAACCACAAGAAGCTGAGGCGTTCTTCGAACACTTTGAACGGATAGCAACTCTGAAGGAGTGGCCGGAAGATGATTGGGCTGCTCTGGTCCAGGGCAGGTTGACTGGTGAGGCCCGGGAAGCCTATAACATGCTGGACCTAGAGGAGTGTACTAGTTACGACGCGATTAAGAATGCGGTGCTCCACTCATTCCGGCTGACTCCGGAGCTGTACCGGAAGCGGTTCAGAGAGTATACAAGAGCGTCGGGAAAGACTTACGCCGAGACCGCCAGGGATATGGAACGGAAATTCCTACGATGGTTGAAGGCGGAGGAAGCGGAGTCGGTGGATGATATCAAAGGACTGATAGTGATGGAGAAGTTTATGTCGGTGCTCCATCCTGAGTTGCGAGTAAGGGTGAGAGAAGCTGGTATTAAGGACCTGAAGGCTGCAGCGGACCGAGCCGACATGCTGGAGGAGGCACTACATCTCAGGAGGGAGGGGCCGCCCAGACACTCGCCTTACCCCAGGTCGGGAGGGAACCTTAGGAGTTCAGGAGGAGCGAGGACGGGTGGGGACTCTCCCAAGAGTAGTGTGCCCGATGAAGTAACGCGGTTCAAGAGCTCAAGGGACGCGGGGAGGAAGCCCCAAGCTATGAGCAGTGGACCTAGCTCGGGAGCAAGTGCTGCAGTCCCGGACACGACGACAAGGAGTCCAAGGAGGGCCCAGGGAACGTCTGCAAGTGGTACCGCCCGAGGGACTGGCGAGTGGCCGCCCAGGGGAGGCAGCCGATGCTACAACTGTGGCGTGAGAGGACATTATGCCCGCAAGTGTGAGGAGCACCAAAGGAATGTAGGATTAATGTTGGAAGAGGAGAGAGTGTTTGTTCACACTCCATATTTTAGTGGACCCAACGTGAATGGTTGGGAAATGAAGTTGGGTGAACATCCCTTCGTTTTCGGGGCCAACGTGAAGTTTGGAAAGTCAGACCCAGTGGAGGTGGCCGTTCTTCGAGATACGGGTGCTGACATAAGTATGGTAACCAGGAGTATTCTCCCCAAGGAATTTAATGATTCACCTGTGGGAGTGGTGAGGATACGCAGTGTGGGGGAGGAATATAGGTTGCCACTTCACGAAGTACAACTGATTGCCGACTGCGGAGTCGAGAAAGCTATAGTAGCTGTAGCCCCTAAATTACCCCTAGAGCATGTACAAATGGTGCTGGGTAATGACCTCGGAGGAAGCAGGATACAACCCGATTGGGCCAGGAGTGCCTATGTTTCAAGCAGCGGTACAACCCTGCCAGGTGAGGTATCGGTCGCTCCAAATAATAGTGAGGAAGCCGACTTCGCCAGGGGAAACGTCGCCAGAGACGACGACAACGAGGGCGAGAGTGCAGAGAGGTCGTCGGAGGTCGTGGAAAACCCCGACGAGGACCTCCAACTAAGCCTGATGATGCGTGTGGAGGAGTGGCGAGGAGCGGCTGTACCAACGCCTGGGGCGGTGAAGAGGCTGCAGACCGCACTCCCCCCACACAGAAACGTGAATAAAGTAAGCTCAGTGGATGAGCGAACGGCGGTGAGGGGCAGAGTGGAGGAGCCACGACGCAGTGCACCCTATGCCGGCCAGATGAATAGTGGTAGGTGCAAGATGAACCACCGTGGTGAGGTGAGCCACAGGGAGGTGGATGAGCCCAACCACGAACCGAAGAAGACGTCTGCAGGGAAGAGAATCTCATGGAGGAGTGAAAATGTTCGTCGGGAACGAAGGAGCGAATGGTATAGGAAAGGAAATACGAAGAAAGCAGGGAATAAGTACACCCAGGGTAGGCGGCAGCCTAACCAGAGGGGCATTGGGCCATCGCAAAAGCCTAGTGTGGAAGAGAGGAAGCTGCTGGATGGAGTTCAGGTTACAAGTGCCACTGTGCGGAGACAACGCACCTATGGGAGAAGAGGAACCGAGAAGAAAGAAGATTGGCGAAGAGGAGATCATGAGAGGAAACATGGAGTACCTGTAGGACGTGGTGGAAATGCAAGACTATCTCGGAGTGCACGACGCGGTGGAGGCGCTGCATGCACTGAACCTTACAGTGGTAACGAGCCGTGGGAGTACACTCGTGGCCACGGAGAGAGGATTTCTTATAGGTGGTCAGGGAACACCCATCACACCCGTTCCTATGTGAGGAGGAGATATAATGAGGCAAGTGACTGGCAGGGTGGAACGAGCCACATCACCAACTGGAGGAGTGACACTTCAGGAACGGAGGGAGCAAGAGTATAGGTTGCCCTCTTGAGTGCTGCTCTTCCGATATGACTCTTATTTTAAGGGGAGGGGTATGTTACGGTGCCCTCTCCTACTACTTTCGTTTGTCGGCTTAAAGAGTCATATCAGCTCTCCCTACTGATTCTCTGAGGTTCAGGGAGTCTATTGACATATGTGGCGACCAGACCGGCTGCCAGTTAAAGGAAAGAAGTTACATTATAGTTGTAAATAAAGAGAAATTGGCGCCCAGATATAAAATGAAACAGTATCCCCTACGGCAGATATGACCTTTTGGAAGGGACATTAGCCGATCGCGGATTGGCCGACGTGGGTCGCGGGCGACCAATCAGGGCCCGCCATGACGTCACCGAGTGCCCCGGGCGGCGCTAACGTCAGAGTTGATCTGACCTTGGAAGCGACAGGACGCGCCTCGCTCTGCTCTCAAGGATTAGAGGCTCTACAAGCCTTATTCAGTGGATTGACTAGCCATCGCAGCCCACCATCAGTTATTGGAGACCCTGCGCTTCTGGGAAGCAAATAAGGAACCAAGTTCATTGAGCAGAGAAGTGCCAAACTTGGAAAATAGTCGGCGACGACGCTGGGGCGGCGCCGCTGGACGTGAGGTCTGGAAGGTGCGGCGTGGAGGCCTATCTGTGACCGGGTCACATCCACTGAGGGTCTTGGAAGGACGACACCGTGCCTAGGACAAGGAGCAACGCCTTGTGGAAGGGGCGAGTGTGGGAAAAATAGTGATTAGCTCAGCGTCCATCGATGAACCAGGATTGGGGCAGCTGAATCTCAGGGATTGGAACGGCGACGACGCGAAGGCTTCACGACACCTGAGGACCTGTGGAACGTCCTGGATCGTCAAGGATCGACCCAAGGAAGCGTGGGAACCTCACACCATCGAGGGACAGGCGTCGTGAGCCAGGAATGTAAGGTAGATCATTTTCCCTCCCATTACCCCTTGTATGAGTAAGCTAGTTAGGCCACAATATTTACTTATGTATGTGGCAACAGGACTTTAATACTTTAATAGTAGAATAGGCTGCAAGGCAGCTTGTGTCCAGGACTGTCAGAGGGGACAGTGTGTATGGATGGCAGGACAGTGAAGAAGAGGCGCCGACGTGGTGAAGAGGCCCTCCTGTGAGAGTGTGGGACTCCTGTCTTCCTGCCCAGTTGAAGGAGTGTTGGAGGTCGTGGAAGAAGAGGCTGACGATCTCCAGACTTAGTATCCATATTTCCATATTCATGTATTACTTGTGATTGTGTGTGTGTTCATGTAATTTGCATCAGTAAATTCACACATTTTATCACTGTGTTTAAGTGTGCCTCCATTTATGATATTTCTCTATGAGCATACACGAAGGTTATCATAGTACCACCTAGGGAACACTACGTTCTCTATAGCAGTTCTTATTGCCTGGAGGGTGGTAAAGACAGCACAGACTTACATAAAAGGTGTACCCTTAGCCATCCGATCAGTATCGGTGCCTGACTGGTGGCAACTATTAACGTAGTGGCTACAGAGAGGTAAAGCCACACAGACCTTCCTGGGAGAGTACCCTGGGCCGACAGTCTAGTAGTAGATCCATGGGAGTAGCAACCTTCTGGCTACAAACAATATATAATACACCCACTGAACTGCATTGCTGGGGTGCAGATATAATAACCCAGCTGGCGACCTTGCTAAGAGGAAGATAGAGAAGACAGGCGGGAAAGGAGTTCCTGCAACCTTTTTTTTGTCTGGCAGGCAAGACTCAGGGAGGTTATGGTTATAGGTAAGCCTGAGTCTTCCTTCACTCCCCCACGGGTCTAGGCCAGAACTGTTAACAGCAGTTTCCCCGTGTTTGACTGAAGGGCTTCCAGGGTGAATCAGTGGCACCCCCCCTTTGTGGTGGAAGCAAAGACCTGCGGAGGTGGGCATTGTTGGTCCTCTCTTGTGTGACCAAGGAGACTCCGGTGAATCCAGGGAGTCGGAGGGGCTGAGTATTTGGGCCTTTTGAGCCCCTAGCAGTTAAGTGTTAGCAGAGCCCCGACCGGAACACCTCCACGTGACACCTACTACTCCAGGCTACTACATCATGCAACTACACCAGGTTACTACACCAGGCTACTACTCCAGGCTACTACAACATGCAACTACACCACGCTACTACTCCAGGCTACTACATCATGCAACTACACCAGGTTACTACACCAGGCTACTACACCTTGCAGAGTCTTGAAGTGGGTAGAACATAGTTGTGCATTAATTGGCTGTTGATTGCTGGTGTTGATTTCTTGATGTGTAGTGCCTCGCAGACGTCGAGCCGCCTGCTATCGCTGTATCTATCAATGATTTCTGTGTTGTTTGCTAAGATTTCTCTGGTGATGGTTTGGTTGTGGGAAGAGGCTATATGTTCCTTAATGGAGCCCTGTTGCTTATGCATCGTTAAACGCCTGGAAAGAGATGTTGTTGTCTTGCCTATATACTGAGTTTTTTGAGGCTTACAATCCCCAAGAGGGCATTTGAAGGCATAGACGACGTTGGTCTCTTTTAAAACATTCTGCTTTGTGTCTGGAGAGTTTCTCATGAGTAGGTTGGCCGTTTTTTTGGTTTTATAGTAAATCGTCAGTTGTATCTTCTGATTTTTGTCTCTAGGCATGATTTTAACAGAGCGCGCACGGTACGTCTTCCCCCTCCCTCGACCTCGACTCGCCTCATCCTGTACGAACAGACGCACAAATGTGTGATTACTAACTACTAACATCAAATTAATCTAATAATTCAAAGGAGGAGTATCGGTGTTCATCTGTTCTGAATAAGACTTCGACCCGTGAGCAGCCCCCGGGGAATTATGTCGGAAAATCCGGCACCATTTAATAATATCATACAGGCAGATAATATTGCTGTGTTGTATAAACAAGTTAACCCATAGAAAATGTAACTTGTAGTGGAATTTCCGTCTATAGAAAACGGGATATCATTACCACATACTATTATAAATTCACCACCTGTTATGGTGGGAATTATTCTTAAATACATTAGTCTTTGGACTTTACCATCATAAAAACATCTCATATAAATTAACTTAATTATCAGAATTAAAATAGAGTAAATGTGAACCTTCTATCACTTACTGTCATCTGGACAATGTAGGCCAGTAGCGTCAGTGAGGAGGGAGTGGTCAGCCATTGTTAGTGTTTAAGACCACAGAGTCGTAAAGCGAATTACGGATGCTAAAAATTCCCTTGGACGAAGTGTTATGGAAGATCAGAGTAGTGATCTGCCATCATCAACACGCTGTCATCAATCTCAAGGGAAGTGTCTTTCCGAAACCCGTTTATCTAATCATTTTTGGCCATTAATGTCAGTAGATAGGGCGGACCGGTTAGAACACGAATGATCGACTCAAACAAGGTAATTAAGCCTAGGTCTTTATGGTTCCATGTACAGTGTTTTCTCTGATATAGCTGTCATATATTAGGATTCTTGTTTCATAGCTAGCGCCCTTTTGACAGGTCAAGACGAGGAAGCATGCTTTGTGTACCAGTTACTGGGTGATGGAAGCTACCTCAAAGAGGATAATTTGGTGTCTACATCCTGGTTATGCCTGGTGGACTAAGGGCTGTTGTACAATAAGATAAGGAACCTCTTCAATGTACACTAATGTGTAGTTAATACTGTAGTTTGATTGGCTGCATATATATATATAATTAATATAAACCCCCCCTAATGTGTAGTGGATCGATTTGTGAGATTATTGTAGAAATACAGTCCACTTAACATCATACAAATTGCTATCGAAGTATACAAATTAACGTAAATATAAATTCATATAAATTAAATAAATATAAATTTCACAGGTCGGTTCCCAAATTATTTGGTCATCTTCGAACCGGATGACAGATTATTGGTCCTATGAACCCACATTATTGGTCATCTTCGAGTCAGATTACAGATTATTTGGTCATCTTAGTACCGGATGAACCAGTTAACCAGTGGATTCATTAAATATACTAGTGCAGTGTGATTTATACAAAGCCAGCAGTCAAAGACGGCGGCGTTGCCTCGTGCGAGCTCAGGAGCCCCCCTCAGTTCATTTCAGCCTCATCAGCGGTTTCATATGGTCACCCACAAATTTGGTGGCGTGTTATTCCGTGAAATGACAGCGCTAATATTGAAGCCAGCCAAATTAGTGGCTGTGTCTTCGCGAGATTGTTCACGGATTTCGTGGTGTTAAATTTCGCGAGAGATTATCTACGAATTTTGTGGAGTTTATTTCGCGAGGTCACTAATAATATTTAATACTTCTAGATAATATTAGAAGTTTCATAGAGGCAATTAAGAGGCTATTATCAATAATTGTGTATATTATTTCTCCAAAACAGAGAATTATTTAATATATTGCCTAGTGTTCACAATATAATATTTACTAATTGCCAACCCACAGCAGGGTAGGATATTACCATTGACTAGTTGAACTATTTATTGTTCATCCTAGTTCCATTACCATAGTCTAGTTGTACTATATTAAACAACCTAGCACCATTAATGAATGGTGCAGACCCTATTTTGGGTGTAAATTTTATCAACTCGAGTTAAGTTGTGTATATATAATAATTTACTTATGATCATTACACCTTTGAGTGATTAATTAGTGTCTATACCATCCTAGGGTGATATAGAAGAGCTAACCTAAAGGTACTTCCATGACACTGGTTTATCACTCAAATCATTAGTGTGTATGATTGTATATATATATATATATAATGTGTATTAATTTTAAGTGCTAACCTCTAGTAGAGGTAGGATTATTGCCTAGTGAGTGCAGAATTTTACCCTAGGCTACCATTAGAGCTTGTTCAGCATTATGAGCAGCCCAAGTACAAGCCCCACAAGGCTTCACCAACTAGCCAGTATGCATAATGCAGGGAGAATGAAAAGAAACCTTGGAGGTCTTAAAGGTCCACTTAACAAGACAGATCAAGAAACGTGAAGATTTGTCACAACAATCTCAAGTTGATTATGCTGACCTGGAAAGCTATTATCAAGCAGCTGCAGGTAAATTTGAGCAAATCAAATGCCAATAGCTCTCCTTGTGGGGACAGACTACTACCATCAATTCATTGGTAGCCCTACTAAATATCAGGGCATAACCATGTTAATTTTAAATTCTGCAGGAGGTAAATTACTCTCAGGCCCAGTATCAAGCCTGAGGAGACCTATGGCTGCAGATAAACAATACCAATAGAAATCTAAATTTGTCAGCTGATTATATTTCTCCAGTAGCATTATACTAAGGAGATTACAGCTGACTATACCAACAGAGGTTGATGTAAGTATCATCATTTAAAGCTGAAGATGAGTTCATGAGGCCTCAGTGGCAAATCAGTGAACAGTAGCCTAAACAGCTACAAGTCACTGCGACCAATGTCACTGAACCCACTGCAGTCTCAGAACCATACTTTACTTTATTGATGAGCTATTCAAGCTTCTGAATCAATTAACTAAATTAAACCCCAATAAATCTGATGACTGATTTGATACATTTATTATTTAATCAAGATGTATTCCATGGGCCTCAGTGTTTATATATCAGTGACCAGTTACCTGAACAAACTTCAAGTTATATCTAATGTCACTGATCTCACTGCAGTCCCTGAATCATACTTGACTGTAGTACTTGATCACATTCAGTCTTCTGGGTTAAATAATATGTAATTAGGCTTGAATTTTAGCCTTTCAAGAGTTAACAGGGAAATGAAAACGCATTAGACTTCTAACCCCTGCAACTCGAGTACAGGACATCCGTCCTTACCTTGAGGTTACCTTGAGGTGCTTCCGGGGCTTAGCGTCCTCGCGGCCTGGTCGTCGACCAGGCCTCCTGGTTGCCAGACTGATCAACCAGGCTGTTGGACGCGGCTGCTCGCAGCCTGACGTATGAGTCACAGCCTGGTTGATCAGGTATCCTTTGAAAGTGCTTATCCAGTTCTCTCTTGAACACTGTGAGGGGTCGGCCAGTTATGCCCCTTATGTGTAGTGGAAGCGTGTTGAACAGTCTCGGATCTCTGATGTTGATAGAGTTCTCTCTCAGAGTACCAGTTGCACCTCTGTTTTTCAACGGGGGTATTCTGCACATCCTGCCATGTCTTCTGGTCTCATGTAATGTTATTTCTGTGTGCAGGTTTGGGACCAGCCCCTCTAATATTTGCCACGTGTAAATTATTATGTACCTCTCCCGCCTGCGCTCAATGGAGTACAGTTTTAGGCTCTTTAGTCGGTCCCAATAGTTTAGATGTTTTACTGAGTGGATTCTAGCAGTAAAGGATCTCAGCACGCTCTCCAGGTCAGCAATTTCTCCAGCTTTGAAAGGTGCTGTCATTGTGAGCAGTACTCTACTCTAGAGAGCACAAGCGTTTTGAAAAGTATCATCATCGGTACAGCATCTCTAGTGTGAAAAGTTCTTGTTATCCAACCTGTCATTTTTCTTGCAGTTGTGACGGCTACTTTATTGTGTTCTTTAAAGGTAAGGTCTTCCGACATGAGTACACCCAGATCCTTTACATTGCCTTTTCGTTCTATGTTATGATTTGCCTGAGTTTTGTACGTGGTTTCCGTTTTTATATTTTCATTTTTTCCATACCGCATGAGCTGGAACTTATCTTCGTTAAACACCATATTATTTTCTGTAGCCCATAGAAAGACCTGATCTACATCTGACTGGAGGTTCGCCGTGTCCTCTATGTTGCCTACTCTCATGAAGATCTTAGTGTCATCTGCAAAGGATGATACAGTGCTATAGGTTGTGTTCTTGTCTATGCCCGAAATGAGGATGAGAAAAAGTACTGGAGCAAGCACAGTACCCTGGGGGACTGAGCTCTTCACGGTTGATGGGCTGGATTTTATTTTGTTGACTATTACACATTGGGTTCTGTTGGTCAGGAAATTGTAGATCCATCTGCCTATTTTTCCGGTAATTCCTTTTGAACGCATTTTATGTGCAATAACACCATGGTCACATTTATCAAAAGCTTTTGCGAAATCTGTGTAAATTACATCCGCGTTATGTTTGTCTTCCATAGCATCTAATGCCATATCATAGTGGTCCAGCAACTGCGACAGGCAAGAGCGCCCTGTTCTGAAACCATGTTGTCTGGGGTTATGGAGTTGCTGTGATTCCATGTATTTTGTGATTTTACTTCTTAGCACTCTCTCAAAAATTTTTATGATGTGCGATGTTAGCGCTATCGGTCTGTAATTTTTTGCCTCTGCCTTATTTCCTCCTTTATGAAGTGGTGCTATCTCTGCTGTTTTTAGTATATCAGGAATAACGCCAGTATCTAGGCTTTGTCTCCACAGAATGTGGGGGCCTGCGATAGTGGTTTTTTACAGTTCTTTATGAATATGGAGTTCCAAGAATCCGGGCCTGGTGCAGAGTGCATAGGCATACTGTTTATGGCTTCTTCAAAATCCAGTGGGGGTAGGGTGACGTCTGATATATGATTTGATGTTGGTATCGTATCCATGAAAAATTCATTTGGGTTATCAATCTTTAGTGTGTTTAATGGCTCGCTGAAAACAGAGTCGTACTGCGTCCTGAGTAGCTCGCTCATTTCTTTGTTGTCATCGGTGAAAGTTCCATCTCCCTTTCGCAGGGGCCCGATACTAGATGTGGTTTTTTATCTTGATTTTGCATAGGAGAAAAAATATTTCGGATTTCTTTCTATTTCACTGATGGCCTTTTGCTCTCTTTGCCTCTCCTGGGTTTTGTATGATTCTTGTAGCTTCCGTTCAATTGTTTCTATTTCTCTACCTAACCTTCTTCGCCGTTCTTGAGATAGGGTGCGACTCTCAAGTTGTTCCGCGATTCGTTTTCTTCGCCTATATAGGGAACGACGTTCCCGTTCCAATCTGCATCTCTTCCTCTTTTTTCTTAGAGGTATGCGGTTTGAACATATTTCTAGTGCTACTGAGCTTATTTTTTCCAGGCACTGGTTCAGGTTTGCATTTTCTAGCTGTTCTTCCCAGTTTATTTCTGTGAAGTCCTGGTTTATTTGCTCCCAGTTTATCTGTTTATTATTGAAGTTGAATTTGCTGAAATCTCCTCCACCGATAATCTGGACTGGTTTTGAAGGTCTACTCCCCATGGTTGTCATAACTTCAATTAAGTTGTGATCTGAGTAACAGGTATTTGTAATCATTATGTTCCTGATCAATTCATCATTATTAGTGAAAATGAGGTCCAGCGTGTTCTCCTTCCTAGTTGGTTCTACTATTTGCTGGTTTAAGGCAAACCTGTCGCACATCCGTAGCAGGTCATTTGCATGTGCCTGTTCATTTAGGCTACTTCCTGGTATTCTTTCTGATATTACTGTATTAGCCAGGTGCTTCCATTTCAGGTGCCGTAGGTTGAAGTCCCCAAGCAGGATGATGTTCGGAGCTGGATTTGTGAGGTTTTCCAAGCAGTGTTCTATTTTCATTAGTTGGTCTTTAAACTGCTGAGGGTTTGCCTCCGGTGACTTATATACAAGGACAATAACTATATTTAAAATCTCTATTTTGATTATCAGCACTTCCACCATATCATTTGAGGTGTTTAGCAGCTCAGTACAGATGAGTGTGTCTTTGATGTATAGGCTGACCCCACCCTGAAGCCGGTGTTTCCTATCACATCTGAAAAGATTGTACTCTGAGATCCATATTTCACCATCATGGTAGTCCTTTGTGTGGGTTTCTGTTAGGGCTGCAAACACTGCATTTGCCTCATGAAGGAGACTATCTATAAATTGAACTTTGTTGGTTTTGCGTGTTTTTATAACCTGGATGTTGGCAAATATAAATGATGTTATCGTGTTAGTGGAAGTGCTGGAAGCCTTACTTGGTGTTAATATCTGAAGCTCTGGTAAGGAGGCCACTGTGTTTGCGTCCAGGGTGTGTCGTTTTGGAAGTGATTCGTCCAGTTTTGGTAGTAGGACGGGTGTTGTCTGGTGTAGTACCTGTGTGCTTGTTGGTAATTTGAATTCCAATCTTGTGGGTATCTCCGTTCCCCTCTGTAATCCTGTAGTGGTTCCATCTTTTTTTTTTTTTTTTTTTTTTTGAGATATATACAAGAGTTGTTACATTCTTGTACAGCCACTAGTACGCGTAGCGTTTCGGGCAAGTCCTTAATCCTATGGTCCCTGGAATACGATCCCCTGCCGCGAAGAATCGTTGACTGTTCCTCTCTCTTATATTTACTACTCTGTTTCTGCCTTCCTCTAAAAAATTTCCAGTAGTGTCATATTGATCTTCCCGTCTATAACGCTCTGTACCTCCCACATGGAATTCCGGACACTGAAGATTGTAGCATTTTTTGTCCCTTATTGAAAATTGACATAATTTAGGGTGGAAGTATCTATACCCTGTTCCAAAACGGCATGTACCCCTCTCCAACATGTTCCTGCATTTTCGAGGATGCAGAAAATGGCATTTTGCTCCTAATTTTCCATATTTGCATATTCCTTTAGCGTAGAATTTGCAAATGTGTTCCGGTTTTGCGTTTTTCAAGGTATTTATATCTGTGACTGTCTTGTCTACCTCTTTATTGGAGCCATCTCCGTTTTTCGTCTCAATTCCATCATCTATGCACTCTGTCTCACTGCTGCTCTCATCGTTTATATTATCTGGCTCTGCAATATTGCTGTTATTTTGTGCCACAATAGTCTCCTCCTCCACACTACTGCTGCGGTTCTCTAAACTATCTGTTCCTGAGTTTTGGTCGTTATCCAATGTTGACTTTTCCCAGTCCGCATATATCACTGGTAGCCTGTCTATGAATGATAATCTCTGTGACTCGGGAATGTTTTTCATCAGTTTAGTTATGTTCTCTAACATTAATCTGTCATCTTTGCAAACCCAGTAAATTCCTTGCCTTTTTATGCATCCTGGAGCTAATTCTGTACAGCCGAGGTGAAATCTTATGTTACAGATGCAGCACGTTACGCCTGCATTTCGTTTTCCCAGTACTCCCGAACACTCGCCACACCTCTCCATTGTCTGGTGTATTGTGTTGTATTTGAGAGTCACTGTATGGATCACTTGTTGATGTCAGTCCTTTTAACTCTTTATAAAATTATATGTATATATATTTATATGTTTAATATTTATAATATTATATGTATACCGTATATTAGTAATATTATGTATGTTATTTTGTTCAAACTTTACGGCAGGTACTTAGCGTAGGGTAGCGAAGCTGGTCCCCGGTGAATACAGGTGACCTCTTGTGTCTCAGGTTGATGTCACCAGTTTCCAGTTACCCGATTTATAACCACTGATGCCGCCTCTTGCCACTATTCTATATTTCTAGTATTCTATATTTATAATATTCTATGCACGATTTTCCTTCACTTCCAACTTATATGTTGTTGTGGTACCCGTTCCACATCACTGTTCCACGAATCACCGTTCACTATTTTTTTTCCTAATAAACACATGTACACAAAGCCTCGTTCACTGGCTCACACGTGACTCCCGTTTATTCTCTATTTAGCACAAAGTTCTATTGTTAATGACTATTTTCAATTTTCCAGCGGGTCACTATGCACTTTGTTATGTCTGTAATCAGTAATCCATGGCAGTAGTCCTAAGAATCCCGGTTTATGACACAATTTTAACGGAGCGCGCACTGTACGTCTTCCCCCTCCCTCGACCTCGACTCGCCTCGTCCTGTACGAACAGATGCACAAATGTGTGATTACTAACTACTAACATCAAATTAATCTAATAATTCAAAGGAGGAGTATCGGTGTTCGTCTGTTCTAAATAAGACTTCGACCCGTGAGCAGCCCCCGGGGAATTATGTCGGAAAATCCGACACCATTTAATAATATCATACAGGCAGATAATATTGCTGTGTTGTATAAACAAGTTAACCCATAGAAAATGTAACTTGTAGTGGAATTTCCGTCTATAGAAAACGGGATATCATTACTACAAACTATTATAAATTCACCACCTATTATGGTGGGAATTATTCTTAAATACATTAGTCTTTGGACTTTACCATCATAAAAACATCTCATATCAATTAACTTAATTATCAGAATTAAAATAAAGTAAATGTGACCCTTCTATCACTTACTGTCATCTGGACAATGTAGGCCAGTAGCGTCAGTGAGGAGGGAGTGGTCAGCCATTGTTAGTGTTTAAGACCACAGAGTCGTAAAGCGAATTACGGATGCTAAAAATTCCCTTGGACGAAGTGTTATGGAAGATCAGAGTAGTGATCTGCCATCATCAACACGCTGTCATCAATCTCAAGGGAAGTGTCTTTCCGAAACCCGTTTATCTAATCATTTTTGGCCATTAATGTCAGTAGATAGGGTGGACCGGTTAGAACACGAATGATCGACTCAAACAAGTTAATTAAGCCTAGGTCTTTATGGTTCCATGTACAGTGTTTTCTCTGATATTGCTGTCATATATTAGGATTCAGGCTTCATAGCTAGCGCCCTTTTGACAGGTCAAGACGAGGAAGCATGCTTTGTGTACCAGTTACTGGGTGATGGAAGCTACCTCAAAGAGGATAATTTGGTGTCTACATCCTGGTTATACCTGGTGGACTAAGGCCTGCTGTTCAATAAGATAAGGAACCTCTTCAATGTACACTAATGTGTAGTTAATACTGTAGTTTGATTGGCTGCATATATATATATTTAATATAAACCCCCCCCTAATGTGTAGAGGATCGATTTGTGAGATTATTGCAGAAATACAGTCCACTTAACATCATACAAATTGCTATCGAAGTATACAAATTAATGTAAATATAAATTCTATATAAATTCATATAAATTAAATAAATATAAATCTCACAGGTCGGTTCCCACACGGGGTATAGGTGTTGTGTTAGTTGTTTCTTCAGAGGTTGCATGGCGTTTCACTTTCCTTCTTATGATGTCTTCGACGAAACCATTGGAGAAGCCGTTGTTGACTAGGACCTGCCTTACCCTACAGAGTTCTTCGTCGACTTGCTTCCATTCTGAGCTGTGGCTGAGGGCACGGTCGACATAAGCGTTAACAACACTCGTCTTGTACCTGTCCGGGCAGTCACTGTTGGCATTCAGGCACATTCCTATGTTTGTTTCCTTAGTGTAGACTGCAGTGTGGAAAACTCCGCTCCTTTCCATGACCGTTACATCTAGAAAGGGCAGCTTCCCATCCTTCTCCATCTCGTAAGTGAAACGCAACACAGAATTCTGCTCAAATGCCTCCTTCAGCTCCTGCAGATGTCTGACATCAGGTACCTGTGTAAAAATGTCTTCAACATACCTGCAGTATATGGCCTGTTTCATATTCATGTCGACTAAGACTTTCTGCTCGATGGTACCCATGTAGAAGTTTGCAAACAGGACACCTATGGGAGAACCCATGGCGACCCCATCTACTTGCTTATACATGTGTCCATCCGTGCTCAAGAAGGGTGCCTCTTTAGTACAAGCTTGGAGTAGTTTCCTTAGACTGTTTTCTGGTATGTCAAGAGGAGTACAGGCCGGATCACGGTACACTCTGTCGGCTATCATCCCGATTGCTTCATCCACAGGTACGTTGGATGAGTATGCAATCGTTGGATGTGGATTGCTTCATCCACAGGTATGCAAGACTATCTCGGAGTGCACGACGCGGTGGAGGCGCTGCATGCACTGAACCTTACAGTGGTAACGAGCCGTGGGAGTACACTCGTGGCCACGGAGAGAGGATTTCTTATAGGTGGTCAGGGAACACCCATCACACCCGTTCCTATGTGAGGAGGAGATATAATGAGGCAAGTGACTGGCAGGGTGGAACGAGCCACATCACCAACTGGAGGAGTGACACTTCAGGAACGGAGGGAGCAAGAGTATAGGTTGCCCTCTTGAGTGCTGCTCTTCCGATATGACTCTTATTTTAAGGGGAGGGGTATGTTACGGTGCCCTCTCCTACTACTTTCGTTTGTCGGCTTAAAGAGTCATATCAGCTCTCCCTACTGATTCTCTGAGGTACAGGGAGTCTATTGACATATGTGGCGACCAGACCGGCTGCCAGTTAAAGGAAAGAAGTTACATTATAGTTGTAAATAAAGAGAAATTGGCGCCCAGATATAAAATGAAACAGTATCCCCTACGGCAGATATGACCTTTTGGAAGGGACATTAGCCGATCGCGGATTGGCCGACGTGGGTCGCGGGCGACCAATCAGGGCCCGCCATGACGTCACCGAGTGCCCCGGGCGGCGCCAACGTCAGAGTTGATCTGACCTTGGAAGCGACAGGACGCGCCTCGCTCTGCTCTCAAGGATTAGAGGCTCTACAAGCCTTATTCAGTGGATTGACTAGCCATCGCAGCCCACCATCAGTTATTGGAGACCCTGCGCTTCTGGGAAGCAAATAAGGAACCAAGTTCATTGAGCAGAGAAGTGCCAAACTTGGAAAATAGTCGGCGACGACGCTGGGGCGGCGCCGCTGGACGTGAGGTCTGGAAGGTGCGGCGTGGAGGCCTATCTGTGACCGGGTCACATCCACTGAGGGTCTTGGAAGGACGACACCGTGCCTAGGACAAGGAGCAACGCCTTGTGGAAGGGGCGAGTGTGGGAAAAATAGTGATTAGCTCAGCGTCCATCGATGAACCAGGATTGGGGCAGCTGAATCTCAGGGATTGGAACGGCGACGACGCGAAGGCTTCACGACACCTGAGGACCTGTGGAACGTCCTGGATCGTCAAGGATCGACCCAAGGAAGCGTGGGAACCTCACACCATCGAGGGACAGGCGTCGTGAGCCAGGAATGTAAGGTAGATCATTTTCCCTCCCATTACCCCTTGTATGAGTAAGCTAGTTAGGCCACAATATTTACTTATGTATGTGGCAGCAGGACTTTAATACTTTAATAGTAGAATAGGCTGCAAGGCAGCTTGTGTCCAGGACTGTCAGAGGGGACAGTGTGTATGGATGGCAGGACAGTGAAGAAGAGGCGCCGACGTGGTGAAGAGGCCCTCCTGTGAGAGTGTGGGAATCCTGTCTTCCTGCCCAGTTGAAGGAGTGTTGGAGGTCGTGGAAGAAGAGGCTGACGATCTCCAGACTTAGTATCCATATTTCTATATTCATGTATTACTTGTGATTGTGTGTGTGTTCATGTAATTTGCATCAGTAAATTCACACATTTTATCACTGTGTTTAAGTGTGCCTCCATTTATGATATTTCTCTATGAGCATACACGAAGGTTATCATAGTACCACCTAGGGAACACTACGTTCTCTATAGCAGTTCTTATTGCCTGGAGGGTGGTAAAGACAGCACAGACTTACATAAAAGGTGTACCCTTAGCCATCCGATCAGTATCGGTGCCTGACTGGTGGCAACTATTAACGTAGTGGCTACAGAGAGGTAAAGCCACACAGACCTTCCTGGGAGAGTACCCTGGGCCGACAGTCTAGTAGCAGATCCATGGGAGTAGCAACCTTCTGGCTACAAACAATATATAATACACCCACTGAACTGCATTGCTGGGGTGCAGATATAATAACCCAGCTGGCGACCTTGCTAAGAGGAAGATAGAGAAGACAGGCGGGAAAGGAGTTCCTGCAACCTTTTTTTTGTCTGGCAGGCAAGACTCAGGGAGGTTATGGTTATAGGTAAGCCTGAGTCTTCCTTCACTCCCCCACGGGTCTAGGCCAGAACTGTTAACAGCAGTTTCCCCGTGTTTGACTGAAGGGCTTCCAGGGTGAATCAGTGGCACCCCCCCTTTGTGGTGGAAGCAAAGACCTGCGGAGGTGGGCATTGTTGGTCCTCTCTTGTGTGACCAAGGAGACTCCGGTGAATCCAGGGAGTCGGAGGGGCTGAGTATTTGGGCTTTTGAGCCCCTAGCAGTTAAGTGTTAGCAGAGCCCCGACCGGACCACCTCCACGTGACACCTACTACTCCAGGCTACTACATCATGCAACTACACCAGGTTACTACACCAGGCTACTACTCCAGGCTACTACAACATGCAACTACACCACGCTACTACTCCAGGCTACTACATCATGCAACTACACCAGGTTACTACACCAGGCTACTACACCTTGCATCTGCACCATGCTACTACACCACTCAACTGCACCAGGCTACTACACCATGCTACTACACCTCGCTACTCCACCAGGCTACTAACCGCACGCTACTACACAAGGCTACAACACCATGCATTTACACCATGCTACTACATCAGGCTACTTCACCAGGCTACTACACCATGCCACTACATTAGGCTGCTACATTTTGCTCGTACACCACGCAACTACACCAGGCTACAAACCAACGCTACTACACCACGCTACTACACCAGGATACTTCACCAGGCTACAACAAGAAGCTACTACACTAGGCTACTTCACCTGTCAACTACACCATGGCACTACTCCAGGCTGCTACACCATGCTACTACACCACACCACTACACCAGGCTAAAAGACCACGCTCTTACACCATGCTACTACACCACGCATCTTCTCCAGGCCACTACCCCACGCTACTACACCAGGCTACTACACCATGCATCTACACCATACTACTACATCACTGAACTACACCAGGCTACTACACCATGCATCTACACCATACTGCTACATTACTCAACTACACCACGCTACTCCACCATGCATCTACACCTTGCATCTACACCATGCTACTACACTACTCAACTACACCAGGCTACTACACCTTGCATCTACACCAGGCTACTACACCATGCATCTACACCATGCTACTACACCACTCAACTACACCATGCTACTACACCAGGCTACTACACCTTGCATCTACACCATACTACTACACCAGGCTACTACACCAGGCTACTACACCTTGCATCTACACCATGCTACTACACCATGCTACTACACCACTCAACTACACCATGCTACTACACCATGTTACTACACCACTCAACTACACAACGCTACTACACCATGCTACTACACCAGGCTACTACACCAGGCTACTACAAAATGCTATTACACCAGGCTTCTACACCACGCCATTACATCATGCCATTACACAAAGCTACTACACCAGGCTACTACACCAGGCTACTAGACAACGCTACTACACCAGGCAATTACACCACGTTACGACTCAAGGTTACTACACGCTACTACACTAGGTTGTAACAATGTAAAGTTTTTTGTATTTAATATATATATATTTATATTATTAAATATGACCGAAAAAGTAAGATTAATAATTCTAACACGAATTTTCTAGATCTTTCTTACGTTTCTTTTCACTGTTGATGGTAATTCAAAGATCAATTCTCCAAAATTCATTTTTATTTCTAGTCTGACGCGACACTTGAGCGCATTTCGTAAAACTTATTACATTTTCAAAGACTTTAGTTTACAAACACACAACTGAAACTGAATAGAGCTTACACATCTTCGATTTTATATCTACATTTGGGTGAGGTGGATGAGGTGAAAACAAACTTTCAACAATGGGTATTAAATTCAAACACAAGACAGAACACGAAACAATGGGTATTGAATGGAAGTAATTGTAGAAAGCCTATTGGTCCATATTTCTTGATGCTTCTATATTGGAGCAGAGTCTTGAAGTGGGTAGAACATAGTTGTGCATTAATTGGCTGTTGATTGCTGGTGTTGATTTCTTGATGTGTAGTGCCTCGCAGACGTCGAGCCGCCTGCTATCGCTGTATCTATCAATGATTTCTGTGTTGTTTGCTAAGATTTCTCTGGTGATGGTTTGGTTGTGGGAAGAGGCTATATGTTCCTTAATGGAGCCCTGTTGCTTATGCATCGTTAAACGCCTGGAAAGAGATGTTGTTGTCTTGCCTATATACTGAGTTTTTTGAGGCTTACAATCCCCAAGAGGGCATTTGAAGGCATAGACGACGTTGGTCTCTTTTAAAACATTCTGCTTTGTCTCTGGAGAGTTTCTCATGAGTAGGTTGGCCGTTTTTTTGGTTTTATAGTAAATCGTCAGTTGTATCTTCTGATTTTTGTCTCTAGGCATGATTTTAACAGAGCGCGCACGGTACGTCTTCCCCCTCCCTCGACCTCGACTCGCCTCATCCTGTACGAACAGACGCACAAATGTGTGATTACTAACTACTAACATCAAATTAATCTAATAATTCAAAGGAGGAGTATCGGTGTTCATCTGTTCTGAATAAGACTTCGACCCGTGAGCAGCCCCCAGGGAATTATGTCAGAAAATCCGGCACCATTTAATAATATCATACAGGCAGATAATATTGCTGTGTTGTATAAACAAGTTAACCCATAGAAAATGTAACTTGTAGTGGAATTTCCGTCTATAGAAAACGGGATATCATTACCACATACTATTATAAATTCACCACCTGTTATGGTGGGAATTATTCTTAAATACATTAGTCTTTGGACTTTACCATCATAAAAACATCTCATATAATTTAACTTAATTATCAGAATTAAAATAGAGTAAATGTGACCCTTCTATCACTTACTGTCATCTGGACAATGTAGGCCAGTAGCTTCAGTGAGGAGGGAGTGGTCAGCCATTGTTAGTGTTTAAGACCACAGAGTCGTGGAGCGAATTACGGCTCCTATAAATTCCCTTGGACGAAGTGTTATGGAAGATCAGAGTAGTGATCTGCCATCATCAACATGCTGTCATCAATCTCAAGGGAAGTGTCTTTTCGAAACCCGTTTATCTAATCATTTTTGGCCATTAATGTCAGTAGATAGGGCGTACCGGTTAGAACACGAATGATCGACTCAAACAAGGTAATTAAGCCTAGGTCTTTATGGTTCCATGTACAGTGTTTTCTCTGATATAGCTGTCATATATTAGGATTCTGGTTTCATAGCTAGCGCCCTTTTGACAGGTCAAGACGAGGAAGCATGCTTTGTGTACCAGTTACTGGGTGATGGAAGCTACCTCAAAGAGGATAATTTGGTGTCTACATCCTGGTTATGCCTGGTGGACTAAGGGCTGTTGTACAATAAGATAAGGAACCTCTTCAATGTACACTAATGTGTAGTTAATACTGTAGTTTGATTGGCTGCATATATATATATATATAATTAATATAAACCCCCCTAATGTGTAGTGGATCGATTTGTGAGATTATTGTAGAAATACAGTCCACTTAACATCATACAAATTGCTATCGAAGTATACAAATTAACGTAAATATAAATTCATATAAATTAAATAAATATAAATTTCACAGGTCGGTTCCCAAATTATTTGGTCATCTTCGAACCGGATGACAGATTATTGGTCCTATGAACCCACATTATTGGTCATCTTCGAGTCAGATTACAGATTATTTGGTAATCTTAGTACCGGATGAACCAGTTAACCAGTGGATTCATTAAATATACTAGTGCAGTGTGATTTATACAAAGCCAGCAGTCAAAGACGGCGGCGTTGCCTCGTGCGAGCTCAGGAGCCCCCCTCAGTTCATTTCAGCCTCATCAGCGGTTTCATATGGTCACCCACAAATTTGGTGGCGTGTTATTCCGTGAAATGACAGCGCTAATATTGAAGCCAGCCAAATTAGTGGCTGTGTCTTCGCGAGATTGTTCACGGATTTCGTGGTGTTAAATTTCGCGAGAGATTATCTACGAATTTTGTGGAGTTTATTTCGCGAGGTCACTAATAATATTTAATACTTCTAGATAATATTAGAAGTTTCATAGAGGCAATTAAGAGGCTATTATCAATAATTGTGTATATTATTTCTCCAAAACAGAGAATTATTTAATATATTGCCTAGTGTTCACAATATAATATTTACTAATTGCCAACCCACAGCAGGGTAGGATATTACCATTGACTAGTTGAACTATTTATTGTTCATCCTAGTTCCATTACCATAGTCTAGTTGTACTATATTAAACAACCTAGCACCATTAATGAATGGTGCAGACCCTATTTTGGGTGTAAATTTTATCAACTCGAGTTAAGTTGTGTATATATAATAATTTACTTATGATCATTACACCTTTGAGTGATTAATTAGTGTCTATACCATCCTAGGGTGATATAGAAGAGCTAACCTAAAGGTACTTCCATGACACTGGTTTATCACTCAAATCATTAGTGTGTATGATTGTATATATATATATATATAATGTGTATTAATTTTAAGTGCTAACCTCTAGTAGAGGTAGGATTATTGCCTAGTGAGTGCAGAATTTTACCCTAGGCTACCATTAGAGCTTGTTCAGCATTATGAGCAGCCCAAGTACAAGCCCCACAAGGCTTCACCAACTAGCCAGTATGGATAATGCAGGGAGAATGAAAAGAACCCTTGGAGGTCTTAAAGGTCCACTTAACAAGACAGATCAAGAAACGTGAAGATTTGTCACAACAATCTCAAGTTGATTATGCTGACCTGGAAAGCTATTATCAAGCAGCTGCAGGTAAATTTGAGCAAATCAAATGCCAATAGCTCTCCTTGTGGGGACAGACTACTACCATCAATTCATTGGTAGCCCTACTAAATATCAGGGCATAACCATGTTAATTTTAAATTCTGCAGGAGGTAAATTACTCTCAGGCCCAGTATCAAGCCTGAGGAGACCTATGGCTGCAGATAAACAATACCAATAGAAATCTAAATTTGTCAGCTGATTATATTTCTCCAGTAGCATTATACTAAGGAGATTACAGCTGACTATACCAACAGAGGTTGATGTAAGTATCATCATTTAAAGCTGAAGATGAGTTCATGAGGCCTCAGTGGCAAATCAGTGAACAGTAGCCTAAACAGCTACAAGTCACTGCGACCAATGTCACTGAACCCACTGCAGTCTCAGAACCATACTTTACTTTATTGATGAGCTATTCAAGCTTCTGAATCAATTAACTAAATTAAACCCCAATAAATCTGATGACTGATTTGATACATTTATTATTTAATCAAGATGTATTCCATGGGCCTCAGTGTTTATATATCAGTGACCAGTTACCTGAACAAACTTCAAGTTATATCTAATGTCACTGATCTCACTGCAGTCCCTGAATCATACTTGACTGTAGTACTTGATCACATTCAGTCTTCTGGGTTAAATAATATGTAATTAGGCTTGAATTTTAGCCTTTCAAGAGTTAACAGGGAAATGAAAACGCATTAGACTTCTAACCCCTGCAACTCGAGTACAGGACATCCGTCCTTACCTTGAGGTTACCTTGAGGTGCTTCCGGGGCTTAGCGTCCTCGCGGCCTGGTCGTCGACCAGGCCTCCTGGTTGCCAGACTGATCAACCAGGCTGTTGGACGCGGCTGCTCGCAGCCTGACGTATGAGTCACAGCCTGGTTGATCAGGTATCCTTTGAAAGTGCTTATCCAGTTCTCTCTTGAACACTGTGAGGGGTCGGCCAGTTATGCCCCTTATGTGTAGTGGAAGCGTGTTGAACAGTCTCGGATCTCTGATGTTGATAGAGTTCTCTCTCAGAGTACCAGTTGCACCTCTGTTTTTCAACGGGGGTATTCTGCACATCCTGCCATGTCTTCTGGTCTCATGTAATGTTTTTTCTGTGTGCAGGTTTGGGACCAGCCCCTCTAATATTTGCCACGTGTAAATTATTATGTACCTCTCCCGCCTGCGCTCAATGGAGTACAGTTTTAGGCTCTTTAGTCGGTCCCAATAGTTTAGATGTTTTACTGAGTGGATTCTAGCAGTAAAGGATCTCAGCACGCTCTCCAGGTCAGCAATTTCTCCAGCTTTGAAAGGTGCTGTCATTGTGAGCAGTACTCTACTCTAGAGAGCACAAGCGTTTTGAAAAGTATCATCATCGGTACAGCATCTCTAGTGTGAAAAGTTCTTGTTATCCAACCTGTCATTTTTCTTGCAGTTGTGACGGCTACTTTATTGTGTTCTTTAAAGGTAAGGTCTTCCGACATGAGTACACCCAGATCCTTTACATTGCCTTTTCGTTCTATGTTATGATTTGCCTGAGTTTTGTACGTGGTTTCCGTTTTTATATTTTCATTTTTTCCATACCGCATGAGCTGGAACTTATCTTCGTTAAACACCATATTATTTTCTGTAGCCCATAGAAAGACCTGATCTACATCTGACTGGAGGTTCGCCGTGTCCTCTATGTTGCCTACTCTCATGAAGATCTTAGTGTCATCTGCAAAGGATGATACAGTGCTATAGGTTGTGTTCTTGTCTATGCCCGAAATGAGGATGAGAAAAAGTACTGGAGCAAGCACAGTACCCTGGGGGACTGAGCTCTTCACGGTTGATGGGCTGGATTTTATTTTGTTGACTATTACACATTGGGTTCTGTTGGTCAGGAAATTGTAGATCCATCTGCCTATTTTTCCGGTAATTCCTTTTGAACGCATTTTATGTGCAATAACACCATGGTCACATTTATCAAAAGCTTTTGCGAAATCTGTGTAAATTACATCCGCGTTATGTTTGTCTTCCATAGCATCTAATGCCATATCATAGTGGTCCAGCAACTGCGACAGGCAAGAGCGCCCTGTTCTGAAACCATGTTGTCTGGGGTTATGGAGTTGCTGTGATTCCATGTATTTTGTGATTTTACTTCTTAGCACTCTCTCAAAAATTTTTATGATGTGCGATGTTAGCGCTATCGGTCTGTAATTTTTTGCCTCTGCCTTATTTCCTCCTTTATGAAGTGGTGCTATCTCTGCTGTTTTTAGTATATCAGGAATAACGCCAGTATCTAGGCTTTGTCTCCACAGAATGTGGGGGCCTGCGATAGTGGTTTTTTACAGTTCTTTATGAATATGGAGTTCCAAGAATCCGGGCCTGGTGCAGAGTGCATAGGCATACTGTTTATGGCTTCTTCAAAATCCAGTGGGGGTAGGGTGACGTCTGATATATGATTTGATGTTGGTATCGTATCCATGAAAAATTCATTTGGGTTATCAATCTTTAGTGTGTTTAATGGCTCGCTGAAAACAGAGTCGTACTGCGTCCTGAGTAGCTCGCTCATTTCTTTGTTGTCATCGGTGAAAGTTCCATCTCCCTTTCGCAGGGGCCCGATACTAGATGTGGTTTTTTATCTTGATTTTGCATAGGAGAAAAAATATTTCGGATTTCTTTCTATTTCACTGATGGCCTTTTGCTCTCTTTGCCTCTCCTGGGTTTTGTATGATTCTTGTAGCTTCCGTTCAATTGTTTCTATTTCTCTACCTAACCTTCTTCGCCGTTCTTGAGATAGGGTGCGACTCTCAAGTTGTTCCGCGATTCGTTTTCTTCGCCTATATAGGGAACGACGTTCCCGTTCCAATCTGCATCTCTTCCTCTTTTTTCTTAGAGGTATGCGGTTTGAACATATTTCTAGTGCTACTGAGCTTATTTTTTCCAGGCACTGGTTCAGGTTTGCATTTTCTAGCTGTTCTTCCCAGTTTATTTCTGTGAAGTCCTGGTTTATTTGCTCCCAGTTTATCTGTTTATTATTGAAGTTGAATTTGCTGAAATCTCCTCCACCGATAATCTGGACTGGTTTTGAAGGTCTACTCCCCATGGTTGTCATAACTTCAATTAAGTTGTGATCTGAGTAACAGGTATTTGTAATCATTATGTTCCTGATCAATTCATCATTATTAGTGAAAATGAGGTCCAGCGTGTTCTCCTTCCTAGTTGGTTCTACTATTTGCTGGTTTAAGGCAAACCTGTCGCACATCCGTAGCAGGTCATTTGCATGTGCCTGTTCATTTAGGCTACTTCCTGGTATTCTTTCTGATATTACTGTATTAGCCAGGTGCTTCCATTTCAGGTGCCGTAGGTTGAAGTCCCCAAGCAGGATGATGTTCGGAGCTGGATTTGTGAGGTTTTCCAAGCAGTGTTCTATTTTCATTAGTTGGTCTTTAAACTGCTGAGGGTTTGCCTCCGGTGACTTATATACAAGGACAATAACTATATTTAAAATCTCTATTTTGATTATCAGCACTTCCACCATATCATTTGAGGTGTTTAGCAGCTCAGTACAGATGAGTGTGTCTTTGATGTATAGGCTGACCCCACCCTGAAGCCGGTGTTTCCTATCACATCTGAAAAGATTGTACTCTGAGATCCATATTTCACCATCATGGTAGTCCTTTGTGTGGGTTTCTGTTAGGGCTGCAAACACTGCATTTGCCTCATGAAGGAGACTATCTATAAATTGAACTTTGTTGGTTTTGCGTGTTTTTATAACCTGGATGTTGGCAAATATAAATGATGTTATCGTGTTAGTGGAAGTGCTGGAAGCCTTACTTGGTGTTAATATCTGAAGCTCTGGTAAGGAGGCCACTGTGTTTGCGTCCAGGGTGTGTCGTTTTGGAAGTGATTCGTCCAGTTTTGGTAGTAGGACGGGTGTTGTCTGGTGTAGTACCTGTGTGCTTGTTGGTAATTTGAATTCCAATCTTGTGGGTATCTCCGTTCCCCTCTGTAATCCTGTAGTGGTTCCATCTTTTTTTTTTTTTTTTTTTTTTTGAGATATATACAAGAGTTGTTACATTCTTGTACAGCCACTAGTACGCGTAGCGTTTCGGGCAAGTCCTTAATCCTATGGTCCCTGGAATACGATCCCCTGCCGCGAAGAATCGTTGACTGTTCCTCTCTCTTATATTTACTACTCTGTTTCTGCCTTCCTCTAAAAAATTTCCAGTAGTGTCATATTGATCTTCCCGTCTATAACGCTCTGTACCTCCCACATGGAATTCCGGACACTGAAGATTGTAGCATTTTTTGTCCCTTATTGAAAATTGACATAATTTAGGGTGGAAGTATCTATACCCTGTTCCAAAACGGCATGTACCCCTCTCCAACATGTTCCTGCATTTTCGAGGATGCAGAAAATGGCATTTTGCTCCTAATTTTCCATATTTGCATATTCCTTTAGCGTAGAATTTGCAAATGTGTTCCGGTTTTGCGTTTTTCAAGGTATTTATATCTGTGACTGTCTTGTCTACCTCTTTATTGGAGCCATCTCCGTTTTTCGTCTCAATTCCATCATCTATGCACTCTGTCTCACTGCTGCTCTCATCGTTTATATTATCTGGCTCTGCAATATTGCTGTTATTTTGTGCCACAATAGTCTCCTCCTCCACACTACTGCTGCGGTTCTCTAAACTATCTGTTCCTGAGTTTTGGTCGTTATCCAATGTTGACTTTTCCCAGTCCGCATATATCACTGGTAGCCTGTCTATGAATGATAATCTCTGTGACTCGGGAATGTTTTTCATCAGTTTAGTTATGTTCTCTAACATTAATCTGTCATCTTTGCAAACCCAGTAAATTCCTTGCCTTTTTATGCATCCTGGAGCTAATTCTGTACAGCCGAGGTGAAATCTTATGTTACAGATGCAGCACGTTACGCCTGCATTTCGTTTTCCCAGTACTCCCGAACACTCGCCACACCTCTCCATTGTCTGGTGTATTGTGTTGTATTTGAGAGTCACTGTATGGATCACTTGTTGATGTCAGTCCTTTTAACTCTTTATAAAATTATATGTATATATATTTATATGTTTAATATTTATAATATTATATGTATACCGTATATTAGTAATATTATGTATGTTATTTTGTTCAAACTTTACGGCAGGTACTTAGCGTAGGGTAGCGAAGCTGGTCCCCGGTGAATACAGGTGACCTCTTGTGTCCCAGGTTGATGTCACCAGTTTCCAGTTACCCGATTTATAACCACTGATGCCGCCTCTTGCCACTATTCTATATTTCTAGTATTCTATATTTATAATATTCTATGCACGATTTTCCTTCACTTCCAACTTATATGTTGTTGTGGTACCCGTTCCACATCACTGTGCCACGAATCACCGTTCACTATTTTTTTTCCTAATACACACATGTACACAAAGCCTCGTTCACTGGCTCACACGTGACTCCCATTTATTCTCTATTTAGCACAAAGTTCTATTGTTAATGACTATTTTCAATTTTCCAGCGGGTCACTATGCACTTTGTTATGTCTGTAATCAGTAATCCATGGCAGTAGTCCTAAGAATCCCGGTTTATGACACAATTTTAACGGAGCGCGCACTGTACGTCTTCCCCCTCCCTCGACCTCGACTCGCCTCGTCCTGTACGAACAGACGCACAAATGTGTGATTACTAACTACTAACATCAAAATAATCTAATAATTCAAAGGAGGAGTATCGGTGTTCGTCTGTTCTAAATAAGACTTCGACCCGTGAGCAGCCCCCGGGGAATTATGTCGGAAAATCCGACACCATTTAATAATATCATACAGGCAGATAATATTGCTGTGTTGTATAAACAAGTTAACCCATAGAAAATGTAACTTGTAGTGGAATTTCCGTCTATAGAAAACGGGATATCATTACCACATACTATTATAAATTCACCACCTATTATGGTGGGAATTATTCTTAAATACATTAGTCTTTGGACTTTACCATCATAAAAACATCTCATATCAATTAACTTAATTATCAGAATTAAAATAAAGTAAATGTGACCCTTCTATCACTTACTGTCATCTGGACAATGTAGGCCAGTAGCGTCAGTGAGGAGGGAGTGGTCAGCCATTGTTAGTGTTTAAGACCACAGAGTCGTAAAGCGAATTACGGATGCTAAAAATTCCCTTGGACGAAGTGTTATGGAAGATCAGAGTAGTGATCTGCCATCATCAACACGCTGTCATCAATCTCAAGGGAAGTGTCTTTCCGAAACCCGTTTATCTAATCATTTTTGGCCATTAATGTCAGTAGATAGGGCGCACCGGTTAGAACACGAATGATCGACTCAAACAAGTTAATTAAGCCTAGGTCTTTATGGTTCCATGTACAGTGTTTTCTCTGATATTGCTGTCATATATTAGGATTCAGGCTTCATAGCTAGCGCCCTTTTGACAGGTCAAGACGAGGAAGCATGCTTTGTGTACCAGTTACTGGGTGATGGAAGCTACCTCAAAGAGGATAATTTGGTGTCTACATCCTGGTTATACCTGGTGGACTAAGGCCTGCTGTTCAATAAGATAAGGAACCTCTTCAATGTACACTAATGTGTAGTTAATACTGTAGTTTGATTGGCTGCATATATATATATTTAATATAAACCCCCCCCCCTAATGTGTAGAGGATCGATTTGTGAGATTATTGCAGAAATACAGTCCACTTAACATCATACAAATTGCTATCGAAGTATACAAATTAATGTAAATATAAATTCTATATAAATTCATATAAATTAAATAAATATAAATCTCACAGGTCGGTTCCCACACGGGGTATAGGTGTTGTGTTAGTTGTTTCTTCAGAGGTTGCATGGCATTTCACTTTCCTTCTTATGATGTCTTCGACGAAACCATTGGAGAAGCCGTTGTTGACTAGGACCTGCCTTACCCTACAGAGTTCTTCGTCGACTTGCTTCCATTCTGAGCTGTAGCTGAGGGCACGGTCGACATAAGCGTTAACAACACTCGTCTTGTACCTGTCCGGGCAGTCACTGTTGGCATTCAGGCACATTCCTATGTTTGTTTCCTTAGTGTAGACTGCAGTGTGGAAAACTCCGCTCCTTTCCATGACCGTTACATCTAGAAAGGGCAGCTTCCCATCCTTCTCCATCTCGTAAGTGAAACGCAACACAGAATTCTGCTCAAATGCCTCCTTCAGCTCCTGCAGATGTCTGACATCAGGTACCTGTGTAAAAATGTCTTCAACATACCTGCAGTATATGGCCTGTTTCATATTCATGTCGACTAAGACTTTCTGCTCGATGGTACCCATGTAGAAGTTTGCAAACAGGACACCTATGGGAGAACCCATTGCGACCCCATCTACTTGCTTATACATGTGTCCATCCGTGCTCAAGAAGGGTGCCTCTTTAGTACAAGCTTGGAGTAGTTTCCTTAGACTGTTTTCTGGTATGTCAAGAGGAGTACAGGCCGGATCACGGTACACTCTGTCGGCTATCATCCCGATTGCTTCATCCACAGGTACGTTGGTAAACAGAGATTCTATGTCCAACGAGGCTCTTATCCCTGTGGTCCGTGTTCCCCGCAGCAAGTCAACAAATTTTTTTGGAGACTTCAGGCTGAAGGCGCAAGGGACATAAGGAGTCAGCAAGCCGTTGAGTCGTTTCGCCAGTCTGTACGTGGGTGTGGGTATATGGCTGATGATTGGCCGAAGTGGGTTTCCAGGCTTGTGTGTCTTGACATTTCCATACACATACACATACATTATATTCCCCAATAATCTTTGGCCGGTGGAGTCCAGATTTCTTGGCGTTCACATTTTCGATCAATTTGTTGACCTTTGCTTTCAGTTCGGCTGTAGTGTCCTTCGTTACCCTTCGGAATTTAGTTTGGTCAGAGAGTATGAGGTTCATTTTCGCCAGATATTCGTCTTTTTTTAAGACTGACGTATATTGGCGACTTGTCGCCTCTCCTGACAACTATCTCCTTGTTCTCACGAAGGCTCTTAGCTGCGGCTTTGAGCTCGGGGGACAGTATGGTGCTTCTGTAGTTGCCTCGATTCTTTCCTCCTTCCACAATCAGTTTTGCTTGTAAGGTATCTTTGGTGGTGACCTTCTTTTGTGCTTCGAGGTCGAATATGTCGTCCAACAGAATCTCCAACTCCACTTTCCGGGCCATCTATTTCGGTCTGGACATAACCTGACAGTTTATACCCAGATTTAGGAGAGTAACTTGGTCCTCAGTAAGGTTGATTCCTGCAAGGGTCAGGAAGCCATCTCTTGGTCGTAGAATTGCCATAGGTCCTCCATATAACGTTGTTAGTTTCTTGTTTATCCTTGTTTCAGTGCTGAGGTGATGTCGATCTGTGAGGATGTCGAGGTGTTGTTCAATGCGAGTACGGAGACTATCGTCGATGTTGCTGTTTCTATATTCGTTTCTCCATATATCTATATATATATATATATATATATATATATATATATATATATATATATATATATATATATATATATATATATATACATATATATATATATATACATATATATATATATATATGTATATATATATATATATATGTATATATATATATATATGTATATATATATATATATATATATATATATATATATATATATATATATATATATATATATATATATATATATATATATATATATATATATATATATATATATATATATGTATATATATATATATATATATATATATATATATATATATATATATATATATATATATATATATATATATATATATATATATATATATATATATATATATATATATATATATAACTGAAAACTCACACCCCAGAAGTGACTCGAACCCATACTCCCAGAAGCAACGCAACTGGTATGTACAAGACGCCTTAATCCACTTGACCATCACGACCGGACATAATGAGGTGATAGCCGAGGCTATTTGAACCACCCCACCGCCGGCACTCGGACAGTTATCTTGGGCATAGCATTTTACCAAATCACCTCATTCTTTGGGGCACACGTGAGGAACACAAATGCGAACAAGCCTGAATGGTCCCCAGGACAATATGCAACTGAAAACTCACACCCCAGAAGTGACTCGAACCCATACTCCCAGAAGCAACGCAACTGGTATGTACAAGACGCCTTAATCCACTTGACCATCACGACCGGACATAAAGAGGTGATAGCCGAGGCTATTTGAACCACCCCACCGCCGGCACTCGGATAGTTATCTTGGGCATAGCATTTTACCAAATCACCTCATTCTTTGGGGCACACGTGAGGAACACAAATGCGAACAAGCCTGAATGGTCCCCAGGACAATATGCAAATGAAAACGGATTAAGGCGTCTTGTACATACCAGTTGCGTTGCTTCTGGGAGTATGGGTTCGAGTCACTTCTGGGGTGTGAGTTTTCAGTTGCATATTGTCCTGGGGACCATTCAGGCTTGTTCGCATTTGTGTTCCTCACGTGTGCCCCAAAGAATGAGGTGATTTGGTAAAATGCTATGCCCAAGATAACTATCCGAGTGCCGGCGGTGGGGTGGTTCAAATAGCCTTGGCTATCACCTCATTATGTCCGGTCGTGATGGTCAAGTGGATTAAGGCGTCTTGTACATACCAGTGGCGTTGCTTCTGGGAGTATGGGTTCGAGTCACTTCTGGGGTGTGAGTTTTTAGTTGCATATTGTCCTGGGGACCATTCAGGCTTGTTCGCATATATATATATATATGACCGAAAAAGTAAGATTAATAATTCTAACACAAATTTTCTCAATCTTTCGTACATTTCTTTTCACTGTTGGATGTAAATCAAAAATCAATTTTCCAAAATTCATTTTTATTTCTAGTCTGACGTGACACGAGCGCGTTTCGTAAAACTTATTACATTTTCAAAGACTTTAGTTTACAAATACACAACTTACGCATCTCCGATTTTGTTTATATCAACATTTGAGTGAGGTGGATGGGGTGAGGTGGCATTAATAGGGTATTAATTTCATCAACACAAGACAGAACAAGAGGTGGCATTAATAGGGAATTAATTTCATCAACACAAGACAGAACACTTGTGAACACAGAACACAGAATATATATATATATATATATATATATATATATATATATATATATATATATATATATATATATATATATATATATATATATATATATATATATATATATATATATATATATATATATATATATATATATATATATATATATATATATATATATATATACATATATATATACATATATGTATATATATATATATATATATATATATATATATATATATGATATATATATATATATGATATATATATATATATATATATATATATATATATATATATATATATATATATATATATATATATGTGGTACCTAATAGCCAGAACTCACTTCTTGGCCTACTATACAGGACCCTCATCGCAGTAGGCCAAGTTTGCAGGGCTCTTGAATATTAAGACTAGTAGACGATGATGTCTATCTATTTAGCCTATTAAGCATGATATATATATATATATATATGATATATATATATATATATATCATAATATATATATATATAATATATATATATATATATTATATATTATATGTCGTACCTAGTAGCCAAAGCTCACTTTTCAGTCTACTATACAAGGCCCGATTTACATAATAAGTCACGTTTTCATGTCTAGTAGCCAGAACGCACTTCTCAGCCTACTAACGAAGGTTGCATTGTAGTGGGGACATATTAGGGCATACATCTGTTTCAGAAAAGTTGTTCAATATCAACCCATTTTTTTTTTAACTAGTTGTATAGTAAAAAGGAAGACAAAAAATACAAAACTTTTATTATTCAACTAATTTTATACTAACTATTTTATAATTGGTCCGAAATATAGTTCCTCAAGGTGACATCATCATCAAGATAGTAATATCATGCTGAGGTATACCAGTAAGACTGCCCAGAGACTCGGCATTGTGGTTGATGGCCGTCACTGCCATGCTGAACTCAACCATTGAACGACTTACAGATCTGTCTTTGGGGACGCTATTCCAAACTCGGTTGTGTAGAGACTCATTTGGCTTTCCCTTCAGACACTTTTTCATGTTTTCCTCCGAGATAAGATCATCGTAGAACTTGAAGTAGATCTTTTGGATTTCAAATTCATCCTCATTCGATTGTGGGATATTCATGGTCTTGTGTGTTCGTTGGATCTTTTTATTTGCAAGATCGTGTTGGTAAAAACACCAAGAATTTTTGCCTTCAGGACAGAAATGGTGTAATGGATTTTCATCTGTGGACGTTTCATGGAACAGTCCGGATAGGCAGGCCTTCCTCATTTTTCTCCAGTCTGTGTTGATGTTGTCCCTGATGGCTCGTTTGAAGTGAACCATCAACTTCCCAAAGGTCTCGTAACTTAGCTTTCCATTACCTTCGGCCTCCCCTTTTGACTCCAAATGGATGATCTGTGTAACAAGTCTCTCGACTAAGTAATTTTCACACTCAGTCTTTTCCACCTTAACGTCTCCATATGGTCCAGCACCATAGTTCATTCCACAAACTTTATTGTAGGTAGAGGAGGAGTTACTGTTATCCACCAAAGTTGTATACCTGAGTTTGATGTTTTGTGATCGACCCCACATCAACAATGCAGCATCCTCTTCCATATTTTTTGGCCTGCTGTAATAGTTTTTATCACAATGTGGTAGATGTTTATCCATCTCATCATCAAACTGAGCCTCGTTTATTTCCGAATTCCGTTTCCTACGTTTGAGCATTTGGCACTGAATGCAGGTTTTTTTACAGAACACATTGAAGTCCACAACCATGCCTGTTAACATTTCCACTAGGAAAGCAGTGCTAATTTGTGAATAAGGGCTCCTAGATCCGCTAAAGGACACATCAATGTTAAGGAAGCCATCAATGGGGTCTATATTTAACTGTTTTTTATATTGGTCAAATATTATACGGCGAGTGTTTTCTTGCACTTCTTGCCATCTCATATTAATTACATTTCTTGTATGATTTTCACACCTTCTATACACCAGTGGTGACACAAATTCCATTCCATTTATGGCACACATACTCTTGTAGAACATGTATCCTTGGCCATTTAGCATGTTGAAGTACACTAATGTCTTCAGAATCTCGTAATTTCCCATCAACTCTCGTAAAACTGTATGATTACATATGCTACAGCTTTCCATCACTTGCACATCATGGTCATCAACCCTGACTATATGACGTAGTGTATTATGCGAGCAATAATGGCATAATTTTACATAATTATTATCTAAGTACTTTTCAAGTTCCTTGTCTGTCACCATTAGCACTGTCTCACGTGCTGTTACTTCTTCACTGTTTTCTTCTGTATCCTGTCTAAATAATTTCAATCGTTTTGTGGCACTGCTCTCGGTATCTTTACGTCTTTTCAAACCACTGGAAGTACCTACAACATCATCATGTTCGTGATTTTCAGTCAATGTTTGTGTAACTATAAGTTTACAATGACTACAGTTTTTTGTTACTGTACATTTATCATGTTGATCAGATATCTTGACTGTATGATATAGTTTATCATGTAAACAATCACACACATAATTAGAATCAAGGTACTTCTCAAGCTTCCTATCTGTTATTAGCACTGTCTCTTGTGATTTGATTTTATAATTAATTTCTTGCCACTCACTGTAATCTGGGTCTTGTCTCAGCTCTTGAGCTGAAGCAGATTTCTGTTGTTGATAAATATGGCGAGCATATGCCGCTTGCGCTTGTTTTAATTTTTTCTTCGACTTGCGTGGCATTGTGCAATCTCGTATTATTGTATGACAGCATTCATCTTCTGCAACAGGAAAGAAATATTAAAATGAATAAAATTAAAATGAATAAAAATTAATGTTATGGTGAGTCTAGTCGTATAAAATTTTTTACATTTCACAGGATACAGTGAGCCCTGAGTAGGACCTACTTGACACAGAAGCAGAGGGAGGGGTGTGGGCAAGAGGCCGTATTGGATATATAATGAAGTGGACAGGATGTGAACCCCCCTTTTATACCCACAATGCCCAGCGTTTATCAATGTTGTGTCTGTCATGTTCACAGAAAATGGTACCATCCGTTTTCTATGTGCGGCGGCTGAGACGCCAGAGAGAGAGGAAGGTAAACAGGAGAGCGTACAGGACGCCAGCCAAGCTTGGTAGCTACTAGTCATTTAATCATATTAAGTATTAAAGTCAGTAACCAAGCAATGACTTTACATCAACCCTACAACCAAGACTTCCTCAGTAACACACAAACACCACAGTGTCATCTACAAAGGATGTGGGAGGCAGGGAAGGAGGGAGGGAGGGAGAGACTGGGAGGCGGGTAAGCATGGAGGGGAGAGACTGACTGGGAGGCAGGCAGGCAGGCAGGCAGGCAGGCAGGCAGGCAGGCAGGTAGGCAGGCAGGCAGGCGGGCAGGGAGGATCCGAGATGCTGCGGGCGGGTCACTCGGTCGGCACCTGACACCTGACCAGCTGTCTCATTGTCTCATTGTCTCTGTTAGCTTTTTTTTCTGTATGGCATTTCTTCAGCCCACCACTTTCTCTCTCTCTCTCACTCTCTCTCTCTCATTCACGCTCTCTCTCTCTCTCTCTCTCTCTCTCTCTCTCTCTCTCTCTCTCTCTCTCTCTCTCTCTCTCTCTCTCTCTCTCTCTCTCTCTCTCTCTCTCTCTCTCTCTCTCTCATTCACTCTCTCACTCATTCACTCTCTCACTCTCACTCTCTCACTCATTCACTCTCTCACTCATTCACTCTCTCACTCTCACTCTCTCACTCATTCACTCTCTCACTCTCTCACTCTCACTCTCTCACTCATTCACACTCTCATTCACTCTTTCACTCTCACTCTCTCACTCTCTCATTCACTCTCACTCTCACTCTCTCTATCTCTCTCTATCTCTCTCACTCATTCACTCTCTCACTCTCACTCTCTCACTCATTCACTCTCTCATTCACTCTCTCACTCTCTCATTCACTCTCACTCTCACTCTCTCTATCTCTCTCTATCTCTCTCACTCATTCACTCTCTCATTCACTCTCTCATTCACTCTCACTCTCTCACTCTCACTCTCTCACTCATTCACTCTCTCATTCACTCTCTCATTCACTCTCACTCATTCACTCTCTCATTCACTCTCACTCATTCACTCTCTCACTCTCTCACTCTCACTCTCTCACTCATTCACTCTCTCACTCATTC